>NC_140953.1:135821419-136288919 GCF_014529385.1 Adiantum capillus-veneris
CTTTGATGTTGTGATAAAACGAGCATATAATTTGACTAAAACAGTCGTAGATATAGACGAGAGTCTAGCATCTATGATGCCTTGGGTCCTGAAACCACCAAAGCTCATATCATAGGAGACCCATGGGATAAACAATATGAGGGCAGAGATAATGCTATCTAGAGCTTGACTTGGGGAATACTTTGTCATGTTTCATGGAGATACATAGGAAACTATGCAGAAGGTTTACAGATGCCAAACATCAACAATGCTACCCAAAGTGTGCCTTCACAACCCCAAAAGATGAGACTAGACCAGAGCCAAACAATTTTAAATTATCATAAAGGAGAAGTCTTTAGTGATCACCTTAGAAAGGGGGGAGCTGCAAACCTATCAAGCTTAGCTCTAGTACAAGAAAATGCTACATCAGTCAGAAGCCCAAGAACTTCTAGCCAGTAGACCCCTTCAAATCAAAAACCATTGAAAGATCATATGGTTTCTTGAAGTTTCCAATTGACCTAAAAACCATCAAAATCTGCAAAAAAATTCTTCTATGAAGATCATTAGGGACAAAAGTTTCAGTTGATCTCCATGAGTCAAAGTCAAAAGCCAACAAATCCCATAGTGTTAACATAGTTGCATGAGACCAAGCAAATGGTAATGATTCTCATCAGGTTCATGACCTTGTACAAGTCCCTACAAATATTAAACTTGAAGTCAAAGACTATCTGAAGATGATGCAAAGTCTCAAGCTGCCAAAACAGGTGGCAAAAAAGTCAAAGTCAATGAAAGCAAAGTCCAAAAGGCTACAGAAAGGTCACCACCAAAATCTCCTCCAAAGCGACAGATTCCGTCAGAAAGTATAGTGGATCTTCTAAGATCAAAAGCTACTCAAATGTAGGCACACAATGCTCAATAATTGCAAGAAAAAGGTGCAGTATTACAACAAAATGAGTCAAACATCAACGGAAGCAGGTGATCAAGACAAAGCCAATGCAGAAAAAGTTCAACCCACGGACACTGCCACACCACAAAAGCACTCAATACAAAAATAAATCCTGAGAAGATCAAGTGCAACATCACCAGTGAAAACGAAGCAAAGTTGTCAAGTGAAATAGAGCTAGATTTTCAGTTAGAGAGGAACCTCATGTCTTTTTGCACTTGGAAAAAATGTGGCCAACCACAGTTGAAAGATGCTACTGAATTCATGAGCATATCTGGAGACAAATGAGCAGAATGTTGGAGAATCATCTCCACCGCCATTCAAATAGGTTCACAGATCATCACAGCCCCATTCCATGTGACCACAGCAAAGGATATACTAGAAATTATTATATTGGGAATGCCATTGGCCCAAAAGGTCCTAGAGATACAGAGTTCAATGAAGATACAGTCGTCAAAGAACAAAAAGAATGAAGACCAAGACTCATCAGTCTCCGATGACAACACAAAGTTTTCAAGCACGGTTAAAATGGAGACTGATGCCAAAGCAAAGCTTATTGAAGATGATTCATCTCCATCGCACATAACCTTAAAAGAGCTTAAAGTAGATCAGGCATCAAGAAGTGCAGATCAAATAGAGCAAAGACCAACCACAAACATATCAAACAGAGCAAAGACCAACCACAAAAGTTATTGAGCAGAGAATTCAACCAAGACAAGCAGTAAAGAAGATCAAAATTGCAGACACCCAAGACGCAATAAGAAGTCCAAAGATCCACACATTGCAAGCTAAATCAGCTGATGAAAGTCAGATTGGAAAACAGAGTCACAAGCCATCCTCCATAGAGACACAATTATGTCAAGATGAGACCATGGCAAAACTTGGACAAAGATCTTCAGTAGAACCAACAACAAGGATAGTTTTATTTCTCAACAGTACAAAAGGAGAAAGTGTCAGATGTAATACTTTACTGGATAACGAAGCAAAGTGCAATATGGTTGCAAACAACATCCAGAGCATTCAACAGATTACTCCATGCAAACATGAGTGCAAAACAATGCTAGGTATGCATACAAGTAAAAAAGACTTATAAAAAAGAACAAGACTTATATAGAGGTAACAGACAGATATGGGTGCCAAAACCAAAGGTTAGGGCAAATAAAGTAATGTCAAGTCCTTTTCAAAAGAGAAGGCCGACAAGGTATCAACCTTGATAATATCTTAGGATATCTAAGAAGCATATATACAACAAAACAGCCTTGAAAGATGCTGAAGTCTACCACAACTTACAAGAGGATACCAAACAAGCATGGATCTCAAAGAATCTTCCTCTTGGACAAGGATTCTACACAGGTTATACAAAGATTTGGCTACCAGTCAACCACAAGCCAACTGCAACTACACCAGACCTGCATGAAGATCTCAAGATCTCAACAAGACTTAGAGCTAAGAAAAGTCAACAAAGGAGTTACAAAAGTCCTCAAGAGATTTGGATTCCTAAGTCTTCTAATGCTTTGAGTCAAAAGCTAGATGCCCACAACCAACAGAGGCATACAACAACATCAAAGACTCCTATCAACAGGCCCAATTGGAGAATCAAACAGATAATGGAGTCTTCACAATCAAAGAAGGACAACCCAACCAACACAAATGCAGATTCAAAGATGATAAAACAGGTATGGCAAAAGAAACCTTCAATGCCAACTTGGTCCTTCACTAATCCTCTTTTTGAGGATTCAAGCTTACTTTTACCTGAAGAAATGTTTGTAGTAAGCACAAGAATGTAAAAAGTCAAGTCGCCAGGGTGAAAAAAACACTCTTTGGCATAATCAAAGTGGGGTTGCTAAGCCATAAAATGAGCAAAGCATAGACCCAAAGCTTCAAGTCATATTTAACTTTGTGCTAAGAGTCGTAGTTATTAGGCTTACACTCAAGCTGGAAGAGTTGAGCATAAGAGTCAAATCCTCTATTAACTTACAATTGGTGGAGTTTCATAGAGTCCAACACTCATGCACAGTGCACAGTACGATGAGAGCACATATCCTCGTCAACGAAAACCATTCTTAAAGGGGTGCCAGCTTGCAAAGCCATGACATATTCTTTTATAGCTACACCATCTTTTTGAAGAACCCCTCAAAATCCTTCTTGCACGACATATTGTCTTCCATGCATTTTTGTGTATGCTGGATGTCTCACGATTGGACAAATGCATTAGACACTCCTTTTTTCTTCCACCTATGCACCTTGAGTGGACTACAATATGCAAACCAATGTTCCATCATGCTACCCTCTCATATTTGCTGCCTTTTTAATTCCATATCTATTAGGAAATAATCCCTTGAGTACTTTATTAATCCCATGCTAATAAGTACTCCAATAATGCGCGTATCCCAAAGGTAGTTTTTTCCCAGTGGGTTTTTCCCCTTTGGTCATCCAGGTATTAGACCCTAATTTAGAACCTCATCATTCTACTTCCCTTGTACATAATTTTTATCAATAAACAGCAGCCTCATCATTATGCTATTACAATGGACAAATGCAACATCATCACTCACAATCGACATATTTTGACCAGTGAAGATGCTGCAGCAAATTGAACCTCATCAACAAATTCAACCACAAATGAAGACAATTAGCCCCTCAACACCCAATCAAAAACCTTCCACAACCTCCACGGACACTTTTCAACTGTGCTCGGGGACGAGCACTAAAATCGGAAGGGGGAATGTTAACTGAGCCGACGTCAGTTAGCAGGAGCTCCTAAAGATCGAATCCTTATGAATGCACATCAAAGATGGATATGAATAAGCAGTGAAGATTGGAGTTACACACTTTTCACATTTTTCCAAAATGACCATGTATTGTAATTTCTCAATTTATTTAGCCATTGTGATAATTGTAACATATTACGGGCTCAATAAGAGTTCCAAGATGTAAAGCATAGGTTAGTTAGTGTACCTAAGTTGCAAATACAATAAGTGTGGAGCCTTGAGGGTCTTGGGCACGGAACATTACACATTTTAGACCTTGGCTAAGGTATAAAAGACAATGTTGTAAACTTTATTGTTAAGTTTTGGATAATGAAATACACAGTGTGAGCTAATGGCGCCCACTTCTCTCCTTCTTGCGCTTCCTACTCCCTCCCCAGTTGTCACATTGCAGTTGCGTCTGTTGCATTGCAACTGCAGGTAAGAGCTCTACGCATTGACGTGAGCACTTCACATTATTTTGTAGCTGTTGGCGTCACCGACCCGTGGCCTAATTTCATCATAAGTATGAACTTACAGTTCAAAATAAAAAACTAATCATAGGCGGAGTATTGGGGCATCATTGCTAAGCATTTGCATGCATTCTGGCTTGAAAATGACTAGGTGAAAATTCCATTGCTATTACTAATTGTGATTTTTGCACTTGACCTAAAGTGGGATTGGAGACCATAAGCATGTGTGTTTAGGTCTTATAAACATGTCCTATACGTTTCGTTATGCTCGGATGTCATTTGATGCTGTAACAAACGTGATTTGTTTACCGATGAGAGATTGGCTTTTGGTGATTTCAGTCACTTGAGTGTAGCTTGAGTTAGATGCGGGTTGTTTGTTGTTTTCCAAGAGATTGACAACCTCTTGTAGCCTCTATGCACTAGTTGAGTCAGCTTCATCCCATGGATTGACAATTTATTCGTGGTTCTCACTACATCTGCAATAGATAGGAGTGAGGCTAGACACCCATCCCAAGTTACTCTCCCCTTCCTATCTTGAGTCATCCGGGATGAAGGTTTGTGCAGTGTGTCTGGGCGCGAACAACACTTCTATGCAAGTTTGTGGCGTGTGGCCTTGTTATGCTTATGGAAGAGATGAATCAGATAACAAAATGTTGTGCAATATGTGGGTATTGAACTAAATTTTCAATGGTGTTTATTGGGGAGGTTCCATCTAAACTACGTGGTCCAAATAAAAGCTTTTGAAGATGACACGCTCGTTCCTTGATTGTAGGTTATGTGAGTACTTGTGGTGGAGTGATCATTTGGCTTGGCATGGTTTTTGGTACCCATTTGTATTTGAATTGTTTAAACTGCAAAGGTAGTTATCATTTTTGTTTCTTGGGTCTCCATTGCCACATTGTTTTCTTGGAGGTTGGTGGCTTTGCTGATTTGGATTTTGGAAGCCATTTATACTTGCGTTGATTTGATAGTGAGTTGGTCCATGGTGTGGATTTCTTCTTCCAAGTATAACCACTTTGTGGAGTTTTGTTTGCATGTTGTTGGATTAAAGTCAAAGATAGATTGGCGCTTTATGGCTTAGATAGCCATGTCTGCTTTGGTTTGGTCGCCATTACGGATCTCCCTATCCAGACTTGCCTCATTGGTTTTCCATGGTCTAGGGTAGATTGTGTAGGCTTTAGTGTAGGTTGTGCTTCTAGTTGCATTGGTTGTACACTCCAAATATGATCTGTCAATTCCAAGGGCACTAGTGACATCTAAGGTGCCATTAAGGTTGAATTCTAGGTGTCATTTTGCTAATCTGGAACTACTTTGTACGTTTTCATCCACGAGACTCCCAGATGATTGCTTCATTAAGATCAGTGCCTGCCATTATATGGAGTTGATGTGGACAATGATGATCGTCAATGTTAATTGATACGCTGGTGTGGCCTAAGCTTACCATTGTTCCTTTGTTGGCTACTTTGAGCTCGATCTTACTTGGCATCAATATCTCATCTAATAGCTTAAGGTATGTCAAATATTTCATGGCATAGACCTGTGCACCAATATCCACAAATGCTCTTTCTATTGAGCCATCTATGAGCTTGACATTGATTTGTACATCCATACCTCCAAGCCAACTTGGATTTGGTTGATTTGTGTTGATAGGCCCCCCCAAAATGGCGTCAAAGATGTTGCTCTCACCAAAGTCTACTATGGAAAAAATATACTCATATTCAATCCCACAAGAGGATACATTCATTTGTTCAAGCATACCCAAAGGCCTTTCTACAAATGTGTCTGGTAGTTGCAATTTAGTGCATGTTTTCTTGAGAGTTGATCTTCGCCTCTTCTCCAAGATTTCTTTTGTTGCTATAGCTACTCTAGCCCCGCTATCAAGTATGGCTATCATTTTCACTCCCTCATGCTCTAGTGGTAAGGTGGTGTTCCCTTCTTCTCCTTCATAATAATCACCCACCTTGTTTACTAGCACAAGTTTTGCTTTTGGTTTCTTTGGTTGAGTATTATCCATGTTTTCATTTGCAAGAACATCTTGAGGATGGATTTTTAGGCCCAACCTATCCACGTTTTTACCCATTTGACCCCATAAATATGTTCTAATCCATAGATGTTGTGAGAGAGTAATGGTGCAATTTATCGAAGATGACATCAACTCATGAAGACTTTTTGTATCTAGCATCTGTGGAACTAGATTCTATTAAGATGGTACAAACCTGACCTTTGATTTTGTTTCGTGTTCTCCTATAAACGAAGGTAAAGTCTTCAATGTTCTAGGTTTAATTTCCATCAACACTTCCATCTCTGCATCTCTGTATAATGACTGTATATCCCTCAAGGGGTTCACTATGTATATATCGTGTATATCACGTACGTTCAAGGAATATTGCTAAAAGTCCTTATCTACCAATCTTTTATGAATAAAATACACCCTTTTTTTGTTAAATCTGTTTTTAAAAATCCACTTCTATTTTACGATGCCCTTTTGTATGTGAAAATGTGAAAAAAACACAAATTTAATAATCTCTTCTACTACACTCATGTGATATTCACATGATTATTATGTGACCCCCCCCCCCCGCCGAGGTATATCCTTAGGGTAAATCTCATGGTCCATGTTGATTTCTAAGATATGTGCTGATTGTAAAGTAGCCCCACCATCTTTGTGATTTTTGATTGTTTTCCACAAGGATTGTGGCTATGGCTCTTCCAGAATAGGTTGTATTCCTTGAGACTTGGTCTCATCCTCTGTGTTTGCTACTATCCTCATTTACAATGGTGTTTTGTTTTTAGGTTTCATTGTATCACTTGTTTTGTTTTCATTGTGCACACTTTTGTCTTCCTTTTGAGGTATTGACACAACTTGTTTAGGAATATTCAATGTGTCGAGCTGCATTACAGCTTGGCTGCCTCTATGAGTTGTTTGCACATTTTCAACCTTTTTGTCTCACCTTTTGGGTGCGGATACATCAACCATCTTTGCTCTAAGGTCTGGTTTTTTTCCAGCCTTGCTTTGTAGGCTTGTAACGTGGCATCCAATGGCTCAAGTACCTTATCTACAAGGATTGAACCTATTGATTATGTTTTTGACACTTTCTCTCCCTCAACTTTTCCTTTGTTTTCTTGTTCATGCTTGTGTTGTTCCCTAGTTTGCTGTAGTTTTGTCTCCAAGGCCATATTTTCCCTTAGCCTTCTAGCTTTCATTTTGTTTATTTTTTATTTCTAGGATTTCCTTCGAGTTCTTACTGATGTCAAGCTCTCAAATACAATTTGTTCTAGGAGTTTTGACCCGTCCTTGACCGGCATGTTTCTTGTTGCTTCTTGTGCTTGAGCTCTAGTCACTACATTGATAGGAACTGTGTGCTCAGACTCAGATCCACTTGAACAAGGAAAATCCCTAATGACATTCACAGTTGTATTTTCCTTGTTTTCTAGATTCTTGGGGTAGGGTTGGATCATGTGATCTTTTCCACAACCCTCACAAAAGCTAAATATCTCTGTCCTCTCGTCCTTGTGTGGACAAAATTATGCCCAACAGTTACCTCCACATTCATAACAAGGACCTTATAGCTAAGCGACTGGTGGTGCCCCCATTGGTTGTCCTATCCTAGGAAGATATCCTCTAAGTTTGTAGTTTTGGTTATCCATGAACATGAGAGTGTTTTCATCCATCATATAATGGTTTTTTGCAGGTTGAGCCACATGAAGTTTTTATAGCCTTCTCAGTTGGCCCAACACAAGATGTGGCTTGTCTCCACCACATTGTGCTACATTGTTTAGTCCTATCTAGTACCTTGGTGGTGGTGGCAAAGGTTGCACTCTTGGAGGTCTATATTACCTCTTGTACATTTGTTGGTTGTGGCAATTGTTGTCGTAAACTTTGATTTTGTCAGTAGGCATGATTCATCCTTTGGATCACTTCCTCAACCACTTCTTCCTTGAACATTTGATCTATATTTGGTGTGATTGAAGTAGGAGCACTACATTTTGTCAATGACTCACTAATGCTTGAAGAGGCACTACTGGTAGTAGTGTTTATGTCTTTTGATACCTCTTTGTAAGTCTTGCAATTGTTAACTAAATACAACGCTTCTCTCATGACCTGCTCAAATGTGGTGCATGCCTTCAAGTACAAATCTTTCTTGAGAGTTTCATTTCTCAAGCGCTCTATGAAGAGAACTGACTGTCGTTCATCTTGCAATAGCGCTCTTGTAGGATATCTCTCAATATATTGCTTGAATAAAAGGGAAGCTTTCTTCACCTTTTCATTCTCCTTTTGCTTAAAGGCACAGATCAGGGAAATTGTGTTGAGCTTGATTCCCCTTTTTGAGAATTACTCAGTAAAATCTAGTAGGACTTTCTTGATATTTGGGAAATCTTTGCTATACAATGGTTGGAACGAAGTCAATGTTTGTTTCTTCTAAGGTCAACCCAAACCCCTCATACTAAGTGTGGAAATTTGCAACTTGTTCAGCTCTTAAAACTTGCTTAAAAAGTAACCATATGCATATGGATCCCTTGATCCATTGTACTTTTGGGCAACACATTTGCTGCTTGAGATGGTCGCATTTGTCGTTCAACTACCATTCTCATTACTTGAGGCTCTCCTAAAACAATACCTCTTGCTGCATATCCACCATTAGGAACTCTAATGGGAGTTCTCTCAGTGGTTCTCTCATCATGTCGTATATCTCTTGCTTCAGTCCAAGTGACTGAAACCTCGTGGTATGGATAGGGTCTGCAACATCATTGCCCCGATACGTGGTCATTGGAACCCTATAACTCAAGGATCACATAGGTCTAGGTACAAAAAAGTGTGGTCGATTGAAAGAATCTTCCACTCTAGTTTTACTAGGACTTGCTCTTGCGGTTTCTAGCCTCGACTCTAAGATGGGTGGTCTACGTGTGGAGTGACATAGTACTGATGAAGGGGTCCTTCATAGTACGTACATCCATCCAGTTCCTTGCGGTCTAGTGAAGAGTACCTCTGGCCATACTTATCAAGTTATCACTTGAGTATCTCTATCCTCTTTGTATGTAAACACATACAAACATTTCAGCGCGCTCCACCCAATGTTGGGCTTGTCACACTTGTAATAGAACATTTTCTCTCCATTGTTGTACTTGTGCATACCCACGTGTATTATTTGTGTTCACTCAAGTTACCATATTCACCCTTCTAAACTTTGCATTAGGAATGTCCAGCTTTGGCGGATTGTCTTGAGGCCCAACATCAACCCGGGGAGTCCATTATGCAAAAATTGCATACATCACATGCAAATAAGATATATTTACATAATCCCTTACGTGTAATTTTCAAGTATTATATGTACCACTTATGTATGCATTTTTGTAAAAATAAACTAGCCCTTATGTATGAAAATTTTCACTTTCTCAATTAAAAATCCCTTTATGTAAGTACGTTTTTCTGTAAATGTACCTAGTTATAAATCCTTATTTTGCTCACACATGCTATCTTACATATTTCCTAGTGGATTCCCCGGGGACATCAAGGTACATGGTCCCCTCATTTATCAAAGTATCAACCACCATTGTAGTCCACAGGCACTATGTCTTTGAACGCACTAGGTCTTTCTTCTAGCTTCACAAAGTGGTGATCCATATCGTCTTTGTAAATTTTTGCACCTTGTTCATTTCCAAACTGATGTTTCAAGTGCAATACTTTCATGGTTGATGCGGGTTGGGATGTTCCTGCTCCCATGGTTGTTCCCTCTTTGAAACCAAACTCTTCTTCTGATATCTTGACAAATTTTAATATCTACTTCTCATATCTCTATTTTGCTGCTATTATGGCATCTACCCCTCTTTCTCTGTTTTATCCTCTTGCTTATAGTAACTTGCTTATTTTTCAAAACTAAAAATGCCTCTTTGGTGATTAATGCTCCTGGTTGAATTTGATATGACATAGTCTCTTAATTTCTTGTCTGCAATCCCAACACTATCATAAATCTACGTCAAACTTCACTTCCTTGATCATTGGCAATTTGATTTTCTTGTTACCTTTTGTTAAATCAATAGCACATTTAAACCTAATCCAACTTTGATTTGATGGTTCTGAACCAAGGCCTATCCAATAGAAGTGGGTAGGAGGCATTGTAAAATTACATCTTTAGCACCACTAGATTAACTTTGAAAGTTAAGGATTCTACGTTCTTTCAAGATCCCCATTGGTTGAAGTCTCCTCTAATCTACTATTTTCATTTGAAATGGGGCAGGGGTAGCGGCTTGAGATATCCTAACTTGTAATACATAGATCCAGTAAAAGTTTAACTCCTACACATCAAGAAGAACCTCTTAGAAAATCTTACCTGATTCTACTTGAATTATGGGCACCTCAACTCCAATGTAAGCTACCTTCATCCCTTTACTTCCATCTTCTTTGGTTTCCATGTATCTCTAAGAAATGTGCTTCTTGAAATTGGGCACTATATTCATTAGCTAATACAATGGGATCAGACATTACCCTACATCAAGTCATGAAACAATTTATACTAATGTTTATTTTCTAATACTACTACCTTTTCTTTTGAGTCCCATAACTCTTCATATGTCTCATTGGCTTCATCTAAGTTTGGATTGCTATTTGTTAGTGATTGCCTATCTAATGTCATGCTGATCTTTCCAATGGATAAGGCCCTTTCTCTTTGATGTGGCTATAGCCATTACATGGGCTATAATTTCTTGATCCTCCTCATCTTCAATAGCTATGCAAATTTGAACAGTCACATTCAACACCCCTCAGTGGGGCTTTCCCCTGATTTTCATTGTAGGGTTTCCATTCATTAAAAGTGTCTGATCAATTTCAATCAATACCACATCACTATCAGTGACATGTTTAGAGGATGTTTCTAATTCATTTTTGGATTTTGGATCCACCCACCATATTTGGTTACAAGAAATCCCCTTTCTTCTCTATGTTGACATCACAATTCACGGTCACATCCTACTTTGTGAACATCTCTAGTGCAATAGTTACATTTTGTTAACGGTTGAAATTAAATATAATCCATGACCTTGCCAAGCTAGTTGTAACAGTTAATGGCCTAGTAACTTGTGTGTAGCGGAAAATAGCATAAACATCGTGAGCATTTCATTAGAATAGATTCCTGATGAGCATAGCAAGAGTGCTTGGATGAAGAGAGCAACAAAAAGCATAACAACTAGTTAGATAGGCATGAACAATCCTTCAAAAGAGAGAGAAATTAAGCTATTGACAATAGTTGAGGACAAGATTTACATGGAGCCGGTCCCCCTCCAAAAAGCTTTGTATTATAGGTTTCCCCATCAAGGGAGACATTTTACAATACAATACTTTGTGTCTCTTCAATAACTTGCTGGTGCAATGATGATGGAAGCTTCATGCACCATGCACACACTTGTCATAATAATCAATATCTAATTCTCCTAAATGATTTTCTCATTTTAAATTGATCATTTAATATGCGGAAGTGCCAGGGGAGAAAAATCTAGAATATTGGTTAAGCTAGCAGACCGTCGGCCACAGTAGGGATCTAAAGGAGGGAAAATAGGGATCCAAAGGGGGGGGCATCTGCAAAAGAGCCATGTGAAAAAATGGGGTTAAAAGACCCTAAGGTTCAGGCCATTAAGACTTCCAAAATGCTAAGGTTCCAAAATTCAAAGGTTGTGTCCAAAGGTCAAGCATGGGGGGGATTGGATGCTTTGTGTGTGTCCCAAAAGTCTTTATCAATCCCTACATAGGAGGGGGCAAGCCTTGGGAGTAGGGGATGAGAGAGAAAATCACACACACACACACACACACACACACACACAAGCTCCCTTTACACAAAGGGAATGAGGGACACATGTCAGCTCCCTAGATCAGATGCCCACAAGGTGTACCCAATTCCTATTGGATGGCCTTGGAGGTGGACCAATGAGAATTAGGCTAGAGTAAATCTAGTTTAATTGATTTTAAAACACTCAATAAAAGAACGAATGAGAATTAATCTTTCTAGAAGACTATTGGACAGTCTCCCAAGGGGACCAATGAGCATTCAACAGCCAAATGGCTTGCCTGATTCCTATTGGCCAGGAGGCAAAGGGGTCCAATGAGAGTTTAGTTGCATTTATTAATTACATAAACCTCTCACAAAAGGGAAAAGGGGGACACATGTCAGAAGGCTATCACTTATACTGCTTAATTATCATTGGCTAGCTCTAGGGAGGTCCAATCAGACTATAGCATGAGCAAATAGCAAGAGGGGTCGACCAAGAGAGAGAGGGGGCTGATTTTTGGAATGCATTATCACACACACACTCACACAATCTCATGTGTGAACTAAAGAAGACTCTCTCTCCTTCTCAAGCTTTAATGGAAAGATTACCACCTACTCCAAGCTTGTGAGAAGGGAGGCCTACACCAACAACTCTTGGCTTTGTGATGCAAATCCAACCAAGAGCCAAGCTTCAATGCATGCTCATCTCCTCTGCCATGCTAATTACCAAGCTAAGATATGCTAATATGAGTGATTATGTGAGGAGATGTACATATTTCTCATAAGAATACTCCTTCCTCTCAATCTAATCTCATACCCTGCTAGCTCTCACCATCTTCAAAGGTGTGTGAGGTCTTGGGTCTAAGACTGGAGGGAATTAATGTTGTGTTTGATAAGTGTTTTGCTTAGTGCATGAAGCTTTCATCTTCATTGCACTAGCTAGTCTTGAAGGAACACAAAGAATTGTATTGTACAATGTCTCTCTTGATGAGAGAAACCATAATACAAAGTCTTTTGGAGGGGGGACCGGATCCATGTAAATCCGGTCCTCAACTGTTGTCGATAGCTTAATTGCTCTCTCTTTTGAAAGTATTGTTCATGCTATCTAACTAGGTGTTATGCTTTTTGTTACTCTCTCTCTCTCCACCCAAGAACTCTTGTAATTCTCATTAGGAATCTATTCGAATGAAATGCCCACTATGTTCATGCTAATTTCCGCCACACACAAGTTTTTAGGCCATTAAATGTTACATTGGTATGAGAGCACAAGGTTTCTCTTTTCTTGCTCAAGAAGGGAGGTCCCCAAGCTAGCTATAAATGGTTGGTATTATTAATTGCCTGTGAGTAAGTAGAATAGGGATTTTTCAGCCTTGCAGTGCACCTGCCTTTTCGTGCAATTAACGGGGCATCACCGTCGAGATCTATGGTCTTAATAGTGGATTCCTATGGGGCTTGCCTACGGCTTAACCACTATTGAGCTATTAGAAGCTTGACAAGAGCCGGTGCTGTTTTGGTGTTGAATGACCCTCTCTTCTATTCCTTGCAATTAATGGTATTCCAGCCCCGGGTACAGTAGCTTGAGTGCTTTTTCTAAAGGGGTAAAGAGGAGTAGCAACTAGGGCTTGAAGTGCCAAAGTACACCTAAAAAGTTTACACCTAAAATTTGTTAGAATGGCTGACAATAGTAAAGAGAGTGAAATTAATGTTGATAACTTTGATTTTGCTAATGAGCAAGCTACTAATGATGCCATGATGCTTGTTAACTATCTTGTTTCTAGGCTTCAACAAGCCATGCGCAATCCATCTCTCCAAAGTGAAGTGCAATGGTAGCTCCGTGCTCATGGGATTCTCCAAGCTCACCACCATGACGAGAGAACACCTAGGAAGCCTCCTTGTGAGACTTCCAAAAGAGGTCTCTCTTTGATTCGGGAAGAAGAAGAGAATCCATACAAAGGGCTCAAGAATTTACTTCTTGATGATGCATCTCCTTCCCAAAGGAGAACTCAAGAGCCTCCACCGAAGGAACGAGAAAGAAGTGAGTCTCCCATCACCTTGGCAGAGATGTCTCCACGAAGACGGTAGGCTAAACGCTCTTCATCACCTCCAAAACGGAGAAGACTATCGCACCCTTCTCCACACCATAATTCAAAGAGGGATGACAAAAAGCAAGAGAAGAAAAAGGCAAGAAAGAGGACACCCTCTTCTCCATCTTCTTCATCCTCTTCCTCTTATGAAAGTGATGGTGAAGACAATGAAGATCAAGACAAGAAAAATGCGAGAAAGAGGTCACCCTCTTCTCCACCTTCCTCAAATTCTTCATCTTCTGAAGAAAGTGATGGTGCAACCTTTGAACCATCAAAAAGAAGAGACCATAGGAAATCCTATTCCACGTGGAAGAGGTCGTCCAAGCTCAAGAAGTTCAAAGAGGGAGGGAAGAGCATCTCTTTCCTTACCTATGATGGCACCTTTGGTGCTACGGACAAAGTCTTGGCCTTTATCCAACAATTTGATGCGGCGTTCGGAGATGAGGGCTTCATGGAGTCCTCTAAGCTATTCCATGTAGCTATGCACTTTCAAAAGTCCGCCAGGCAATGGTGGTCTATCCTATGAGCCAATGGTGAAGCTCCGCGAACATGGAAAGCTTTAAGAGCTTCCATTATGAAGCAGTTTTTGGCCACCGATGCCAAAGACAAAGTACTCATTGAATGGTGAAGCTTAAAGCTCTCTCCCTATGAATCCATCCACAAATATGTAGACAAGTTTTGGGACATACAACTCAAATCCACTGTCTTCAAAAAGCTGGATTTTGGAGATCAAAAGCAACAAGTTTGTGTGGGCTTAACCGAAGAAATGGTAGAGTATGTCAACTCCCAAAGGCCACGTACCATATCGACAGTAATACACAATAATATGGTGGCCTCTCGAATCAATTTCCAAACAGGGGCTAAAAGAAATAATAAGCCCACATAAAACAAGGGTTCCAACGGGCCTAAGGGGAAGGAAAATGTCCAAAATTCTCCTAAGGGAAACTCCAACAAAGCTAAAGAGAAGGGAGGTTACAAAGGTAAAGAAAAACTCTCTCCCGAAGCCCTTGAGTGTTATCGTAAGGATAACCGGTGTTTCAAGTGCGGCGAACAAGGGCATGTGTACCGCGCTTATCCCCAAAAGAACACCCTCCATGATCCTCCTAGAGCTACCTTGGTTAAAATCCAAGAGGAGGAGACTCACCAAACTCACCACAAAGGATCTCCTCTATGCCATGCTTGGGGAAAGGTAAGAGAACATGATGCTTTTATTCTCTTTGACCCTGGTTCTTCTCACAATTTTATATCTATAGAGTTGGCCACCAAGCTAGGCATACAAGCCTATGAGATGGGAGATGTTCTACCCGCAGACAATGCTTTCAAGGGGCAAGACGCTTCAGTCACTCCCTTAATCGAGAAATTGAGGCTCCATGTCCAAAGCTATGAGGACTTCTTTATCTCTCCTCTCAAGCATGAGGATGTAATCCTAGGGGCACCATGGTTTGATTCCCTGGCTCACAATGTTAAATTTCCTAAAAGGAGAATCTCCTTTAAGTTCAAGGAAAAAGATATGTATATAGATGCTAAAGAAATGGGTAACACTATCCCCATTGTACATACATTAGCTTTCAACAAGTCAATAAAGAGCTCTATATCCGTGTACATGAAAGATTCTCGAAATGAACCTAATGCTTTAGCAAAAGAAAATAAAAGCAACCAAAAGGAATTAGAGTTATCCCAATTTTCTCAAGGGGTTCCAATATGTTTTTATTGACGACATCCCTTGTGAGCTACCTCCTAAACGAGGTAATGATGACCATGCAATTGAACTTCTTCCAGGAAGTTCACCACCTAACAAACCTCCTTATAGAGTTTCTCAAGCTCAACAAGAGGAGATTATGCAACAAGTGCATGAGTCAGTTGAGAAGGGCATGGTTAGGCCTAGCTCATCTCCATTTTGCTCACCTGTGCTATTAGTGCAAAAGAAAGACGGCACATATTGCATGTGTGTCGACTATAGAGAACTAAATAGGATCACTATCAAGAATATTTTTCCCGTTCGACGGGTAGAAGACCTATTTGATAAGTTACAAGGATCGATCTACTTCAGTAGGATTGACCTAAAAAGTGTCTATCACCAAATAAGGATAGTTGATCAAGACATTGTAAAGACCGCATTTCACACCACGTTTGATCTTTACGAATACATTGTCATGCCTTTTGGCTTGACCAATGCACCAGCCACATTCAACCGCTTGATGGAGAAGCTATTCACGCCTCATTGAACCTTCACTGGGGTGTTCTTTGATGATATTATCATCTACTCTAATTCATTATAAGAACACAAGCAAAACCTCCAGGTAATATTTCAAGTTTTAATACTAGGTTGGTAACCTAACAGGACATAAAAGTGTCCTTTCAGGGTTTTGAAAAAAACCTCCAAAACCATAGTAGATCCACTCATTTTGTAAAATCCTTTCATGAGGTTATAGTTCAAGTCCTACTACACATTGAAAAAATAAGAAACTTGTAAAATTTCTCATCTTTTGGTCACACCAAGCCTCCAAAGTTGATGGACCAGTGCATTTTCATCAAAACAGTCATTTCTTACGTTTTGTTGCATAAAAATAAGATTAGGGATTTTTGTAGGACTTGAGATAAATTCCCTAGCTAACTTCAATGGGTTGGTGATCAGAACATATGATTGCTTCTCACTCACTATTTTTTGTTTTGCCAAAATAAATAGGTACAAAAAAGTTCAATTTTTACCATTCTGCAAACCTATCATCAAAGTTTCTATAGCCACGCTCAATACAAATAATATATGCATGTTTTCTTAGTTCCCTATTGTCCTTTATGTTCATAAGGAGCCATGGAGCATGTCAAAAGAATAATACATCTCTTACCAAGGGGAATCTTGGGGACAAAGATGAAGTGCTAAATACAGCAAACATGAAAAAACTGGGTTGAACATTATGAGTTGTAGAATCCCATAGAAACTATTCAATATCTAGCCAAATTTGATCCTTATGACTAGATATGGTTACTACCTACAAAATGCATGTAGTTGTCACAAGAAACTAACAATAATTAAAAAGCTATACTTGATATATTAGAATGTTTCGTTTTCTTCTATAATTGAAAAAATCAACCATCGTTGTGTACTATCCAAAATAGGGTATTAGGTGCCCCAAAACTCAAGGAATATTAGCTTTATGTTATAATATGCGACATAGAAAATAAAAAATGCATTTGGATATCATGAAATCCACCAAAAAAATCATAGAAGAGCTAAAATTGACTAAAAAACAGGATTTGATAATTTTTATAATTTGGTCATAACTTACAACTTTAATATTTATTTCTCCCTAGAAGCATCAAGACATGTTGAGGACTACTAAAGATAGTTCTCTAGCATTATAGACGTCACAAAAATGAATTCTAGAGTGGTATAGTTGCAAAAAGTTGAAAAAAGACAAAAACAGGACCCGTTTTTTCACACAGTTTAGGTTGTGAAATGTTGTGCAAGGACAAGGTTAAAGATGGAATTGATATTCCAAAAAAATGTCGAGTTTTTTTCAGCTCACGAGACAACTTTTTAGATAGATAGCACCTCAAAATCCATTTTGATATTCTTGACATAATTCAAGGAAAATGGTCACTTCACAGGACATAAAAGTGTCCCAGGACATAAAAGTGTCCCATTACCAACCTAGTGTTAAGAGAGAATAAACTTTATGTTAATCGAAAGAAAAGTGATTTTTTCTTGCAGGAGATTCAGTATTTAGGTCACATTATCTCTCAAGATGGAATCCAAATGGATCCATCAAAGTTAGAGGTAATAAAATGATGGCCTAAACCAAAGAATCTTCATGAACTAAGAAGCTTTATAGGTATGTGTGCATACTATAGACGCTTCATAGAAAAGTTCTCACAAATTGCGGGACCATTACATGACCTAACAAAGAAAATTGTTAGGTATACATGGTCTGCTAAGGAGAACAATGCTTTCGAAAAGATTAAAGAAAAGCTTATCTCTCAACCTGTGCTTACACTACCGGATCTCTCAAAACCATTTGAGGTCCAATGTGATGCTTGTGGTGATTGCCTTGGAGCTGTTTTGCTTCAAGAAGGGCACGCCATAGGCTATGAAAGTTGAAGGCTCGACCCTGTTGAGCAAGGTCTAGGCATATATGAAAAGGAATTCCTTGCAGTTCTACATGCCTTAGACTCATGGAAGCACTATTTATTGGGGACTCCTTTCCTTCTGCGCACGGATCACCAAAGTCTTAAGTACTTCATGACGCAGACCAAGCTCTCCGACAAACAAATGAGGTGGGCAAATTTCCTTTCGCAATTTAATTTTCATATTGCTCACATTGCTGGCAAGCATAATCAAGTAGCAGTTGCACTCTCAAGATGGCCGAGAGTGAATCCGGTTTCCATAGCAACTCACAATGATCTATCTTCAATGATAGATGAGTATACTATTGATCCCGATTTTAGAGATGTGATTTCAGCCGTTGCATTAGGGAAGAAAGATGAACGATTTACTCTACAAGATGGTTATCTTCTCTATGGCAATAGACTATGCGTTACTAACTCACTATGTGAGAAAGTAATGTATGAATCTCATGCCCCTCCTTACGTGGGGCATAGAGGGATTCAGTCTACCCTAAAGGGAATTGAAACATATTTCTTTTGGCCTGCCATGAAAGCAAACATAAAAGAGAGGGAAGCAACCCAGATTGCTTCAACCCTTGCCAATCCCTAATTCACCATGGGAGAGCTTATCCAGGGATTTTATCTTTGGATTGCCTAAGTCTATCCATGGGAATAGGGGAATATGGTCGATAGTAGACAGGTTCAGTAAACAAGCTCATTTTATACCTATCAAAAGACTATCAAAGCCCATCAAATGGCAACCCTCTTCATTTCACAAATTTTCAAGTGCCATGGCTTGCCAATGTCCATAGTGTCGGATAGAGATCCTAGAATGATCAGTAATTTCTGGAAGGGTCTCTTTGAGAATTTAGGGACAAGGCTAAACTTCTCTTCCGCCTATCATCCACAAACGGATGGCCAAAGTGAAATAGCTAACCTAACAATTCTCGATCTACTAAAAGCCTATGTAACGGAATTTGATCAAAGATCCCAATGGGAGAAGTACTTACCCTTAGTGGACTATGCTTACAATAACATTGTACATACTTCCACAGGAAAAGCACCTTTCGAGGTAATTGAGGGAAGATCAAAAAGTCCCTTGATACTTAAGGTACATGGGAAGATCTTTGCTATAGATGAGTATAGCCAAGACCTACAAGAATATTCTCAAAAGATTAAGGATGCTATCTCTATCTCACAACAAAGGCAAAGCTTCTGCTGACAAGCACAGAAGAGCCCAAGTCTTTAAAGGAAATGATTGGGTCTTATTAAAATTTCCCAAGGCTCGATTAAGGCACACAACGGGCAAGAATCCTACGGGACACCAAAAGTACTATGCTAAACTAGCAAAAAGTTACTATGGTCCCTTCCAGATTCTTAGACCAATCAATGAGATGGCCTATCAACTCAAGTTGCCCAATCATTGGCTCATACACAATGCTTTCCATGTGAGCCTATTAAAGCCTTACAAAGGAGAGCCACCTCAAGAACCAACTACTGAAGACCCACCGGGGATCGAGGACCAAGAAGAGGTGCTGCAGCTTGAGTCCATTCTCCAACATGAAGACAAGGTACTAAGAGGTGATAAGACTATCCGATGATATCTTATTAAGTTTAAGAATTATCCTTTTGAAGATGCTAGATGGATACAAGGCATACAATTAAAAGATAACCTAAACCTTGTCAATGCTTACAATGCTTCCCAAGAGTAAGCAAATGTACAAAATGTTAGAAATGAACAAAGTTTTTGTCTTATAAGACTCTCTTTTCCTTTATTGTGCACAAAATTGAAGTAGTATGCATGCTTAGATCAAGTTTGCGGAGACGATGTCTCCCAAACACCAAGTAGAGCTTGTCACTCTACTAAGGAAGATTGATAGGACTAATGTGCAGACATGCTTACGGCAGCCTCAGGCTCTCAAGCACCAAATGGACTAGTCATCCATTGTGGAATGATGTCTGTAGGGTAACATAGGGATCCTCTACCCGCTAAGAAAAGGACTCATGAATATGCTTTATCTTCTCTACACCATAGTCGAGGACGACTATGATTTCAAGAGAGAGGTATGTCATAATAATCAATATCTAATTATTATAAATGATTTTCTCATGTTAAAGTGATCATTAAATATGAGGAAGTGCCAGGGGAGAAAAAGATAAGATATTGGTTAAGCTAGCAGACCACCGGCCACAGTAGCAATCCAAAGGAGGGAAAATAGGGATCCAAAGGAGGGGGCATCTGCAAAAGATCCATGTGCAACAATGGGCTTAAAAGACCCTAAGGTTCAGCCCATTAAGACTTCCAAAATGCTGGGGTTCCAAAATTCAAAGGTTGTGTCCAAAGGTCAAGCATGGGGGGGATTGGATGCTTTTTGTGTGTCCCAAAAGTCTTTATCAATCCCTACATAGGAGGGGGCAAGCCTTGGGAGTAGGGGATGAGAGAGAAAATCACACACACACACACACACACACACAAGATCCCTTTACACAAAGGGAATGAGGGACACATGTCAGCTCCCCAGTGGAGATGCCCACAAGGTGTACCCAATTCCTATTGGATGGCCTTGGAGGTAGACCAATGAGAATGAGGCTAGAGTAAATCTAGTTTATTTGATTTTAAAACACTCAATAAAAGAACCAATGAGAATAAAGCTCTCTAGAAGACTATTGGACAGTCTCCCAAGGGGACCAATGAGCATTCAGCAGCCCAATAGCTTGCCTGATTTCTATTGGCCAGGAGGCAAAGGGGTCCAATGAAAGTTTAGTTGCATTTATTAATTACATAAAGCTCTCACAAAAGGATAAAGGGGGACACATGTCAGAAGGACATCACT
This sequence comes from Adiantum capillus-veneris, assembly GCF_014529385.1. NCBI lineage: Eukaryota > Viridiplantae > Streptophyta > Polypodiopsida > Polypodiales > Pteridaceae > Adiantum > Adiantum capillus-veneris. The sequence continues at coordinate 135,842,341 of NC_140953.1, forward strand.
TATACTGCTTAATTATCATTGGCTAGCTCTAGGGAGGTCCAATGAGACTGTAGCATGAGCAAATAGCAAGAGGGGTCGGCCAAGAGAGAGAGGGGGCTGATTTTTGGAAGGCATTATCACACACACACACTCACACAATCTCATGTGTGAACTAAAGTAGACTCTCTCTCCTTCTCAAGCTTTAATGGAAAGATTGCCACCTACTCCAAGCTTGTGAGAAGGGGGGCCTACACCAACAACTCTTGGCTTTGTGATGCAAATCCAACCAAGAGCCAAGCTTCAATGCATGCTCATCTCCTCTGCCATGCTAATTACCAAGCTAAGATATGCTAATATGAGTGATTATGTGAGGAGATGTACATATTTCTCATAAGAATACTCCTTCCTCTCAATCTAATCTCATACCCTGCTAGCTCTCACCATCTTCAAAGGTGTGTGAGGTCTTGGGTCTGAGACCGGAGGGAATTAATGTTGTGTTTGATAAGTGTTTTGCTTAGTGCATGAAGCTTTCATCTTCATTGCACTAGCTAGTCTTGAAGGAACACAAAGAATTGTATTGTACAATGTCTCTCTTGATGAGAGAAACCATAATACAAAGTCTTTTGGAGGGGGGACCGGCTCCATGTAAATCCGGTCCTCAATTGTTGTCGATAGCTTAATTTCTCTCTCTTTTGAAAGTATTGTTCATGTTATCTAACTAGGTGTTATGCTTTTTGTTGCTCTCTCTCTCCACCCAAGCACTCTTGTAATTCTCATTAGGAATCTATTCTAATGAAATGCCCACTATGTTCATGCTAATTTCCGCTACACACAAGTTTTTAGGCCATTAAATTTGACACACTTATAAAATGCAACATTGATTCCCTCACGGTCTTAGACCCAAGACCCCATACACCTTCGAAGATGTTGAGAGCTAGCGGGGTATGAGAGTAGATTGAGAGGAAGAAGGAGTATTATTAAGAGAAAGAAGTATATTTCCTCACATAATCACTCATAAAATCTTAGCATAGCTTAGTAATTAGCATGGTAGAGGAGATGAGCATGCATTGGAGCTTGGCTCTTGGTTGGATTTTACTCATGTTGGCACCCCATTAGACCCTGCAAAACTTAGCCAATGATAATTAAGAAGCATAAGTGATAGATTGTGACATGTGTCCCCCTTTCCCCTTTTGTGAGAGCTTTAGGTATTTAACTAATGAAATCAAAGTCTCATTGGACCCCTTAGTCATCTGGCCAATAAGAATCCGGCAAGCCATTGGGTTGTCGAATGCTCATTGGACCCCTTGGGAGACTGTCCAATAGTCTTCTAGAGAGATTAATTTCTATTGGTTATTTTGTCAAGTGTTTTTAAATGAATTAAACTAAATATACTCTAGATTAATTCTCATTGGTCCACCTCTATGGCCATCCAATAGGAATTGAATGCATCTAGGGGGCAATTGGGCTAGGGAGCTGACATGTGTCCCCTATTCCCTTTGTGTAAAGGGAGCTTGCTAGAGTGTGTGTGTGTGTGTGTGTGTGTGTGTGTGTGTTTCTCTCTCATCACCTCCAAGAAAGGCTCTCCCCCCTCCAAGATAGGGATGTGGGAAGACTTTTGAGTCTTCCCAGAAGCATCCAATTGGCCCTATGTTTTGACCATTGGACCTAACCTTTGAATTTTGGAGCCTTACCATTTTGGAAGTCTTAATGGGCTGAACCTTAGGGTCTTTGAAGCCCATTGTTTGCACATTGCTCTTTTAGATGGCCCCCCCTTTGGATCCCTATTTTCCCTCCTTTGGATCCCTAATGAAACCGGTCTGCTAGCTTAACCAATATTCTAGCTTTTTCTCCCCTAGTACTTCCCTATATTTAATGATCACTTTAACATGAGAAAATCATTTATAAGAATTAGATATTAGTTATTATGACATTACCTCTTTCTTGAAATAATAGTCGTCCTTGACTATGGGGTAGAGAAGATAAAGCCTATTCATTAGTCCTTTTTCTAGCGGGTAGAGGATCCCTATCTTACCCTACGACATTGTTCCAGAATGGATGACTAATCCATTTGGTGCTTGAGAGCCTAAGTTGTCGCAAGCATGTCTACGCATTAGTCCTATCAATCTTCCATAGTAGAGTGACAAACTCTAATTGGTGTTTGGAAGACGTCGTGTCCGCAATCTTGATCCTAAGAATGCATACTACTTAACATTTGTGCACAATAAAGAAAAAGAGAGTCTTATAAGATAAAAACTTTGTTCATTTTAAACATTTGTACATTTGCTTACTCTAGGAAAGCATTGTAAGCATTGAAAAGGTCTAGGTTATCCTTTAATTGTATGCCTTGCATCCATCTAGCATCTTCAAAAAGATAGTTCTTAAACTTAATAAGATACCGTCGGATAATCTTACCCCCTCTCAATACCTTGTCTTGATGTCGGAGAATGGACTCGGGCTGGATCACGTCTTCTTGGTTCTCAATCTCTGGTGGGTCTTCAATAGTTGGTTCTTGAGGTGGTTGTCCTTTGTAACGCTTTAGTAGGCTCACATGGAAAGCATTGTGTATGAGCCAATGATTGGGAAACTTAAGTTGATAGGCCATCTCATTGATTGGTCTAAGATCTGGAAGGGACCATAGCAACTTTTTGCTAACTTAGCATAGTACTTTTGGTGTCCCGTAGGATTCTTCTCCGTCATGTGCCATAATCAAGCCTTTAAAAATTTAAGCAAGACCCAAACATTTTCTTTAAAGGCTTGGGCTCTTCTGTGCTTATTAGCGGTAGCATTTTTCCTTTGTTGTGAGATAGAGATAGCATCCTTAATCTGTTGGAAATATTCTTGTAGGTCTCAGCTATACCCATCTGCAGCGAAGATCTTCTCGTGTACCTTAAGTAGCAGGGGACTTTTTGATCTTTCCTCAATTACCTCAAAAGGTGCTTTTCCCGTGGAAGTATGTATAGTGTTATTGTAGGCATACTCCACTAAGGGTAAGTACTTCTCCCATTGGGATCTTTGATCTACTTCCGTTACATAGGTTTTTAGTAGATCAAGAATTGTTTGGTTAGCTATTTCACTTTTGCCATCCGTTTGCGAATGATAGGCCTAAGAGAGGTTTAGCCTTGTCCCTAAATTCTCAAAGAGACCCTTCCAAAAATCATTGGTCATTCTAGGATCTCTATTTGACACTTGACATTGGCAAGCCATGGTACTTGAAGATTTGTGATATGAAGAGGGTTGCCATTTGATGGGCTTTGATAGTCTTTTTGACAGGTATAAAGTGAGCTTGTTTGTGCTGAACCTGTCTACTATTGTCCATATTCCCGTATTTCCATGGATAGACTTAGCCAATCCAAAGATAAAATCCATGAATATGCTCTTCCATGGTGAATTAGGGATTGGCAAAGGTTGAAGCAATTCAGGTTGCTTCCCTTGATCAAACTTCTTATTTTGCCATACCACACATTTAGAAACATGCTCTTGTATGTTTGCTTTCATGGTAGGCCAATAGAAATATATTTCTATCCCTTTTAGGGTACATTGAATCCCTCTATGCCCCGCATAAGGAGGAGCATGAGATTCATACATTACTTTCTCACGTAATGAGTTAGTAACGCATAGTCTATTGCCATAGAGAAGATAACCATCTTGTAAAGTAAACGGTTCCTCTTTCTTCCCTAGTGCAAGGGCTGAAATCACATCTCTCAAATCAGGACCAATAGCATACTCATCTATCAAAGAAGATAGATCATTGTGAGTTGCTATGGAAACCGCATTCACTCTCGGCCGTCTTGAGAGTGCATCAGCTACTTGGTTATGCTTGCCAACAATGAGCAATATGAAAATGAAATTGTAAAAGGAATTTTCCCACCTCATTTGTTTGCCAGAGAGCTTGGTGTGCATCATGACGTACTTAAGGCTTTGGTAATCAATCTGCAAAATGAAAGGAGTCCCCAGTAAATAGTGCTTTCACGAGTGTAAGGCATGTAGAATTGCGAGGAGTTCCTTTTCATATATGCCTAGAGCTTGCTAAACAAGGTCAACATACTCCACCATATCTTCAGTTAAGCCCGCACAAAATTGTTGTTTTTGCTCTCCAAAATCCATCTTTTTGAAGACAGTGGCTAGATTTGTCTATATATTTGTGGATAGATTTGTACGGAGAGAGCTTCAAGCTTCACCATTCGGTGAGTACTTTGTCTTTGGCATGGGTAGCCAAAAATTAATTCATGATGGAAGCTCTTAAAGCTTTCCATGTTCGTGGAGCTTCACCGTTTGCCCATAGGTTAGACCACCATTGCTTGGTGGACTTTTTAAAATGCATAGCTACATGGTGTAGCTTACAGAACTCCGTAAAGCCCTCATCTCCAAATGCCACATTGAATTGTTGGATGAAAGCCAAGACTTTGTCCGTAGCACCAAAGGTGCCTCGTAGGTAAGGAAAGAGATGTTCCTTCCTCCCTCTTTGAACTTCTTGAGCTTTGACCATATTCACGTGGCATAGGATTTCATATAGCCTCTTCTTTTTGGTGGTCTGAAAGTTGCAACATCACTTTCTTCAGAGCACGAAGAATTTGAGGAGGATGGAGAAGAGGGTGACCTCTTTCTCGCCTTTTCCTTCCCTCGGTCCTCCTTGTCTACACCATCCCTTTCTTCATAAGAGGAAGAGGATGAAGAAGATGGAGAAGACGGTGACCTCTTTCTTGCATTTTTTTCTCTTTTTTTCTGTCTTCCCTCTTTGAATTATGGTGTGCAGAAGTGTGTGATGATCTTCTCCGTTTAGGGGGTGTTGGAGAGCGTTTTGCCCGCCGTCTTCATGGAGCCATCTCTACCGAGTGGCAGGAGACTCACTTCTTTCTCGTTCTTTTGGTGGGGGCTCTTGAGTTCTCCTTTGGGAAGGAGATGCATGGTCAAGAGTAGATTTTTGAGCCCTTCGTACGGATCCTCTTCTTCTTCTCGAATCAGAGAGAGGCCTCTTGTGGAAGTCTCACAAGGAGGCTTCCTAGGTACTCTCTCTTCATGGTGGGGAGTTTGGAGGGATGGATTGCCCATGGCTTGTTGAAGCCTGGAAAAAAGGTAGTTAACAAGCATAGGGGCATCATTAGTAGCCTGCTCATTAGCAAAATCAAAGCTATCAGCATAAATTTCACTCTCTTTACTATTCTCAACCATTCTAATAACAACTTTTAGGTGTAAATGATTTTAGGTTTACTTTGGCACTTCAAGCCCTAGTTGCTACTCCTCTTAACCCATTTAGAAAAGCACTCAAGTTGTTGTACCCGTGGCTTGAATATCAGTAATTGCCAGGAACAGAAGTACCGGCTCCTGTCAAGCTTCTAATAGCTCAATAGTGGTTAAGCCATAGGCAAGCCCCATAGGAGTCCACTATTAAGGCCATAGCTCTCGATGGTGATGCCCCGTTATCTGCATGAAGTAGGGGCACTGCAAGGCTTAAAAACTCCCTATTCTACTTATTCAATTCCAATTAATAATACCAACCATTTAAAGTTAGCTTGAGGACCCCCCTTCTTGAGCAAGAAAAGAGAAACCTTGTACTCTAATACCAATGTAACATTTAATGGCCTAGTAACTTGTGTGTAGCGGAAAATAGCATAAACATAGTGAGAATTTCATTAGAATAGATTCCTAATGAGCATAGCAAGAGTGCTTGGATGGAGAGAGCAACAAAAAGAATAACACCTAGTTAGATAGGCATGAAAAATACCTCAAAAGAGAGAGAAATTCAGCTATTGACAAGAGTTGAGAACCGAATTTACATGGAGCCGCGGTCCCCCCTCCAAAAGGCTTTGTATTATAGGTTTTCCAATCAATGGAGACATTTTACAATGTAATACATTGGGTTCCTTCAATAACTTGCTGGTGCAATGAATATGGAAGCTTCAAGCACCATGCACACACTTATAAAACACATCATTGATTCCCTCACGGTCTCAGACCCAAGACCTCACACACCTTCCAAGGTGGTGAGAGCTAGTGGGGTATGAGAGTAGATTGAGAGGAAGGAGTATTCTTACGAGAAAAAAGTATATCTCCTCATATAATCACTCATAAAAGCTTAGCATAGCTTAGTAATTAGCATGGCAGAGGACATGAGCATGCATTGGAGCTTGGCTCTTGGTTGGATTTGCATCACAAAGCCAAGAGTTGTTGGTGTAGGCCTCCCTTCTCACAAGCTTGGTGTAGATGATGAGCTTTCCATTAAAGCTTGAGAAGGAGAGAGATTCTTCTTTGCTTCACAGATGAGATTGTGTGAGTGTGTGTGTGTGTGTGTAATAATGCGTTGCCAAAATCATCCCCCTCTCTCTCTTGTTCAACCCCTCATGAATCTTATATATGCTAGCACCCCATTGGACCATGCAAAGCTTTAGCCAATGATAATTAAGAAGCATAAGTGATAGCCTTGTGACATGTGTCCCCCTTTCCCCTTTTGTGAGAGCTTTAGGTATTTAATTAATGAAAATGAAATTAAAGTCTCATTGGACCCCTTAGTCTTTTGGCCAATAGGAATCAAGCAAGCCATTGGGTTGTTGAATGCTCATTGGACCCCTTGGGAGACTGTCCAATAGTCTTCTAGAGAGCTTAATTTCTACTGGTTCTTTTATCAAGTGTTTTTAAATGAGTTAAACTAAATATACTCTAGCTTAATTCTCATTGGTCCACCTCTATGTCCATCCAATATGAATTGAATGCATGTTGGGGGCAAGTGGGCTAGGGAACTGACATGTGTCTCCTATTCCCTTTGTGTAAAGGGAGCCTGCTAGAGTGTGTGTGTGTTTCTCTCTCATCCCCTATAAGAAAGGCTCGCCCCCTCCAAGATAGGGATGTGGGAAGTGTTAGACAAGGGAAACTAGAACCTAGGATTCCACCACCCAACCACCCACTATATAGCATAGCCCCTGGCCCTTTGCCCTAGTTGGACTCCCTTTCCACACTGCCTAGCCCGACCTTGCCCTTGTCTAGTCCGGCCTTGCCGGTGTCCTGACATTACTCCCCCCTTAAGAAGAGTTTTCGTCCTCAAAAACAAAAGTGGGGAAATTCTTCTTAAGAACACTAATATTTTTCCAAGTGGCAGCTTCCTTAGGTCGGTCTTTCCACTTGATTAAGGCTTGTTGACATACATGATGACGTGTACGCAACTCATGATAATCAAGAACACGTTCAGCTGCATCCGGTAAGGTAGGAGGTTCAATGAAATCAACCAAAATCTGTTGGTCAATGACATTGTCGTCCCCATGTAACTGCTTACATAAACGGCTTACATGAAACACTGGATGAATACGAGAATGTAAAGGTAGAAATAATTTGTAGGCACAACACCTACTCGCTTGAGTATTTTGAAAGGCCCACAATATCGGGGAGATAATTTAGGTGTTGGCCTAGTTTTCAGACTTTCTGAATGTTCTGGAACACGTAAAAATACTTCCTCCCCTTCTTCAAAGGTAACTTGCCGATGTTTCTCATCAGCATACTTCTTATACCGATCTTGTGCTTGTCAGATATTTTGACGAGCGAGTTTCAGCATATCCATGTGGTTTTGGAGAAAATCCTTAACCTGTTGGAGTTTTTTGGTTGCCAACCCCACCGTAATTGGTGACCTAGGTTGAAACCCATACATGAGCATGAAAGGACTAAATCCATTTGTGACATGCTTAGCACTATTTTAGGCAAACTCGAGAATAGGTAAGTATTCTTCCCAGTCTGACTGTTTTTTGCTGGCGTATGCTCTTAGCATATCCTCTAGCACCTGGTTAACACGTTCAGTCTGACCATCTATTTCTGGATGATCAGGTGTACTGAGGTTCAGTTGTGTACCAAATCGTTTAAACACAGCTCTCCAAAAGTGACTGTTAAACTTGGGATCACGGTCGCTGACAATGTTACTTGGCTAGTTCTGGTGTCTTAACCATTGATTTGATTGGATTAAACTTACATAGTTCAGTCAACCGGTCTACAACCACCCATACCGAGTCATGACCTCGTACAGTGGTTGGTAAATCTACAATAAAGTCCATAGAGATGCTTTCCCATTTTCCATTGGGAATCTCCAAAGGATGTAAGAGTCCTCTTGCTTTCAGGCGCTCTACTTTGTTAACTTGACATTTTTGGCAATGCAAGACATAAGCTTGAACAAAGCCATGTATACCTGGCTAGTAAAACTGTCGTCGTATGAGAGCATAAGTTTTTCTAATACCCGAGTGCCCTGCACTTGGACTATCATGACATTCATAAAGAATTTGGCGTCGAATGTCTGTGTCCGTCGGTACACAAACTCTCCCCTTATGGAGTAGGTACCCATTGTCGATGGTAAAATGCTTCCATCATTGTAGTTCATCACTCAATAGAGGAGAACAGGTGCGGAGGTTAACGTTACACTACCATCATTGGAGTGAAAAGAATCCCTCATTTGAACATGACTCCACACTTTGGAATATGCTTCATCATGCTCATATTTTCCTTTGAGAGAATCCAAAAATTCACTACAAACTTTCGTGAACAAGAGAGAATTGATCTTCAGCATACGACTTAGAGCATCAGCCACCACATTGTATCGACCTTTACAGTACCTTAGCTTGGTGTCATATTCTTGAAGAATTTCGGCCCACCTGGCTTTTGGACCCTTCAAATCCGTTTGTTGTGTAAACCATTTGATGCTTGCATGGTCAAACACAATCTCAAACTGAGCACCATACAGATAATGCCGCCATGTTTTTAAGGCAAACACTATTGCATAGAGTTCGCGCTAATAAGCAGAGTAGTTCTGTTGAGCTGCATCAAGCTTCTTGCTTTGAAATGCAATCGGCCGTCCGTCTTGTAACAGGACTCCTCGAATAGCACGGTCACTGGCATTTGTTTCCAAAACAAATGGTTTCAAAGGATCTACAATAGCCAGTATAGGTGCTGTAGCTAATGCATCCTTGAGCGTATCAAAACTATGTTGTTGAGTGGATCCCCACTGAAAAGATTTCCCTTTACCTTTTAGTTGATCCGTCATGGGAACAATAATATTAGCATAGTTTTTAACGAACCTTCGGTAAAAACCTGCAGATCCCAAAAAAATATATAACTCTTTCGGATTTTTAGGAGAAGGCCATTTCCAGATGGTATCCACTTTGGATTGATCCATATATAGCCCATTAGCTGAAATAACATGCCCTAAATAGTGAATTTCTTCTTTTAGAAAATCACACTTAGATTCCTTGGCATATAATTTGTTTGTTCGTAACAACTCAAACACCTGCCTGAGATGTTGTAAGTGTTCTTCTTCAAAACACTGTATACGAGAATGTCATCGAGGAAAACAATGAAAAATTTGCCCAAGTATGGCTTCAAGACACTATCCATAAGATGTTGTGGCGCATTGGTTAACCCAAAGGGCATCACCATGAACTCGTAGTGTCCAAACCGTGTTCGGAATGCAGTTTTGGGTATATTGGCAAGTCGAATACGGACTTGGTGATATCCTGACCGCAAGTCTATTTTTGTAAAAATGCAAGCATGAGTGAGTTTATCAAACAACTCATCTACCTGGGGCAATGGGTATTTGTTCTTAACCGTAACCGCATTTAAGCCACGGTAGTCTACGCACATGCGCATACTGCCGTCTTTTTTCTTCACTAATAAGATAGGAAATGCCCATGGTGAAGAACTGGGTTGTATATACCCTCTGCTAAGGTAGTCAGCAAGCTGACGTTCCACCTCAGCAGCTTCAGAATAACTCATACGGTAAGGCGGTTTACTGACAGGTTTACAATCTGCAGCCACGTTGATGCTATGTTGCACTGATCATGTTGGCGGTAATCCTGGTGGCTAATCATTAGGAAAAACTTCTTGAAATTCCTTTAATAATTTTTGTAACTCACTAGCAACGTTTGTTTGTTTAGAATTAGCCATTGGTGGAAGAGATGAGAGAGAAGCATGCGGCGTTGAGGAATGTTCAACAGATTCAATGTTAGAAAGAAAATGAGACAGTGAGTAACACAAAAAAACTTGATCTATTTTATTATTAGAAACGAGATGCATAAGCTCAGCGGTACAAATCAATGGTGATGAAGGTATATCCTTCTCTCCTAACAACAACAGATGTGCGCCATGGGATTCAAACATCAAGCTGTTGTGCTCATAGCTACGCTTCAGTGATGGTCCTAGGATATGCAACCATTCCCTTCCAAGAACCACATCTGCCCTTTCCATGTTCATAACCTGAAAATCCAAGCATGTGGAGTAACCTTGTACTTCCAACGGAACAGCTCGGTATTGAGTATCCCAAATTTTGGTATCATGTCCATTCATTATTGCTACCTTGTAGCGGTGGGTACTCGGAGTTTGAGGCAATTTAAGTTTTTTTACCAATCCATTATTGATGAAATTGTGAGTAGCACCGTCATCTACCAAGATGCACACCTTGTGGCCTTGCAGAGATCCGTGCATACGTACTAACTCATGTGGTCCAAAGGTTTGTTGCCACATGGAGGTTGTGAGACAGCATTCATGTACCACCTCTGTGTGTGTTATTTTCACTATAGAGAAGCGTGAGGAAGACTCAAGAGGGAGTAGTTGCACCTTGTGCATTGCTTTCTCCTTGCCATGAGAAGCAAATTTCCCCTTGGGACAATCCTTTTTGCCATGACCGCTTCGTAAACATTGAAAACATAAATTTTCTTTCTTAGCTTTATCAAAGTCCTCAGGAGAGAGAGGACCACTGGACCCCTTGGGTTTTTTAGATGCATCTGAGTTGGCAACGATAAATTTTCTTTTATTGTGCCCATACTGAGTGCATGTATTACCATGTGTATTAGCAGGCACGTGACTATTATGTGCTTTCTTTTCATCTGGATCATCATGAATATGTGCTTTCACTATGGATTCCTCAAGTGTTTTAGGGTCTTGGGTCTTGAGGTACTTCTTAAGCTTTGGTGTTAGACCTCGTACAAACCCCGGGCCCGTACTTGTTAAGAGTTATCTAAGCCTTCAAATTCGAGGATAACATCCCGATAGTGAGAGATATATTCAAGCAATGATGGGTATTGGCGCATGGAACATGTGTCCCAAGCCGTCCAATCCCGATTTGCCTCATTTGTAGGCAAAAATTATTTGCTAAACATAGCTTCAAAAGATGCCCAGCTCTGTGGTATGATGTTCTTCTCCTTGAGAGACATCCACCATTTGTAGGCCTTGCCTTCCAAAGTTAAGCTCGTTTGCAGAGCTCTGACTGCGTCCGGAGTACGCCGTAAGGCGTGAATTCCATCCCACTTGCTGAGAAAGATATTCACTGCATCCTTATTGCAGTATCGGTCTTCTCCCTTAAAAATTGGTGGTTTGGTGTTTTTCAACAATTCATCCACCTCTTTTGCAGTGAGAGTATGCAACGTATCAGTATTTGGGCCTTGCGCTAGATTAGAAGGGCCTTGCCCTTGTGTAGCAACGTGCTCATGCATGTGCGTGTCAGCAGGACCCTTGGACTGCTAACGCATTAGTTGAATTACTAATGTGGATAGTTCAGTAACATTTTCATTTAAAGCTTTAAAATTTTCATCCATGACTGTCATGCGTATCTGAAGTGCACGAAATTCTTGAATATCGAGCAATTCATAAGTGTCATCACCTGCCGTACTCTCCTTGAGAGGATCCCGCAGTGGGCCATCATTGGCAGGATCAGGCGTACAAAGTTCAAAATCAAATGTCATATTGATATCCGAATCCATGGCGACACAGTGCGGTGCAAAGAGTAGTTAGAAAAAAATACCTGAGATTGAGAGCACTCGCAAAGTGTAATTAACCTTGCTAATTCCGTCAAAATCGATAGTATCTCGGTGGAAATCGATTCGAATTGTTCGCCATATAGAGAATTTCGCAATTCCTTGGTAGCCGAATCAATTATACTTGCAATCGTTAATTGATTTTGAAAGGTAATTGTACTTTGAACTCCCGTTGGAATGGTTTTCTTAAATCTCTGAGTTTCTGCCGGTAATACATAGAGAATTTGGTGCTCGAAGTTTGTGCCGGCCGTGTCGAGATGCGGCACCTCTCCGGACCTTGCCGAATCCGTAGACGAGGGAGGGGGTGGGGTACCCCACTGTGGGTACCGCCCCTTGTTGAAAAAAATAGGGTGTGGCCACTAACCCCCAAGGGGGTTGGGCACCCGTGTAGTGTGAAAAAACAAGCACACAGCGGCTATGGCTGCTTACAGCAGCGCGCGAGCAAGAAAAGGGGCCATGGCGGCCACTGAGGTGAGCAAGGGGCTTCGGCCCAAGGTCGTGAAATGTTCCCCCGCCCGACGCGATGCCTTAGAGCCCATGAGGGTTGAATTTCGTGCAGGTTCGCCTCGGCGGCTCCTCCTTGCAAGGGGGGTTGCCCACGGACTTCTTGCATGTCGTCCTCCTCACAGGAGAGGTGTTCCATGGTTTGGTGAGCCCGACATGCAACTTGCTCATGCCACTACCCATTAGAAACAAATATTTAAATTGTGATGAAAGGGTGCACAAAAAATTGGTTGTGGCCTCGTGGCTCTTGTGCGAGGTGTTGACAGTTCAAAGCCTCCCCGTGTTCGACGTTGAAAAGTGGGTGAACATAATTTTGTTCTGGGGGTACCAGGCTGCCTGTTGATGGGCAGGTCCGGACATGCGATGTTTTTGCATTATTTCAACTAGATCGTGCTACCAAGGAGTCGGCAAGGACACACAAAGCTGCAAGGCATGTTTTGGGTGACAATCTGAGCGTCCGCTGTATGCAACAAGGATATGAACTGAAGGCGAGTGTCACACTAGGGGGACCAATGGGTGGACACGGTCAAATGGCAACATGGCCAAATGGACAACCTTCCTTGCCAAGCCTTGGCAATGATATTTCCCGAACACACACAAAGCTGCAAGGCATGTTTTGCAACAAGGATATGAACTAAAGGCAAATGTCACTCTAGGGGGACCAATGGGTGGACACGGTCAAATGGCAACACGGCCAAATGGACAACATTCCTTGCCAGGTCTTGGCCATCAATGGGCCCTCTTTTCATAGTGTGGGCCATCATACATACATATATATATATATATATATATATATATATATATATATATATGTGTGTGTGTGTGTGTGTGTGTGTGTGTGTGTGTGTGTGTGTACATAGATACATATATATATATATATATATATATATATATATATATATATATAGATACATATATATAGATACATATATATAGATACATATATATATATGTATATACATATATATGTATATATATATATATATATATATATATATATATATATATATATAGATACATATATATATATACATATATATATATATATATATATATATATATATATATATATATATATATATATATATATATATGTATCTATATATATATGTGTGTGTGCACGCGCGTGTATATGTGTGTGTATATATATATGTGTGTGTGTGTGTGTGTGTGTGTGTGTGTGTGTGTACACACACATATACATTATATATATATACACACACACATATACATACACACACATATATATATATATATAGATACATATATATATTTACTTCGTAAGCCTAATGTGGTTTTGGCAAATAAAGGCCTAGGAAGTGGCCGCTTGGCATGATCGAGGCCATTGCCATGGAGCCCAATCACACGGCCATGATGTTGCTCACATTCTTTAATATTATCCCAGCTTCATGAGTCTGCATTCATGATGAGTCTACATTCATGAGCAGGCTCAGAGTGACAAAATTAATAGCCACCTTGCTCATATAATAAACTCAAGACTAGTTCAGACCATATAACAAAATTAATAGCGGAAAACTTGCAAATTGTGCATTCTACGACGTTGTTTGTGCCCTATAACTACCACCTGCGCTTTGCAGACTTGTCCTATTATTATATGACAAGGGTTCTTGTTTCCTGGTGGGAGCGATATTGAGTATTCATATTCGCCGATTCGTGCACGAGTGCAATGCACTAACAAACAAAGCAGATTGTTGCAAGATTTACCTTTACTTCAAAAATCAGCATGTTGACATGAAAGAGATTAATGGAATATGAAACGTGCAAGACTGGTGTTGGATGCAACATAACTGAAAAAAAGTGTAGGACGCACGAGACAGCGAGCTTTACGTGGTTCGGCAGGTTGCCTACGTCCACGAGAAATGGGAGGTTTGTCTTGATATTGCAGTGCAAAGATGGAGATGTGCAAGTACATTTTGTAGCAGCAGTGCTGCTGTCCAACAAGAAGCCCCCTGTTATAATTAATTCCAGAGACATTCCCACTGGTTTGATTTACCTTTTGCAAAGTCTCTTTAGCTGTTGGTTGTAGTTAGTCAATCTGCTACTTCTCTTTTATTTTGAGCTGCTTTTCCAATAATTCAGGGTCCTGAATAATCAGGACCTTCACCTGCAATGCTTTGCATTCTTTCGATGTCGTATCTCTGCTTCTTTGGAAGATGGTTAGCAGTGTCAATTCACTCTCTAATTGTATATTGTACTGCCTCAGCAATTCTCTACACATCGGTTCAACATTTCACAGTAGAGTACTGACTTTCCCTTTCAAATTGGTCAGTAAGCTTATATATAATTGAGGCTGATCACCTTCATCAACATGCAGCATGATGGAGAAACAGAATGTTGAGCTCGAATTTAATGAGCTTGCCTTCGATCCCTGTGAGACTGACTGTAGTTTGTTATTATCGTTAGAACAGAGCCGATTCCTCGTGTCTTCTTTTGTGACTCATGAGTGCTTGAGCTGGCAATTAGCAACAGTACAGTGGCCTCAAGGCACGTACACTCACCTGATCTCTGATTTTGACACTAATTGTAGGTCAATATGGTTTTATATATTGCCAGCCTGCATATTGTTACAACTAATTCCCCACATTAACATGGTAGTAGATGATATATTGTCAAACCTCTTGATGAGATCAGATGCACTTGTCCCTTGAGATACGTTCCATCAAACAAACTGTACTATCGGGATCATACCGCCCTTACCATGGCAATATTTTCGGGCAGGGCATTAGCCCATTGTCGTCGGTAGCACTTTCTCCTCATAGCCATGCCGACTCTTCTGGGCTTGGGAGCGGGATGACTATCCAGCATTTTATTCTCCTGATTGGCTGCAGCATCTGTGCAGGACGTTGTTACGTCTGACAATTTGCCTCCATTCATTTGCTGAAAATTAGAATTAGCTGGCATCACAGATTGAGCTTCTGATATGCACTTTTGACTGGTTATTCGCATCGAGGCCGGTCCAACTACATTGGCGATCTGTTGATGATCAGTGACAAGATCACTTGCTGTATTGAGATGTAACCATGGATGACACAAGAGCTCATCCAATGTGAGCCTCCAATCGGGGTCCTTGCAGAGGATTCAAGTAAGGAGGTCCTTTGCCGAGGATGAGAGGCCAAAGGCATCCAGTTCCAGGTGGTTGCAGAGGATGGCTTCATGGATGGCGCGGATAGAAGCATCACGAGGGAGGCAATGCATGCCAGGGTAGAGTAGATGTGAGAAGCACGTGCACAACTACACCTAGGCTCCAAATATCTGCACGGTGGTCATAACAGCCCTTTATAACTTCGGGCGCCTGGTAGCGTGGGGTTCCGACACAATCGCAAAGAGTCTCTCCTGGAGCTAGGGTTGCTGCCAAGCCAAAATCTGCAAGGACTGCCTCTTGCACATCGCTGCCATTCATGATGTGGCAGAAGAGAATGTTTCCTGGTTTGATGTCACGGTGCATGATATCTCGGGCATGGCAGCGTGCAATGGTTCGAGCAAGGCTGGCAATGATGGGAGCATCCTCACGATCGTCAAGCTTGAAGAGGGGAGGGCGAGAGTCTAGCTTGGCAAGCAGATCACCAGCATCGCAGAAGGCAGTGAGGAGATGGAAGCATGTGTCATCGCCATCGAAGGTGGCCACAAGGGGGAGGACGCCGGGTATGTCGCTCAGGTACTCAAGCACCTGGGCCTCCCATCGGAGTTGGGTGTCTGTGAAGTGCTCCTCTGCGGTGAGCTTTCTTTTTCTTGTACAGGAGAGATTATGCCCATGATCAGTCCAGTCCTGGCCTTGATCCAGCTGCTGTACTGTCCGCAGCTTCTTGCTGCTAGGGCTAGGGCATGGTCGAGGTTTAATGACATGCGACCTGATGGTTTTGCAGGCCACTCGTTGCATGTTCGTTTCCTGGTCCGTGCAGAGGAGAACAAGGCCTTGCCCGCCTTGGCCCAGCTCTTGCACAGCCTCCAAACCGCTGTGGCTCTCCAAGGCATGGCAGCAGGCATCATGTCGAGGAGCCATAGCTCAATTTCAACGTAGGTGGTTTATTCTACGTACTACGTCGTCGTCGTCGTTGTCTGCACCAGATGAGCACCCGCCTGCCTCGCTACGCTGCGCGTCGTCCACGATGGAAAAGGGGCTACTTCAGAAAGTTCTTCTACCTATACACACTATCGAATGAATTAACTCTCCTAATGGATTTTGCCCGAAATCTCCACGGATGCTTTTGTTTCATCCCTTGCCGTGCTAGGGTAAAGGGGCCAATAAAAAACCACCCCCCTTTAGGAGGACTGCCGGGGCCAGTTTTTTTGTGCATTGTCGGACCCATTGTGAGACACAAATGGGTGAGAGTTGGGGTGGACAATGTAGCCAACCTACAATCATGGCCGTTAGATCTTGGGTTCAAGCCTTGTCCCATAAAGTCTCTTGAGAGACTTTTTTCTTGAGCACACTGCTCAAAGGCATAGTTCTCTACATCGGCATCGTAGGTAGTGTTAGTGTTGGAGACAAGCAAATCAAAGATGACCCTAAGCTAATACAAATTCATAAGTCTACTATCCTAAATAAGGCGAGTAATCACGGTGGCTTGCTAAGGAATGTAATGCAAAAGTAGATGAGGGTTGTGTTTGTAGAATTTTGTTTTTTCACAATAAATATTTTGAAAGGTTGTAGAGAGGGTATATTATAAAGAGAGTAATAGATATATGGCAAAATGTGATTAATAGGTCAAGTCATTTCGTAGTTAAACATGAAGAAGTTACTTGTTGACCAAATTTGGCTAAACTTGGAAGTTTAGTTTGTTGCTTTTTGAGATAGATGTTATACATAGTGAACTATGTAAAGAAACAATGTGATTATTTCAATATAGGTTGGGATTTTAGAGTTACTGTAAACATTTAAATGACATCAAAGTATGATAATATGACATTAATTGTTGCTAGATTTTAAAAACATTTCTAAAGGAATGATGGGCTTATGAATCTATCTAATGTTTAGTAGTGCTACTTTGTTTCATTTGCATTTGGGTATTCTATGGCTGCAGGGCTTACAAATGATAAAAATGGGCAGTGGCTAGGTTGGGCACAACGAGACATGGCAGGCTTGCAATATGGGGTGGTTGTTGGTAGCACAACATATGTGGGGTGATGTTGTCGAGCAAGAGATGAGCAGAACTAACAAGTAAGGTTACTGACATGAGGATGGTGGTACAATGGGTTGAACAGACAACAGGGTGAACATGAGCAATAGCTCACATGGTAGGCTTGCGGCAATTCGTGCCACTTTGATGGGTCGATTGCAGAAGATAAGGCTTTGACAATGTGGGTTAGTGTAGCTCTTGATGAAATTGGTGGAAAAAACTGAGGCTAAAGCTTGTCTGAGAGTGTGTGACAAGTAGGGAGCCCCTCAAAAACACTCACAATAGGTACACTAGGTAGGTAATGAAGATTGTGAGGCTTGATGGAGGGCACAATGTGCAATAGTAGGATTGTAGAGAAAGTGCATGAGACACCCAAAAAAAGAGGGTTGATGCCCTTTGTAAATTGTGGTCCCCTCAAAAATTCAAAAAGTCCCTTAAATTAGGGCGTTTTCTCACATGCCTTGCCGATAATGAAGATTTCATGCTTCTCACCTCACCAAAAAAGGCCTTGAGCATTGAATGCTCCAAGGTACTCACACACATATACACCTTCTTATTAGGAATGAAACTAAAAAATTCTAGCAATACTTAATATGAGTGATTAAAAGTGCAACTCAAAGCTGAGAATGAAGAGATTTTTGACCACTCAATTGAAGTATCAAAGTTCATCCGATTTTAGTATTTGAGGGCTCTATAGAATGAGCTTGATGAGCACTACTTGTACACACAATCTGTGAGATGAAATGAGAGCTACAAAGAAAGATATGCCTATGCAAAGTGAGGAATCACACCTTCCGAGCGAAAATTCTCCAGCAAACAGAAAGTCAAGCAAGCAATGTGAAAAATTACATGGCCTTGCAAACAACCTCATGTCCGTGACCCATTTTTCCATGCTACAATAGCAAGTCGAGCTGAATCAATTTTTTGACACACTGTATCTACCCAAAGACCGTCACTAGCCCCTCACCACATTCACCACCAACAACATATGTTGTCCTAGCCGCTGCTCTACAGCCTCCTCCACTCGATCGACCTTGTCACCATCTGATGCCCCTAGCATGCATACAAGCACTTAGAACTTTAGCCTACTACATGTGGCCTATTGCGTGCCCCATTTACCTTGCAATCATCCTCATCTAGCTTGGCCCCACGAGTTTAGGATATAGCTCATTACTCAATTCTACTATAGTGCTTCTGAACTTGGCTTAAGCATTATGCACCTGATATAGCTATTACCTCTGCTCCACACCTCCCTTGTCACCGCCACCTACCCCTCAGATCCACCCCCACATTGCTAATTACCATGTAATTTGGTCTATTTAACTATTTTAAGCCCTCATTCCCACCATATGCTCTTGAAAACAAGTAAGAGTGGGTTACCACTATCGCATAAATCCCTCAACATTTTAGCCTTTTTCACCACCAGCCCACCTACCCAAGCCCTTCACCACTTAGTCCAAGTGGAACACGTCCTACTTATTTACACACTTGCAAGATGTGTTAAATTATCCCCCGTGATCTTATCATTGTCACTTTTGCACAAGAGAACTAAACATTACCCCTAAGATTGGGTAAGACCTTCCTCTCACTACATAGACGGGGCACACGATCATGGTAGGCAAAAAAGTTTTTCTTGTGTGTTCAAGGTCATTGTGTTCCTTCACCTAATTGTGTTCTAGGGGAAGCTTGTGTGTGCCTACCACTTGATGTGTGTTAAGGAGAGAATTTTGTGTATCCCACCTTGTGTCTTGGGTAACATTTTGTTGATCAAGTGTTACATGTGACATGTATGTATGAGTTTTTCCTTTGAAATGTATTTTATCCTTATTAAGAATGTCTATACTTAATCCCTAATAATGATACATGTTACACTAAAGTAACAAGATTACATTTGCATATTAAAACCAAAAGTTGAAGAAAAATTCTTAGCTTTGAAGAAATTCTTTCATTTACGAATAATTTACAACTTTTTGTGAGGTTTTTTTGGAAAAAAAACAAGTTACACTTCTTTCATCTTGATTGTGAAGAAATTCTTTCATTTAAGGACAATTTATAATTTTTTAGTTGTAAATTTTCTTCAAATGAAAGGAATATTTACAACTAAAAAAGTATGTTTAAAATAAAAAAGTTAAAAAGAATGTCAATAGTTCCTTAAATGAAGGGACCCATTTACAAACTAAACAATGATAGAAAAAAGTGAGCATTAAGTGAAAGGACCAAGTTACAATGATGGAAAGACCATTTACATTATAAAAGGAAGATATATTATCTTGATAAAACATTCCTTTTCAATAAAAAAGGACACTTATCCACCATCGACAACCTCTGTATCAACATCTCAAAAGGTGCACATTTTCTCAGCCTTCCCCTATGGCCTTTTGCAGGCCAAAAACATATGATCATTCTCAATAAAACAACCAAACATATACATGCTCATGGGCTATAAATTAAGAAACTCACAAATCCATTATCACATAGCTTTGAAATAAAGCTCATGAAAAAAAAATTAGTTCCATTCGTTGAGAAAATTAATACACATCATATGGCACCCACCCCATGATAGGTCTATCTGTGACTCCAAGTTCCTTGTTACCCACAAGGCCTTCTCTAAGAAACTACTAGCCTATCAAGGTGATGGCTAACCCTTATCAGCTTACAACATTAGTTTTGGGCTTCGACTGAGATAACCAAGGTGGTTCCCCTTGCCTACCAAGTGCTAATAAGGTGATAAACCTACATAGACATGAACATAAGATAAGAAATTCATTTTCACTGTGTCTAGTAGCATTTTGCCACTTTCTTGTAATTCATTTGTTCATTTTTTGGCAGTTTTTAATGCAATGCTTATGGAAAATGGACTAATAGAAAAAAGCTTATTCATATCCCTAGGCCATGATTGTAGCCTTAGCACAATCATTAGGGATTTAGGATTAGCAAGTAGTGAAACTATATTAACCTAAGGTTAAGCTCAATCACTCGTGATTAGTAAAAATAAACTATAGTTCCTAATGTGTTTACTTTTTACAAAGTTAAGTGTTGAAACTTTAATGTAGCCTAGTTTTGGAAATGAAGAGAACCATAATAAGAAGAACTTCACTTGATCCAAGTATATAAGGAAGGTGGAGATAAAAAATAACAAGATCATGGAAGGACTTCACCTCTTTCTATTCTATGGATCATCCATGAGCAAGCATCCACTTCTTATAGAGTCCCTTGTTTTTTTATTGCAAGCCAAGTTTCTTGCAATCAAGTGTTAGCAAACACAAGCCCAAAAAAACCGTTTATTGAAAGCCAAAAACACAATTTTTTTAATTGAAATCTAATTCTAGTTTTTTGAATACCTTAATTTGCCAAAGGAAAAAAATACATGAGAAAAAAAGTTCCTTTGGTTATAACATGATGCTCTAAAGTAGAAAATATATGCATACAAACCGTAAATATGAGAGAATGCTTCTAAATAAGCAATTTTACAATGTCAAAAAATCTCCCAAAAAGTTGGCAAACAATTAGCTAGAGAAGAATCAACTCCAATGAAATGAGCATGAATGGCTCTTAATAGCCAACCTTTGCAATATTTTGCAATGCCGATCCCTGTGCTTGTCCAACGAAAAAATCTCATGTTTTTCGGTAACCCTTTAAAATAAAGCTCAGTTGTTAATATTATGCCAACATTTCCCATTTAAATCAAGCACTAAGAATGCAACCATCACTGCAAAGTCCAAATTTTAATTCAATGTCTCGACCAAAGCATCAATGCACTGTCCAATGCAACCATCACTGCAAAGTCCAAATTTTAATTCAATGTCTCGACCAAAGCATCAATGCACTGTCCAATGTTAACACTCAAAAGTGAAGCCTAACATACAATAAAAAAGAACTTGTCATTTAGTGCAAAGAGAGTTTTCAATCAAGCCAAGCACTGCACTATCATCTAAAGAATGCATTAGCCAACTTTTTTGTGCAAGGAAAGTTCATTTATGCATAGGAATTCTCAGACAATTATCACACACAATCTATGTCTACATCTCTGCTCAACATAGCACATATGACATGTGTAATAAAAGAAAGAGTCTCCCTTCTTTGAAATATAAACAATTGTCATTTGCGGATCAATAAACAAAGCTTGGCATTCCTAGCATTCTGCATATCAAGTTAAAGAAGCTAGAGATGTCCTTAATGCTTCCCAACATGAAGTGTGGCCCCAGTTTACAATATAAAACATTGTCGACCCCTCTTTCAATAAAAGCTCACTTGTCTACAAACCTTCAAGATAAAGTTCGATTGTTAGTGCTTAAAACCATTGTGTCACTCAAATCAAGCACAAAAAGAATCATGATCAATCAATCAAAAGTTTTAATCCAATCCCATGGTCATTCACCAAAAATCAATCCGCATTTGGTATACATGTCAAAAGAAAGTGACAACATATGGTGAAATTATTTTTCAACATAGTGTATAATAAAATAGATTCGTAACTTTTTTGAGTCAATCAAAACCCAGTTTAGTATCATTGGCTAATACTTGCTCAATTTTTAGTGCTAGAAAAAATACTTTAATTGAATTTAAGCAATAAAAAAAACATGCTCAAGTACAAACCTCGACATTTTTAATGCAATCTATGTAAATTTTAATAACATATCACAATGGAATGTGTGTACAAATGAATGCTCCTAATAACTCATTCAACATAGCAAGGAATGCAATTTGCAATGGTGCAGTATCGACTAATGCTTGAGAGAAACCCTTATCCCAACCGTACATAAACCCCTTCTAGCCAAAATGTATGGTTAATTTTCACAAAAAACTCAAAGGGGAAGTTTCATCCTTCTCTCAACCAATCATCTTGAATTTTTTATTTGCTCAAGGTCAAGAAAAGATGATGAGCGACTTTTTTTTTTTGGCAAAACTCACAATTGTGAGTGATTATATTAGAAATATAACAAAAAATTATAGATCAATCTCAAGCCCAGGCCAAGCCTTGAGAGGCGGATATTACATCAGACTTTACAACCATAAAGGCTTTGATTGAATGGCTTGTGCTGCCCAAATCCAATCATCCGAGTCATGACTTTTACTTATCGTATATATCAATTCTTTGCTTTCTTGAATAATTAATGAGAAACTGGCCACAAAAACTTCATTATTGAAGACACGGCAGCTCCTGACCTTCCAGATATTGTAGAAGAAGCAAAATGTAACAATTTGGGTACGGATAAGAAGGGCAGGACTCCGAAAGCGTTTTCCTCCAAGAGAAAGATCCTTCTTGAAGAAACCAATCTTCCACATTCTTTGAATCCATTTGCACACCTTCCTTGCCAAACCTCTTATGGTTGGACACCCCATAAAAAAAGGTGTGATAGGTCTTCACTAGCCCCCCGGCAGCCAGAGCATCTATCGGATACTATACCTCGTGCCTGAATCTTGACGCCCGTCGGTAGGGCTCCCCAAAGCACCTTCCATAAAAACACCTTCATGAAGTGGGGCTACTGTGGCTTCCAAATGTTTAAGGTGACCTCAGTCCACGAAGCTTCTATCCACTGTATCTTCCACTATTTGTTTAAGGGGGTAAACCAGTCGTCCTTGTGCATGAGCTCCTGATATATGATCTTGGTTTGGGGTTTGAAAAAAGAACTATCTTTGGGCCATTTCCAGGCTTTTCAGTCAAATGTAGAGTCTTGAATTGGCATTAGACCGTTGTTCAGGCCTTCAAGAACTCTACAGACAAGCATCTTCTCCATGCCATTTAGCTGAAGTTGATCGGCTAAATCTTTAAAAGGTTTCCAGTGCTATTTCCCTCCAGTAAAGGTTTAGATTAACAGCAGTCACGTTTGACAGCCAAATGGACCAGTGTGTAGTGAAGTTCTGAAAGTACCTGGTTAGTTCCCCCCATTCCAAGACCCTAGTGGCACAGTTGCATTTTTAAACCAGCTCTCCCGTTAAACCCCCCAATTTCAAAGTAGCCTATCCAGGTGCTAAGAGTTTATCGTGCATTGATCTCTTTCCACTGTCCTCCTTTAGAGAAAATCTTTGATTTGTCAATCATATCCTCGGTCATGATAGCCCAGGCTTGATCTTGCTTTGCTAAAGCAACCACAAACTTGGCATAGAAGGCTTGGACATGCACGATCGGGTTGTGGATTTGGAGGCTGCCTTGGGAAGTCGGACGAGCAATCAATTCCCATTTTGCCCGCTGCCATGGAGACGAGACTTTGGTGTTGTTCTTCCATAAGAATCTCTTAACAGGTTTCAAGAACTCCTTCCAGTTGCATCTTGCTATTTTGAGGAGAGGACTCGTGAAGGCAATGTAAGGGAGCATGAATGAGTTGATCATTTTTATTTGGCTTGGGAAGGGCAACAACACAAACTCCCACCTTTTCATTTTTTTTTAAACCTTCTCCAAGACCCACTGAAATCGTTGTTTGTGAGAAACATCTACTCCCAAAGGGGCACCCAAATGTCGAAACATCTTTCCTTTAGTGACGACCTCCCCTGACCAGTCTGATGGGTCAGATGTGTCATCTTTCGTAAGAGAGATCAGTCTTGACTTCTCAATATTGCACTTCGAACCTGAAGCCACGGAAAAAGTGTGCACGATATCTAATGCCTTCTTGAGAACCTGGGGGCAGGCTTTTAGGAAAATGGGGGAGTCATCCGCGAACATTTTGGCTACGAGTTGGTCATTGCCTGGCAAAACCAATCTTGGATGATGAGCGACTTTTAAGTTATGGCATCTTTTCTCAATATTGAAGGGGAAGAGGGGTGAGAATTGTCCCTTCTTGCATTGGAGGCCGACAATTTGGCAAGAATTTCTTTTTTCTTGTTTTTGAAGGGGAGGGGGTTAATTCCAACACTATCACTTAATTTCTTTTTTGTTCATAAGTTTCTTTTCTTATTTTGCATCAGTAGTAGCCTATGTAGGTGACAAAGAGAAGCAAAGGGAGGAAGAGTGTAGGGTATGTGTGTATGTGTGTGAGAGCGTGCTTATGGGTATGTGAATATGAGCCTATGTTGTGCTTTTTCACCACGATGGGTAGCACACCATAACAGCCTTGAATGGAGCATGTGGATGTTTTATGGTGGTGTAATTAGCCTCGGTTGTGAACACGGGAGAGTGTGTGCATGCATTCCAAGGAGTAGCAACAAGGATAGGTGGGAACCACAAATACGTGTGTATGTATTTGTATATGCACCATAGGTGGCTTCAAGGTAGTGTATATGCAGCCAAAAAGGTACGGTGGGTGCGGGGTGTGGATCCATCCTTGATTGCAACCAAAATAGAGGGTATGTGTGTGTGTGTGTGTCCGGTGGGTTTTCCATGCGAGAGAGTGAAGGACTCCAGGGAGAGCTTAGATGTGTGTGTGCAACGTGGTGATAAGGGTGGCCACGAGAGTAGCACATGGGCAACAAAAAGGCATACGAGAGAGTATTGTGTCATCATGTGATGGACCACCATGAAAAGCCAAGTTGGTGGAGTGTGTGAGTTTTCATAATACCTTTTTTTAAAATAATTATTGTGGGACTTGTCTCCACGGTAATCAATGTGCCAAGGTAGCAGCATCATGTAACATGGAGAGTGTGGGTACAGTGTGACCAACTTGGAGTAAAAAAGAAAGGATGAGAACATATGACCTACTAAAACAAAATAAAATTTCATTGTTCCTTATTTGCGAAGATATCACATTAAAATTCATTTTGTTTACGCATAATTGTACACACAAATGTTGACAATTTCTTCATTATCTATTCATATTCAGGATGTGTGTGATAGTGTGCTTATGGGTATGTAAATATGAGCCTATGTTGTGCTTTGCACCATTATGGGTAGCACACCAAAAAAAACCTTGAATGGAGCATGTGGATGTGTTATGGTGGTGTAATTAGCCAACATCATAATTGGACACTGAGGTAGAGGAATAATGTGGGTACTGGGCTTGCATGATGGGGTATGCGAGGGCCGGTGGTTGTGAAAACGGGACAGTGTGTGCGTGCATTCCAAGGTGTAGCAACAAGGATATGTGGGCAACTCAAATACGTGTGTATGTATTTGTATATGCACCATAGGTGTCTTGAAGGTAGCGCATATGCAGCCAAAAAGGTAGAGGTGGGTGCGGGGTGTGGGTCCATCCTTGATTGATACCAAAAAAGAGGGTATGTGTGTGTGTTTGTGTGTTGGGTGGGTTTTCCATGTGAGAGACTGAAGGAGTCCAGGGAGAGCTAAGATGTGTGTGTGCAATGTGGTGATAACGGAGGCCACAAGAGTAGCACATGGGCAACAAAAAGGCATGCGAGAGAGTATTGTGTCATCATGTGATGGGGAACATGAAAAGCCAAGTTGGTGGAGTGTGTGGGTTTTCAAAATACCTTTTTAGTTTAAACATTCTTGTGGGACTTGCTCCACGGTAATCAATGTGCCAAGGTAGGAGCATCATGTAACATGGAGAGTGTGGGTACGTTGTGACCAACTTGGAGTAAAAAAGAATGGATGAGAAAATATGAGCTTGTGAAAAAGAAGAAAATTTCATTGTTTCTTATTTCGATTACACATGATTGTACACACAAATGTTGACAATTTCTTCATTATCAAGCCATATTTAGTATGTGTGTGAAAGTGTGCTTATGGGTATGTGAATATGAGCCTATGTTGTGGTTTGCACCACGATGGGTAGCGAACCATAAGCAACCTTGAATGGAGCATGTGGTTGTGTTATGGTAGTGTAATTAGCCAATGTCATAATTGGACAGTGAGGTACGGGAATGATGTGGGTACAGGGCTTGCATGTTGGGGTATGTGAGGGCGGGTGGTTGTGAATACGAGAGAGTGTGTGCGTGAATTCCAAGGTGTAGCAACAAATATATGTGGGCAACACAAATACGTGTGTATGTATTTGCATATGCACCATAGATGGCTTCAAGGTAGTGAATATGCAACAAAAACGATAGGGGTGGGTGCGGGGTGTGGGTCCATCTTTCATCGCAACCAAAATAGAGGGTATGTGTATGTGTGTGTGTGTGTGTGTGTGTGTGTGTGTGTGTGTGTGTGTGTGTGTGTTCGGTGGGTTTTCCATGCGAGAGAGTGAAGGATGCCAGGGAGAGCTTAGATGTGTGTGTGCAACGTGGTGATAAGGGTGGCCACGAGAGTAGCACATGGGAAACAAAAAGGCATACGAGTGAGTCTTGTGTCATCATGTGATGGACCAACATGAAAATCCAAGTTGGTGGAGTGTGTGAGTTATCAAAATATTTTTTTTTTAAAATAATTATTGTGGGACTTGCCTCCACGGTAATCAATGTGCCAAGGTAGCATCATCATGTAACATGGAGAGTGTGGGTACGATGTGACTAACTTGGAGTAAAAGAAAGGATGAGAACATATGACCTACTAAAACAAAATAAAATTTCATCGTTTTTTATTTTCCGAGATATCACACCAAAATTAATTTTGATTGCACATGATTGTACACGCGAATGTTGATAATTTCTTCATTATCTATCCATATTCAGGATGTGTGTGATAGTGTGCTTATGGGTATGTAAATATGAGCCTATGTTGTGCTTTGCACCACTATGGGTAGCACAGCATAAGCAACCTTGAATGGAGCATGTGGATGTGTTATGGTGGTGTAATTAGCCAACGTCATAATTGGACAATGAAGTAGAGGAACGATGTGGGTACTGGGCTTGGATGATGGGGTATGTGAGGGCAGGTGGTTGTGAACACGGGAGAGAGTGTGCGTGCATTCCAAGATGTAGCAACAAGGATATGTGGGCAACACAAATGCGTGTGTATGTATTTGTATATGCACCATAGGTGGCTTCAAGGTAGTGCATATGCAGCCAAAAAGGTAGGGGTGGTTGCGGGGTGTGGGTCCATCCTTGATTGCAACCAAAAAAGAGGGTGTGTGTGTGTGTGTGTGTGTGTGTGTGTGTGTGTGTGTGTGTGTGTGTTGGGTGGGTTTTCCATGCGAGAGAGAGAAGGAGGCGAGGGAGAACTTACATGTGTGTGTGCAATGTGGTGATATGGGTGGTCACGAGAGTAGCACATGGGCAAGAAAAAGGCATGCGAGAGAGTATTGTGTCATCATGTGATTGGCCAACATGAAAAGCCAAGTTTGTGGAATGTGTGAGTTTTCAAAATACCCTTTTTTTTAAAAATCCTTGTGGGACTTTCTCCCATGGTAATCAATGTGCCAAGGTAGGAGCATCATTTAACATGGAGAGTGTGGGTACATTGTGACCAACTTGGAGTAAAAATGAAAGGATGAGAAAATATGATCTATTGAAACAAAAGAAAATTTCTTATCTGCCAGATATCACACCAAAATTCATTTTGATTACACATGATTGTACACACAAATGTTGACAATGTCTTCATTATCAAGCCATATTTAGTATGTGTGTGATAGTGTGCTTAGGGTATGTGAATAGGAGCCTATGTTGTGCTTTGCACCACGATGGGTAGCACATCCTAAGTAGCCTTGAATGGAGCATGTGGATGTGTTACGGTGGTATAATTAGCCTACACCATAATTGGACAGTGAGGTAGAGTAATGATGTGGGTCCTGGGCTTGCATGATGGGGTATGCGAGGGAAAGTGGTTGTGAACAGGGAAGAGTGTGTGCATGCATTCCAAGGTGTAGCAACAAGGTTATGTAGGAAACACAAATACATGTGTATGTATTTGTATATGCACCATAGGTTGCTTGAAGGTAGTGCATATGCAGCCAAAAAGGTAGGGGTGGGTGTGGGGTATGGGTCCATCCTTGATTGCTACCAAAAAAGAGGGTATGTATGTGTGTGTGTGTCCATATGTCCATGTGATGGGTGGGTTTTCCATGCAACAGAGTGAAGGAGGCTAGGAAGAGCTAAGATTTGTGTGTGCAATGTGGTGATAAGGGAGGCCACAAGAGTAGCACATGGGCAACAAAAAGGCATGCGAGAGATTATTGTGTCATCATGTGATGGGCCAACATGAAAAGCCAAGTTGGTGGAGTGTGTGGGTTTTCAAAATACCTTTTTATTTTAAAAATTCTTGTGGGACTTGCTCCCACGGTAATCAATGTGCCAAGGTGGGAGCATCATGTAACATGGAGAGTGTGGGTACGTTGCGACCAACTTGGAGTAGAAAAGAAAGGGTGAGAAAATATGAGCTTGTGAAACAAAAGAGAATTTCATTGTTTCTTATTTGCCAAGATATCACACTAAATTCATTTTGATTACACATGATTGTACACACAAATGTTGACAATTTCTTCATTATCAAGCCATATTCAATATGTGTGTGATAGTGTGCTTATGGGTATGTGAATATGAGCCTATGTTGTGGTTTGCACCACGATGGGTAGCACACCATAATAAACCTTGATTGGAGAATGTGGATGTATGATGGTGGTGTAATTAGCCAACGTCATAATTGGACAGTGAGGTAGAGGAATGATGTGGGTACAGGGCTTGCATGATGGGGTATGCGAGGGCAAGTGGTTGTGAACACGGGAGAGTGTGTGCGTGCATTCCAATGTGTAGCAACAAGGATATGTGGGCAACACAAATGCATGTGTATGTATTTGTATATGCACCATAGGTGGCTTCAAGGTAGTGCATATGCTGCCAAAAAGGTAGGGTGGGTGCGGGCTGTGGGTCCATCCTTGATTGCAACCAAAATAGAGGGTATGTGTGTGTGTGTGTATGTGTGTGTGCACGCGTGTGTGTGTTTGGGTGGTTTTTCCATGCGAGAGAGTGCAGGAGACCAGGGAGAGATAAGATGTGTGTGTGTGCAATGTGGTGATAAGGGTGGCCAGGAGAGTAGCACATGGGCAACAAAAACGCATGCGAAAGAGTATTGTGTCATCGTGTGATGGGCCAACATGAAAAGTCAAGTCGGTGGAGTGTGTGAGTTTTCAAAATACATTTTTTCTTTTTTATATCCTCGTGGAACTTGCTCCCACGGTAATCAATGTGCCAAGGTAGGAGCACTATGTAACATGGAGAGTGTGGGTACCTTGTGACCAACTTGGAGTAAAAAAGAAAGGATGAGAAAATATGACCTATTGAAAGAAAAGAAAATTTCATTGTTTCTTATTTGCCAAAATATCACACCAAAATTCATTTTGATTACACAAGATTGTACACACAAATGTTGACAATTTTGTCATTATGAAGCAATTCAGTATGTGTGTGATAGTGTGCTTAAGGGTATGTGAATATGAGCCTATGTTGTGCTTTGCACCACGATGGGTAGCGCATCATAAGCAGCCTGCAATGGAGCATATGGATGTGTTATGGTGGTGTAATTAGCCTACACCATAATTAGACAGTGAGGTAGAGGAATGATGTGGGGTATGCGAGGGCAGGTGGTTGTGAACACGGGAGAGTGTGTGCATGCATTGCAAGTTTAGCAACAAGGATATGTGGGCAACACAAATACGTGTGTATGCATTTGTATATGTCCCTTATGGGGCTTCAAGGTAGTGCATATGCAACCAAAAAGGTAGGGGTGGGTGCAGGGTGTGGGTCCATCCTTGATTGCATCCAAAAAAGAGGGTATGTGTGTGTGTGTGTGTGTGTGTGTGTGTGTGTGTGTGTGTGTGTGTGTGTATGTCTGTGTATTGGTGGGTTTTCCATGCGAGATAGTGAAGAAGGCCACGGAGAGCTAAGATGTTTGTGTGCAATGTGGTGATAAGGGTGGCTAGGAGAGTAGCACATGGACAAAAAAAAGGCACGCAAGAGAGTATTGTGTCATCATGTGATGGGCCAACATGAAAAGACAAGTTGGTGGAGTGTATGAGTTTTCAAATTCCGTTTTTTTTTTAAAAATCCTCGTGGGACTTTCTCCCACGGTAATCAATGTGCCAAGGTACGAGCATCATGTAACATAGAGAGTGTGGGTATGTTGTGACCAACTTAGCGTAAAAAAGAAGGATGAGAACAAATGACCAATTGAAACAAAAGAAAATTTCATTGTTTCTTATTTTCCAAGATATCACACCAAAATTCATTTTGATTATACTATACACACAAATGTTGACAATTTCTTCATTATCAAGCCATATTCAGGATGTGTGTGACTGTGTGCTTATGGATATGTGAATATGAGCCTATAATGTGCTTTACACCGCGATGGGTAGCACACCATAAGCAGCCTTGAATGGAGCATGTGGATGTGTTATGATGGTGTAATTAGCCAATGTCATAATTGGACATTCGGGTAGAGGAATGATGTGAGTAGTGGGCTTGCATTATGGGGTATGCAAGGTCGGGTGGTTGTGAACACAGAAGAGCGTGTGCGTGCATTCCAAGGTGTAGCAACAAGGATATGTGGGCAACATAAATATGTTTGTATGTATTTGCATTTGCACCATAGGTGGCTTCAAGGTAGTGCATATGCACCCAAAAAGGTAGGGGTGGGTACAGGGTGTGGGTCCATCCTTGATTGCAACGAACAAAGAGGGTATGTGTGTGTGTGTGTGTGTGTGTGTGTATGTCTGTGTGTTGGGTGGGTTTTCCATGCGAGAGAGTGAAGGAGGCGAGGAAGAGGTAAGATGTGTGTGTGCAATGTGGTGATAAGGGTGGCCATGAGAGTACCACATGGGAACCAAAAAGGCATGTGAGAGAGTATTGTGTCATCATGTGATGGGTCAACATGAAAAGCCAAGTTCGTGGAGTGTGTGAGTTTTAAAAATACCTTTACAAAAAAAAAAAAAAAACTCCTTGTGGGACTTGCTCCCACGGTTATCAATGTGCCAAGGTAGGAGCATCATTTAACATGGAGAGTGTGGGTACGCTGTGACCAACTTGGAGTAAGGAAGGAAGGATGAGAAAATATGACCTATTGAAACAAAAGAAAATTTGTTATTTGCCAAGATATCACACAAACATTCATTTTGATTACACATGATTGTACACAAAAATGTTGACAATTTATTCATTATCAATCCATATTCAGTATGTGTGTGATAGTGTTCTTATGGGTATGTGAATATGAGCCTATGATGTGCTTTGCACCACGATGCGTAGCACATCATAAGCAGCCTTGAATGAAGCATGTGGATGTGTTATGGTGGTGTAATTTTCCTACATCATAATTGGACATTGAGGTAGAGGAATGATGTGGGTTCTGGGCTTTCATGATGGGGTATGCGAGGGCAGGTGGTTGTGAACACGGGAGAGTGTGTGTGTGCATTCCAAGGTGTAGCAACAAGGATATGCGGGAAACAAAAACACATGTGTCTGTATTTGTATATGCACCATAGGTGGCTTGAAGGTAGTGCATATGCAGCCAAAAAGGTAGGGGTGGGTGTGGGTCCATCCTTGATTGCTACCAAAAAAGAGGTTATGTGTGTGTGTCTGTGTGTTGGGTGGTTTTTCCATGTGAGAGTGAAGGAGAGCAGGGAGAGCTAAGATGTGTGTGTGCAATGTGGTGATAAGGGTGGCCAAGAGAGTAGCACATGGGCAATTAAAAGACATGCGAGAGAGTATTGTGTCATCATGTGATGGGCCAACATGAAAAGCCAAGTTGGTGGAGTGTGTGGGTTTTCAAAATACCTTTTTATTTTACAAATTCTCGTGGGACTTGCTCCCATGGTTATCAATGTGCCAAGGTAGGAGCATCATCTAACATGGAGAGTGTGGGTACGTTGTGACCAACTTGGAGTTAAAAAGAAAGGATGAGAAAATAAGACATTTTGAAACAAAAGCAAATTTCATTGTTCCTTATTTGCCAAGATATCACACCAAAATTCATTTTGATTACAGATGATTGTACTCACAAATGTTGACAATTTCTTCATTATCAAGCCATATTCACTATGTGTGTGATAGTGTGCTTATGGGTATGTGAATATGAGCTTATGTCGTGCTTTGCACCACGATGGGTAGCACATCATAAGTAGCCTTCAATGGAGCATGTGGATGTGTTATGGTGGTGTAATTAGCTACACCATAATTAGACAGTGAGGTAGAGGAATGATGTGGGTCCACGGCTTGCATGATGGGGTATGCAAGGGCAGGTGGTTGTGAACACGGGAGAGTGTGTGCGTGCATTCCAAGGTGTAGCAACAAGGATATGTGGACAACACAAATACGTGTGTATATATTTATATATGCACCATATGTGGTTTCAAGGTAGTGCATATGCAACCAAAAAGGTAGGGGTGGGTGAGGGGTGTGGGTCCATCCTTGATTGCGTCCAAAAAAGCGTGACCCAACGACATATCTATCAGATTTTGCAAAAGCAATAAATTTTTTTGTAAGTTTAAACATAAAATATAAAACAGTCTAACAACTTATTATTATAATACAATAAATTCTTACAGCTTAAAATTATGTACTTACCAAGCCAAGTCAAGATCTCAGAATGTCCATAAGGGCATTTAAGCCCTTTTTGCCCGCAAACTCGTGCTTGTACGGTGTGTAATAACTAATATCTAATTCTCCGAAATGATTTTCTCATGTTAAACTGATCATTTAATATGGGGAAGTACTAAGGGAAAAAAAGCTAGAATATTGGTTAAGCTGGCAGACCGGTCACAGTAGGGATCCAAAGGCGGGGACATCTGCAAAAGAGCAATGTGCAAACAATGGGCTTCAAAGACCCTAAGGTTCAGCCCATTAAGACTTCCAAAATGCTAAGGTTCCAAAATTCAAAGGTTAGGTCCAATGGTCAAAACATAGGGCAAATTGGATGCTTGTGGGAAGACTCAAAAGTCTTCCCACATCCCTATCTCGGAGGGGGCGAGACTTTCTTGTAGGGGATGAGAGAGAAACACACACACACACACACACACACACACACACACTCTAGCAGGCTCCCTTTACACAAAGGGAATAGGGGACACATGTCAGCTCCCTAGCCCAGTTGCCCCCAAGATGCATTCAATTCCTATTGGATGGACATAGAGGTGGACCAATGAGAATTAAGCTAGACTATATTTATTCTAATTCATTTAAAAACAATTGATAAAAGAACCAGTAGAAATTAAGCTCTCTAGAAGACAATTGGACAGTCTCCCAAGGGGTCCAATGAGAATTCAGCAACCCAATGGTTTGCCTGATTCCTATTGGCCAGAAGACTAAGGGGTCCAATGAGACTTTAATTAAATTAATCAAATACCTAAATCTCTCACAAAAGGGGAAAGGGGGACACATGTCACAAGGCTATCACTTATGCTTCTTAATTAACATTGGCTAAGCTTTGCACGGTCCAACAGGGTGCTAGCATGAGTAAAATTCATGAGGGGTCGACCAAGAGAGAGAGGGGGCTGATTTTGGTAAGGCATTATCACACACACACACTCATGCAATCTCATGTGTGAAGCAAAGAAGACTCTCTCTCCTTCTCAAGCTTTAATGGAAACCTCATCATCTACTCCAAGCTTGCAAGAAGGGAGGCCTACACCAACAACTCTTGGCTTTTGATGCAAATCCAGCCTAGAGCCAAGCTCCAATGCATGCTCATCTCCTCTACCATGCTAATTACTAAACTATGCTAAGCTTGTATGAGTGATTATATGAGGAGATATACTTCTTTCTCATAAGAATACTCCTTCCTCTCAATCTACTGTCATACCCCGCTAGCTCTCACCATCTTCGAAGGTGTGTGAGGTCTTGGGTCTGAGACCGTGAGGGAATCGATGTTGTGTTTTATAAGTGTGTGCATGGTGCTTGAGGCTTCCATCTTCATTGCACCAGCAAGTTATTGAAGGAACACAAAGTATTGCATTGTAAAATGTCTCCCTTGATAGGTTTTTAATTTCTCTAATGTATGCCTTTAAGCAAAAGGAGAACAAAAAGGTGGAGAAAGCTTCACTTTGCTTAAGGAAATTATTGATAGATATCCTACAAGAATGCTATTGCAAGATGAATGATGGCCAGTTCTCTTCATAGAGGGCTTGAGAAATGAAACTCTTAAGAAAGAATTGCACTTAAAGGCATGCACAATTTTTGAGCAGGTCTAGAGAGAAGCGTTGTATTTAGTTAACAATTGCAAGACTTACAAAGAGGTATCAAGCAGAGGTATCAAAAGGCACAGACACTACTACTAGCAGTGCCTCTTCAACCATTAGTGATTCATTAACAAAATGTAGTGCTCCTACTTCAATCACACCAAATGTAGATCAAGTGTTCGAGGAAGTGATCCGAAGGATGAATCATGCCTACTGACAAAATCAAAGTTTACGACAACAATTGCCACAACCAGTAAATGTACAAGAGGTAATATAGACCTCCAAGAGTGCAACCTTTGCCACCACCACCATGGTACTAGATAGGACTAAACAATGTAGCACAAGGTGGTGGAGACAAGCCACATCTTGTGTTGGGCCAACAGAGAAGGCTACAAAATCTTCATGTGGCTCAACCTGCAAAAAACCATTATACAATGGATGAAGACACTCTCATGTTCATAGAGAACCAAAACTACAAACTTAGAGGATATCTTCCTAGGATAGGACAACCAATGGGGGCACCACCAGCCACTCAACTATAAGGTCCTTGTTATGAATGTGGAGGTAACCGTTGGGCATAATTTTGTCCACACAAGGACAAGAGAACAAAGATATTTGGGTTTTGTGAGGGTTGTGGAAAAGATCACCTGATCCAACCCTACCCCAAGAATCTAGAAAACAAGGAAAATGAAATTGTGCATGTCATTGGGGATTTTTCTTGTTCAAGTGGATCTGAGTCTGAGCAGACAGTTCCTGTCAATGTGGTGACTAGAGCTCGAGCACAAGAAGCAACAAGAAACATGCCAATCGAGGACGGGTCAAAACTCCTAGAACAAACTGAATTTAAGAGCTTGACATCAGTAAGAACTCAAAGGAAATCCTAAAAAGCAAAAGTAAACAAAATTAAAGCTAAAAGGCTAAGGGAAAAGATGGCCTTGGAGACAAAACTAGAAAACAAAGGAAAAGTTGAGGGAGAAAAAGTGTCAAACATATCATCAAGAGGTTAAATCCTTGTAGATAAGGTACTTGAGCCATTGGATGCCACGTTACAGCCTACAAAGTAGGGCTAGAAAAATACCAGACCTTAGAGAAAAGATGGTTGATGTATCCACACCCAAAAGATGAGACGAAAAGGTTGAAAATGTACAAACAACTCATAGAGGAAACCCAAGCTGTAATGCAGCTCGACACATTGAATATTTCTAAACAAGTTGAGTCAATACCTGAAAAGGAAGACAAAAGTGTGCACAATGAAAAAAAAACAAGTGATACAATGAAACCTAAAGATGGTGGTGCTACTTTACAGTCGGCACATATCTTAGAAGTCAACATGGACCATGAGATTTATCCTGGGGATATACCTCGTGGGGGGGCCACATAATAATTATGTGAATATCACATGAGTGTAGTAGAAAAGATTATTAAATTTGTGTTTTTTTTCACATTTTCACATACAAAAGGGCATCGTAAAATAGAAGTGGATTTTTAAAAATAGATGTAACAAAAAAAGGGTGTATTTTATTCATAAAAGATTCATAGATAAGGAGTTTTAGCAATAGTCCTTGAACGCACGTGATATAGACAATAGATACATAGTGACCCCCCTGAGGGATATACAGTCATTATATAGAGATGGAAGTGTTGATGGAAAGTAAACCTAGAACATTGAAGACTTTACCTTTATTTATAGGAGAACACGAAACAAAATCAAAGGTGAGGTTTGTATTATCTCAATAGAATCCAGTTCCATAGATGCTAGATACAAAAAGTTTTCATGAGTTGATGTCATCTCCGATAAGTTGCACCATTACTCTCTCACAACATCTACGGATTAGAACATATTTATGGGGTCAAATGGGTAAAAACGTGGACAGTTTGGGCCTAAAAATGGATCCTCAAGATATTCTTGCAAATAAAAACATGGATAATACTCAACCAAAGAAACCAAAATCAAAACTTGTGCTAGTAAACAAGGTGGGTGATTATTATGAAGGAGAAGAAGGGAACACGACCTTACCACTAGAGCATGAGGGAGTGAAAATGATAGCCGTACTTGATAGCGGGGCTGGAGTAGCAATAGCAACAAAAGAAATCTTGGAGAAGTGGGGAAGACCAACTCTCAAGAAAACATGCACTGAATTGCAACTAGCAGACAGATTTGTAGAAAGGCCTTTGGGTATGCTTGAACAAATAATTGTATCCTCTTGTGGGATTGAATATGAGTATACTTTTTCCACAGTAGACTTCGGTGAGAGCAACAACTTTGACGTTATTTTGGGGGGGCCTATCAACGCAATTCAAACAATTCCAAGTTGGCTTGGAAGTATGGATGTACAAATCGACGGCAAGCTCGTAGATGGCTCAATAGAAAGAGCACTTGTGGATATTGGTGCACAGGTCTATGCCATGAAATATTCAACATACCTTAAGCTATCAAATGAGATATTGATGCCAATGAAGACCGAGCTCAGAGCAGCCAACAAAGGAACAATGGTTAGCTTAGGTTAGACCAACGTATCAATTAGCATTGACGGTCATCATTGTCCACATCAACTCCATAGAATGGCAGGCACTGATCTTAATGAAGCAATCATTTGGGAGTCTCATGGATGCAAACGTAGCAATTCTAGATTGACAATATGACACCTACAATTTGACCTTAATGGCACCTCACATGTCACTAGTACCCTTGGAATTGATAGATCATAATTGGAATGTACAACCAATGCACCCAGAAGCACAGCATGCACAATCCACCCTAGCCCATGGAAAACCAATGAGTCAATTGTGGATAGAGAAATCCATAATGGAGACCAAACCAAAGCAGATATGGCTATCTAAACCACAAAGAACCAATCTATCTTTGACTTTAATCCAGCAACATGCAAATAGAACTCCACAAAGTGGTTATACTTGGAAGAAGAAATCCACACCACTGACCAATTCACTATCAAATCAACCCAAGTATAAATGGCTTACAAAATCCAAATCAGCAAAGCCACCAACCTCCAAGTAAACAATGTGGCAATGGAAACCCAAGCAACAAGAATCATAACTACCTTTGCAGTTTAAACAATCCAAATACAAGTGGGTACTAAAAACCATGCCTATCCCAAATGATCACTCCGCCACAAGTACTCACAAAACCTATAATCAAGGAACGAGAGTGTCATCTTCGAAAGCTTTTATTTGGACCACATAGTTTAGATGGAACCTTGTCAATAAACATTTAGTTCAATACCCACACATCTTGCACAACATTTTGTTACCTGATTCATCTCTTCCATAAGCATAATAGAGCCACATCCCATGACCTTGCATAGAGGTGTTGTTTGTGCCCAAGCACATTGCACAAACCTTCATCCGGGATGACTCAAGATGGGAAGGGGAGAGTAACTGTGGGACGGGTGTCTAACCTCACTCCTATCTTATTGCAGATGTAGCGAGAACCACGAATAAATTGTCAATCCATGGGACGAAGCTGACTCGACTAGTGCATAGAGGCTACAAGAGGCTGTCAATCTCTTGGAAAACAACTCACATCTAGCTCAAGCTATACTCAAGTGACTGAAATCACCAAAAGCCAATCGCTCATCGGCAAAAAAATCACATACGTTACAGCATCAAATGACATCCAAACATATTGAAACTTCTAGGACATGTTTATAAGACCTAAGCACACATGCTTATGGTCTCAAATCCGAGTTTAGGTTAAGTACAAAGATCACGATTATTAACATCAGTGGAATTTTGACCTAGTCGTTTTTGACCCAGAATGCATCTAAATGCTTAGCAATGATGCCCCAATATCCCGCCTATGTTTAGTTTTTTATTTTAAAGTGTGAATTTCTACTTATGATGAAATTAGGCTGCGGGTCAGCGATGCCAAAAGCTACAAAATACTATGAAGTGCTTATGTCAATGCGTAGAGCTCTTACCTGCGGTTGCAGTGCAACAGATGCTACTGCAATGTGACAATCGAGGAGAGAGTGGGAAGCGCGATAAGGAGAGAAGTGAGTGTCATTAGCTCACACGGTCTATTTCATTATCCAAAACTTAATAATAAACTTTACAAAGTTGGCTTTTATACCTTAGCCAAGGTCTAAAATGTGTAATCTCCGCTGCCCAAGACCTTCGAGGCTCCACACT
Organism: Adiantum capillus-veneris; assembly: GCF_014529385.1. Taxonomy (NCBI): domain Eukaryota; kingdom Viridiplantae; phylum Streptophyta; class Polypodiopsida; order Polypodiales; family Pteridaceae; genus Adiantum; species Adiantum capillus-veneris. The sequence continues at coordinate 135,880,822 of NC_140953.1, forward strand.
TATTGTATCTGAAAGTTAGGTACACTAACTGACCTATGCTTTATATCTTGGAACTCTTATTGAGCCCGTAACACGCTGCTGAATTCATGAGCATATCTGGAGACAAATGAGCAGAATGTTGGGGAATCATCTCCACCGCCATTCAAATAGATTCACAGATCATCACAGCCCCATTCCCTGTGATCACATCAAAGGATATACCAGATATCAAAGGATTGGGAATGCCATTGGCCCAAAAGGTCCTAGATATACAGAGTTCAATGAAGATGCATTTGTCAAAGAAAACAAAGAATGAAGACCAAGACTCATCAGTCTCGGATGACAACACAAAGTTTTCAAGCACGGTTAAAATGGAGACTGATGCCAAAGCAAAGCTTATTGAAGATGATTCATCTCCATCGTACATAACCTCAAAAGAGCTTAAAGCAGATCAGGCATCAAGAAGTGCAGATCAAACAGAGCAAAGACCAACCACAAAAGTTATTGAGCAGAGAATTCCACCAAGACATGCAGTAAAGAAGATCAAAATTGCAGACACCCAAGAAGCAATAGGAAGTCCAAAGATCCACACATTGCAAGCTAAATCAGCTGATGAAAGTCAGATTGGAAAACAAAGTCACATGCCATCCTCCATAGAGACACAATTAGGTCAAGAAGAGACCATGGCAAAAGTTGGACAAAGATCTTCAATAGAACCAACAACAAGGATAGTTTTAGTTATGAGCAGTACAAAAGGAGCAAGTGTCAGATGTAATACTGTACTGGATAACGAAGCAAAATGCAATATGGTTGCAAACAAAATCCATAGCATTCGATAGATTACTCCATGCAAACATGAGCGCAAAACAATGCTAGGTATGCATACAAGTAAAAAAGAATGCTTGCTACCCTTAGCATCCAAAAACATGAAGAGGAGGTAAAGTTTTAGGTGAAGCCTTCAAAGGAAATGCTTCCAGATGTCATCCTTGGACATCAATGGTTAGATCAACACAAGGCCTACAAAGAAGATACAATGCTAATACTCTCTTCTTCAAGAGGTAGCCAAAAAAATTTACAGGTACCATTAATGCTGGACTCAGAGTTGCAGAAGTCACAAGAATGGAAGACAGATCTTGCAGACAAAGGTAAAGCTAAAGTGGACCCTCTACCGACTAGCAAAAAAAGTGTGACAACATATGTCTCTACATCAAAGAACCCTCATGGATTAGTCTTTTCAAGCACGTCAGGCTTTCGAAACTTCAAGTCAATTGCTGACCCAACTAAAATCTCAAAGAGACACCCAACAAATCAAAGGTATATCAGCCAAAGTACTCAAGAAAGCAAAGGAAAGTCAAGCAAGTGTTTGTTCCAAGCAATTTAGTCAAAGTCAATGATCCGGTTTGGATTAAAGACAGGAAATCAACACAGAAAGACAAACACATGGGATGGATATCATCACGATGGAGCTTAAAAAAACAGGACTTATATAGAGGTAATGGACAGACACCAGACCTGCATGAAAAAAATAGGACTTATATAGACGACAAGGATTCTACACAGGTTATACAAAGCTTTGGCTACCAGTCAACCACAAGCCAATTGCAACTACACCAAACCTGCATGAAGATCTCAAGATCTCAACAAGACTTAGAGCTAAGCAAAGTCAACAAAGGAGTTACAAAATTCCTCAAGAGATTTGGATTCCTAAGTCTTCTAATGCTTTGAGTCAAAATCCAGATGCCCATAGCCAACAGAGGCCTACAACAACATCAAAGACTCATATCAACAGGCCAAATTGGAGAATCAAACAGATTATGGAGTCTTCACAGTCAAAGAAGGACAACCCAACCAACACAAATGCAGATTCAAAGATGATAAAACAGGTATGGCAAAAGAAACCTTCAATGCCAACTTGGTCCTTCACTAATCCTCTTTTTGAGGATTCAAGCTTACTTTTACCTGAAGAAATGTTTGTAGTAAGCACAAGAATGTAAAAAGTCAAGTCGCCAGGGTGCAAAAAACACTCTTTGGCATAATCAAAGTGGGGTTGCTGAGCCATAAAATGAGCAAAGCATAGACCCAAAGCTTCAAATCATATTAAACTTTGTGCTAAGAGTCGTAGTTATTAGGCTTACACTCAAGCTGGAAGAGTTGAGCATATCTAAAGTCATGTCGCTCATGCTGGATGAGATGAGCATAAGAGTCGAAGTCTATTAACTTACAATTGGTGGAGTGTCATAGAGTCCAACACTCATGCACAGTGCACAGTAAGATGAGAGCACATATCCTCGTCAAACGAAAACCATTCTTAAAGGGGTGCCAGCTTGGAAAGCCATGACATATTCTTTTATAGCTACACCATCTTTCTCAAGAACCCCTCAAAATCCTTCTTGCACGACATATTGTTTTCCAAGCATTTTTGTGTATCCTGGATGTCCCACCATTGGACATATGCATTAGACACTCCTTTTTTCTTCCACCTATGCACCTTGAGTGGACTACAATATGCAAACCAATGTTCCATCATGCTACCCTCTCATATTTGCTGCCTTTTTAATTCCATATCTATCAGCAAATAATCCCTTGAGTACTTTATTAATCCCATGCTAATAAGTACTCCAATAATACGCGTATCCCAAAGGCACTTTTTTCCTAGTGGGTTTTTCCCCTTTGGTAATCCAGGTATTAGACCCTAATTTAGAACCTCATCATTCTACTTCCCTTGTACATAATTTTCATCAATAAACAACAGCCTCATCATTATACTATTACAATGGACAAAAGCAACATCATCACTCACAACCGACATATTTTGACCAGTGAAGATGTTGCAGCAAATTGAAGCTCATCAACAAATTCAACCACAAATGAAGACAATCAGCCCCTCAACACCCAATGAAAAACCTTCCACAACCTCCACGGACACTTTTCAGCTGTGCTCGAGGACGAGGACTAAAATCGGAAGGGGGGAATGTTAACTGAGCCGACGTCAGTTAACAGGAGCTGCTAAAGATCGAAGCCTTATGAATGCACATCAAAGATGAATATGAATAAGCAGTGAAGATTGGAGTTACACACTTTTCACATTTTTCCAAAATGGCCATGTATTGTAATTTCTCGATTTATTTAGCCATTGTGATAACTGTAACATGTTACGGGCTCAATAAGAGTTCCAAGATGTAAAGCATGGGTTAGTTAGTGTACCTAAGTTACAGATACAATAAGTGTGGAGCCTTGAGGGTCTTGTGCACGAAACATTACACATTTTAGACCTTGGCTAAGGTATAAAAGCCAATGTTGCAAACTTTATTATTAAGTTTTGGATAATGAAATACACAGTGTGAGCTAATGGCGCTCACTTCTCTCCTTCTTGTGCTTCCTACTCCCTCCTCGGTTGTCACATTGCAGTCGTGTGGCTGTTGCATTGCAACAGCAAGTAAGAGCTCTACGCATTGACGTAAGCACTTCACAGTATTTTGTAGCTTTTGGCGTCACCGACCTGTGGCCTAATTTCATCATAAGTATGAACTTACAGTTCAAAATCAAAAACTAAGCATAGGTGGAGTATTGGGGTATCATTGCTAAGCATTTACATGCATTCTGGATTGAAAATGACTAGGTCAAAATTCCACTGCTATTACTAATTGTGATTTTTGCACTTGACCTAAAGTGGGATTGGAGACCATAAGCATGTGTGCTTAGGTCTTATAAACATTTCCTAGACGTTTCGTTATGTTTGGATGTCATTTGATGCTGTAACAAATGTGATTTGTTTACCGATGAGTGATTGGCTTTTGGTGATTTCAGTCACTTGAGTGTAGCTTGAGTTAGATGCGGGTTGTTTGTTGTTTTCCAAGAGATTGACAACCTCTTGTAGCCTCTATGCACTAGTTGATTCAACTTCATCCCATGGATTGACAATTTATTCGTGGTTCTCACTACATCTGCAATAAGATAGGAGTGAGGTTAGACACCCGTCCCACAGTTACTCTCCCCTTCCTATCTTGAGTCATCCGGGATGAAGGTTTCTGCAACGTGCCTAGGCGCGAACAACACTTCTATGCAAGTTCGTGGGATGTGGCCTTGTTATGCTTATGGAAGAGATGAATCGGATAACAAAATGTGTGCAAGATGTGGGTATTGAAGTAAATTTTCAATGCTGTTTATTGACGAGGTTCCATCTAAACTACGTGGTCCAAATAAAAGCTTTTGAAGATGACACGCTCGTTCCTTGATTATAGGTTATGTGAGTACTTGTGGCCGAGTGATCATTTGGCTTGGCATGGTTTTTGGTACCCACTTGTATTTGGATTGTTTAAACTGCAAAGGTAGTATCATTTTTGTTGCTTGGGTCTCCATTGCCACATTGTTTTCTTGGAGGTTGGTGGATTTTTTGATTTGGATTTTGGAAGCTATTTATACTTGCATTGATTTGATAGTGAGTTGGTCCATGGTGTGGATTTCTTCTTCCAAGTATAACCACTTTGTGGAGTTCTGTTTGCATGTTGTTGGATTAAAGTCAAAGATAGATTGGTGCTTTGTGGCTTAGATAGCCATATCTGCTTTGGTTTGGTCGCCATTACAGATCTCCCTATCCAGAATTGCCTCATTGGTTTTCCATGGTCTAGGGTAGATTGTGTAGGCTTTAGTGTAGGTTGTGCTTCTAGTTGCATTGGTTGTACACTCCAAATATGATCTGTCAATTCCAAGGGCACTAGTGACATATGAGGTGCCATTAAGGTTGAATTCTAGGTGTCATTTTGCTAATCTCGAACTGCTTTGTACATTTTCATCCACGAGACTCCCAGATGATTGCTTCATTAAGATCAATGCCTGCCATTATATGGAGTTGATGTGGACAATGATGATCGTCAATGTTAATTGATACGTTGGTTTGGCCTAGGCTGACCATTGTTCCTTTTTTGGCTGCTTTGAGCTCGATCTTACTTGGCATCAATATCTCATCTAATAGCTTAAGGTATGTCAAATATTTCATGGCATAGACCTGTGCACCAATATCCACAAATGCTCTTTCTATTGAGCCATCTATGAGCTTGACATTGATTTGTACATCCATACCTCCAAGCCAACTTGGATTTGGTTGATTTGTGTTGATAGGCCCCCCCAAAATGACGTGAAAGATGTTGCTCTCACCAAAGTCTACTATGGAAAAAGTATACTCATATTCAATCCCACAAGAGGATACATTCATTTGTTCAAGCATACCCAAAGGCCTTTCTATAAATGTGTCTGCTAGTTGAAATTTAGTGCATGTTTTCTTGAGAGTTGATCTTCCCCTCTTCTCCAAGATTTCTTTTGTTGCTATGGCTACTCCAACCCCGCTATCAAGTATGGCTATCATTTTCACTCCCTCATGCTCTAGTGGTAAGGTGGTGTTCCCTTCTTCTCCTTCAAATAATCACCCACCTTGTTTACTAGCACAAGTTTTGCTTTTGGTTTCTTTGGTTGAGTATTATCCATGTTTTCATTTGCAAGAACATCTTGAGGATGGATTTTTAGGCCCAACCTATCCACGTTTTTACCCATTTGACCTCATAAACATGTTCTAATCCATAGATGTTGTGAGAGAGTAATGGTGCAACTTATCGAAGATGACATCAACTCATGAAGAGTTTTTGTATCTAGCATCTGTGGAACTAGATTCTATTAAGATGGTACAAACCTCACCTTTGATTTTGTTTCGTGTTCTCCTATAAACAAAGGTAAAGTCTTCAATGTTCCAGGTTTAATTTCCATCAACACTTCCATCTCTGCATCTCTGTATAATGACTGTATATCCCTCAGGGGGGTCACTATGTATATATTGTGTATATCACGTACGTTTAAGGACTATTGCTAAAACTCCTTATCTACCAATATTTTATGAATAAAATACACCCTTTTTTTGTTAAATCTGTTTAAAAAAATCCACTTCTATTTCACATTGTATGTGAAAATGTGAAAAAAACACAAATTTAATAATCTCTTCTACTACACTCATGTGATATTCACATAATTATTATGTGACCCCCCACCCCACCCCGGCCCCCCGAGGTATATCCTTAGGGTAAATCTCATGGTCCATGTTGACTTCTAAGGTATGTGCCGACTGTAAAGTAGCACCACCATCTTTGTGATTTTTTATTGTTTTCCACAAGGATTGTGGCTATGGCTCTTCCACTTTAGGAATAGGTTGTATTCCTTGAGACTTGGTCTCATCCTTTGTGTTTGCTACTATCCTCATTTACAGTGGTGTTTTGTTTTTAGATTTCATTGTATCACTTGTTTTGTTCTCATTGTGCACACGTTTGTCTTCCTTTTGAGGTATTGATACAACTTGTTTAGGAATATTCAATGCGTCGAGCTGCATTACAGCTTGGCTGTCTGTATGAGTTGTTTGCACATTTTCAACCTTTTTGTCTCACCTTTTGGGTGCGGATACATCAACCATATTTGCTCTAAGGTCTGGTTTTTTTCCAGCCTTGCTTTGTAGGCTTGTAACGTGGCATCCAATGGCTCAAGTACCTTATCTACAAGGATTGAACCTATTGATTATGTTTTTGACACTTTCTCTCCTTTGTTTTCTTGTTCATGCTTGAGTTGTTCCCTAGTTTGTTGTAGTTTTGTCTCCAAGGCCATCTTTTCCCTTAGCCTTTTAGCTTTCATTTTGTTTATTTTTGCTTTTTAGGATTTCCTTTGAGTTCTTACTATTGTCAAACTCTCAAATACAATTTGTTCTAGGAGTTTTGACCCGTCCTTGACCGGCATGTTTCTTGTTGCTTCTTGTGCTTGAGCTCTAGTCACTACATTGACAGGAACTGTGTGCTCAGACTCAAATCCAAGTGAACAAGGAAAATCCCCAATGACATTCACAATTGTATTTTCCTTGTTTTCTAGATTCTTGGGGTAGGGTTGGATCATGTGATCTTTTCCACAACCCTCACAAAACATAAATATCTCTATCCTCTCGATATGTGGTCATTGGAACCTTATAACTCAAGGATCACATAGGTCTAGGTACGAAAAATTGTGGTCGATTGAAAGAATCTTCCACTCTAGTTTTACCAGGACTTGCTCTTGCGGTTTCTAACCTCGACTCTAAGATGGGTGGTCTACGTGTGGAGTGATAATAGTACTGATGAAGGGGTCCTTCATAGTACGTATATGTTTCCAGTTCCTTGCGATCTAGTGCAGAGTACCTCTGGCCATACTTATCAAGTTATCACTTGAGTATCTCTATCCTCTTTGTATGTAAACACATACAAACATTTCAGCGCGCTCCACCCAATGTTGGGCTTGTCACACTTGTAATAGAACATTTTCTCTCCATTGATGTACTTGTACATACCCACGTGTATTATTTGTGTTGACTCGAGTTACCATATTCACCCTTCTAAACTTTGCATTAGGAATGTCCAGCTTTGCCGGATTGTCTTGAGGCCCGACATCAACCCGGGGAGTCCATTATATAAAAATTGCATACAGCACATGCAAATAAGACGTATTTACATAATCCCTTATGTGTAATTTTCAAGTATTATATGTAGCACTTATGTATGCATTTTTATTAAAAAAAACTAGCCCTTATGTATGAAAATTTTCACTTTCTCAATTAAAAAACCCTTTATGTAAGTACGTTTTTTTGTAAATGTACCTAGTTATAAATCCTTATTTTTCTCACACAGGCTATCTTACATATTTCCTAGTGGACACCCCGGGGACATCAAAGTACATGGTCCCCTCATTCATCAAAGTATCAACCACCATTGTAGTCCACAGGCACTATGTCTTTGAACACACTAGGTCTTTCTTCTAGCTTCACACAGTGGTGATCCATATCGTCTTTGTAAATTTTTGCACCTTGTTCATTTCCAAACTGATGTTTCAAGTGCAATACTTTCATGGTTGATGCGGGTTGGGATGGTCTTGCTCCCATGGTTGTTCCCTCTTTGAAACCAAACTCTTCTTCTGATATCTTGACAAATTTTAATATCTACTTCTCATATCTCTATTTTGCTGCTATTATGGCATCTACCCCTCTTTCTCTGTTTTATCCTCTTGCTTATAGTAACTTGCTTATTTTTCAAAACTAAAAATGCCTCTTTGGTGATTAATGCTCCTGGTTGAATTTGATATGACATAGTCTCTTAATTTCTTGTCTGCAATCCCAACACTATCATAACATCTACGTCAAACTTCACTTCCTTGATCATTGGCAATTTGATTTTCTTCTTACCTTTTGTTAAATCAATAGCACATTTAAACCTAATCCAACTTTGATTTGATGGTTCTGAACCAAGGCCTATCCAATAGAAGTGGGTAGGAGGCATTGTAAAATTACATCTTTAGCACCACTAGATTAACTTTTAAATTTAAGGATTCTACGTTCTTTCAAGATCCCCATTGGTTGAAGTCTCCTCTAATCTGATATTTTCATTTGAAATGGGGCAGGTGTAGCGGCTTGAGATATCCTAACTTGTAATACATAGATCCAGTAAAAGTTTAACTCCTACACATCAAGAAGAACCTCTTAGAAAATCTTACCTGATTCTACTTGAATTATGGGCACCTCGACTCCAATGTAAGCTACCTTCATCTCATGCCCCTCCTTACGTGGGACATAGAGGGATTCAGTCTACCCTAAAGGGAATTGAAACATATTTCTATTGGACTGCCATGAAAGCAAACATACAAGAGTATGTTTCTAAATGTGTGGTATGGCAAAAGACAAAATTTGATAGAGGGAAGCAACCCGGATTGCTTCAACCCTTGCCAATCCCTAATTCACCATGGGAGAGCATATCCATGGATTTTATCTTTGGATTGCCTAAGTCTATCCATGGGAATACGGGAATATGGAGATAGTAGACATGTTCAATAAACAAGCTCATTTAACACCTATCAAAAAGACTATCAAAGCCCATCAAATGGCAACCCTCTTCATTTCACAAATTTTCAAGTACCATGGCTTGCCAATGTCCATAGTGTCGGATAGAGATCCTAGAATGACCAGTAATTTCTGGAAGGGTCTGGAAGGGTCTCTTTGAGAATTTAGGGACAAGGCTAAACTTCTCTTCGGCCTATCATCCACAAACGGATGGCCAAAGTGAAATAGCTAACCTAACAATTCTCGATCTACTAAAAGCCTATGTAACGGAAGTAGATCAAAGATCCCAATGGGAGAAGTACTTACCCTTAGTGGACTATGCTTACAATAACACTGTACATACTTCCACAGGAAAAGCACCTTTTGAGGTAATTGAGGGAAGATCAAAAAGCCCCTTGATACTTAAGGTAAATGGGAAAATCTTCACTGCAGATGAGTATAGCCGAGACCTACAAGAATCTTTTCAAAAGATTAAGGATGCTATCTCTATCTCACAACAAAGGCAAAAGGATGTTGCTGACAAGCACAGAAGAGCCCAAACCTTTAAAGAAAATGATTGGTTCTTATTAAAATTTCCCAAGGCTCGATTAAGACACACTACGGGCAAGAATCCTACGGGGACACCAAAAGTACTATGCTAAACTAGCAAAAAGGTACTATGGTCCCTTCAAGATTCTTAGGCCAATCAATGAGATGGACTATCAACTCAAGTTGCCCAATCATTGGCTCATACACAATTCTTTCCACGTGAGCCTATTAAAGCCTTACAAAGGAGGGACACCTCAAGAACCAACTACTGAAGACCCACCAGAGATCGAGGACCAAGAAGAGGTGCTGCAGCCTCCGACATGAAGACAAGGTACTAAGAGGCGGTAATACTATCCGACGATATCTTATTAAGTTTAAGAATTATCCTTTTGAAGATGCTAGATGGATGCAAGGCATACAATTAAAGGATAACCTAAACCTTGTCAATGCTTATAATGCTTTCCAAGAGTAAGCAAATGTACAAAATGTTAAAAATGAACAAAGTTTTTGTCTTATAAGACTCTCTTTTCCTTTATTGTGCAAAAAAATGAAGTAGTATGCATGCTTAGATCAAGTTTGCGGAGACGACGTCTCCCAAACACCAAGTAGAGCTTGTTACTCTACTAAGGAAGATTGATAGGACTAATGTGCAGACATGCTTGCGGCAGCCTCAGGCTCTCAAGCGCCAAATGGACTAGTCATCCATTGTGGAATGATGTCGTAGGGTAGCATAGGGATCCTCTACCCGCTAAGAAAAGGACTCATGAATATGCTTTATGTTCTCTACACCATAGTCGAGGACGACTATGATTTCAAGAGAGAGGTAATGTCATAATAATCAATATCTAATTCTTATAAATGATTTTCTCATGTTAAAGTGATCATTAAATATGAGGAAGTGCCACGGGAGAAAAAGCTAAAATATTGGTTAAGCTAGCAGACCGCCGACCACAGTAGGGATCCAAAGGGGGGGGCATCTGCAAAAGAGCCATGTGCAACAATGGGCTTAAAAGACCCTAAGGTTCAGCCCATTCAGAATTCCAAAATGCTAAGGTTCCAAAATTCAAAGTTTGTGTCCAAAGGTCAAGCATGGGGCGAATTGGATGCTTTGTGTGTGTCCCAAAAGTCTTTATCAATCCCTACATAGGAGGGGGAAAGACTTGGGAGTAGGGGATGCGAGAGAAAATCACACACACACACACACACAAGCTCCCTTTACGCAAAGAGAATGAGGGACACATGTCAGCTCCCTAGCCACCTGCCCACAAGGTGTATCCAATTCCTATTGGATGCCTTGGAGGTGGAGCAATGAGAATTAGGCTATAGTAAATCTAGTTTAATTAATTTTAAAACACTCAATAAAAGAACCAATGAGAATAAAGCTCTCTAGAAGACTATTGGACAGTCTCCCAAGGGGACCAATGAGCATTCAACAGCCCAATGGCTTGCTTGATTCCTATTGGCCAGGAGGCAAAGGGGTCCAATGAGAGTTTAGTTGCATTTATTAATTACATAAAGCTCTCACAAAAGGGGAAAGGGGGACACATGTCAGAAGGCTATCACTTATATTGCTTAATTACCATTGGCTAGCTCTAGGGAGGTCCAATGAGACTGTAGCATGAGCAAATAGCAAGAGGGGTCGACCAAGAGAGAGAGGGGTCTGATTTTTGGAAGGCATTATCACACACACACTCACACAATCTCATGTGTGAACTAAAGAAGACTCTCTCTCCTTCTCAATCTTTAATGGAACACCAACTCTTGGCTTTGTGATGCAAATCCAACCAAGAGTGAAGCTTCAATGCATACTCATATCCTCTGCCATGCTAATTACTAAGCCAAGCTATGCTAATATGAGTGATTATGTGAGGAGATGTACATCTTTCTCGTAAGAATACTCCTTCTTCCTCTCAATCTACTCTCATACCCCGCTAGCTCTCACCATCTTCAAAGGTGTGTGAGGTCTTGGGTCTGAGACCGGAGGGAATTATTGTTCTGTTTGATAAGTGTTTTGCTTAGTGCATGAAGCTTTCATCTTCATTGCACTAGCTAGTCTTGAAGGAGCACAAAGAATTGTATTGTACAATGTCTCTCTTGATGGGAGAAACCATAATACAAAGCTTTTGGAGGGGGGACCGGCTCCAGGTAAATCCAGTCCTCAACTGTTGTCGATAGCTTAATTTCTCTCTCTTTTGAAAGTATTGTTCATGTTATCTAACTAGGTGATATGCTTTTTGTTGCTCTCTCTCTCTCCACCCAAGCACTCTTGTAATTCTCATTAGGAATATATTCTAATGAATGGCCACTAGGTTCATGCTAATTTCCGCTACACACAAGTTTTTAGGCCATTAAATGTTACACACTTATAAAATGCAACATTGATTCCCTCACGGTCTCAGACCCAACACCTCATACACCTTCGAAGATGTTGAGAGCTAGCGGGGTATGAGAGTAGATTGAGAGGAAGAAGGAGTATTATTACGAGAAAGAAGTATATTTCCTCACATAATCACTCACAAAAACTTAGCGTAGCTTAGTAATTAGCATGGTAGAGGATATGAGCATGCATTGGAGCTTGGCTCTTGGTTGGATTTTACTCATGTTGGCACCCCATTGGACCCTGCAAAACTTAGCCAATGATAATTAAGAAGCATAAGTGATAGATTGTGACATGTGTCCCCCTTTCTCCTTTTGTGAGAGCTTTAGGTATTTAACTAATGCAATTAATGTCTCATTGGACCCCTTAGTCATCTGGCCAATAAGAATCAGGCAAGCCATTGGGTTGTTGAATGCTCATTGGACCCCTTGGGAGACAGTCCAATAGTCTTCTAGAGAGCTTAATTTCTATTGGTTACTTTGTCAAGTGTTTTTAAATGAATTACACTAAATATACTCTAGCTTAATTCTCATTGGTCCACCTCTATGGCCATCCAATAGGAATTGAATGCATCTAGGGGGCAATTGGGCTAGGGAGCTGACATGTGTCCCCTATTCCCTTTGTGTAAAGGGATCTTGCTAGAGTGTGTGTGTGTGTGTGTGTGTGTGTGTGTGTGTGTGTGTGTGTGTGTGTGGGTGTGTTTCTCTCTCATCACCTACAAGAAAAGATCTCCCCCCTCCAAGATAGGGATGTGGGAAGACTTTTGAGTCTTCCCACAAGCATCCAATTGGACCTATGTTTTGACCATTGGACCTAACCTTTGAATTTTGGAGCCTTAGCATTTTGGAACTCTTAATGGGCTGAACCTTAGGGTCTTTGAAGCCCATTGTTTGCACATTGCTCTTTTAGATGGCCCCCCCTTTGGAACCCTATGTTCCCTCCTTTGGATCCCTATTGTGACAAGTCTGCTAGCTTAACCAATATTCTAGCTTTTTCTCCCCTAGTACTTCCCCATATTTAATGATCACTTTAACATGAGAAAATCATTTATAAGAATTAGATATTAGTTATTATGACATTACCTCTTTCTTGAAATAATAGTCGTCCTTGACTATGGGGTAGAGAAGATAAAGCCTATTCATTAGTTCTTTTTCTAGCGGGTAGAGGATCCCTATCTCACTCTACGACATTGTTCCCGAATGAATGACTAATCCATTTGGCGCTTGAGAGCCTAAGGTGCCGCAAGCATGTCTACGCATTAGTCCTATCAATCTTCCATAGTAGAGTGACAAACTCTAATTGGTGTTTGGAAGACATCGTCTCCGCAATCTTGATCCTAAGAATGCATACTACTTAACATGTGTGCACAATAAAGAAAAACAGAGTCTTATAAGACAAAAACTTTGCTCATTTTAAACATTTGTACATTTGCTTACTCTAGGAAAGCATTGTAAGCATTGAAAAGGTCTAGGTTATCCTTTAATTGTATGCCTTGCATCCATCTAGCATCTTTAAAAAGATAGTTCTTAAACTTAATAAGATACCGTCGGATAATATTACCCCCTCTCAATACCTTGTCTTGATGTCGGAGAATGGACTCCGGTTGGAGCACCTCTTCTTGGTCCTCAATCTCTGGTGGGTCTTCAATAGTTGGCTCTTGAGGTGGCTTTCCTTTGTAACGCTTTAGTAGTCTCACATGGAAAGCATTGTGTATGAGCCAATGATTGGGCAAGTTAAGTTGATAGGCCATCTCATTGATTGGTCTAAGATCTGGAAGGGACCATAACAACTTTTTGCTAACTTAGCATAGTACCTTTGGTGTCCCGTAGGATTCTTCCCGTCTTGTGCCATAATCGAGGCTTCAAAAATTTAAGCAAGACCCAAACATTTCCTTTAAAGGCTTGGGCTCTTCTGTGCTTATCAGTGGCAGCATTTTGCCTTTGTTGTGAGATAGAGATAGCATCCTTAATCTTTTGGAAGTATTCTTGTAGGTCTCAGCTATACCCATCTGCAGTGAAGATCTTCTCGTGTACCTTAAGTAGCAGGGGACTTTTTGATCTTTCCTCAATTACCTCAAAACGTGCTTTTCCCGTGGAAGTATGTACAGTGTTATTGTAGGCATACTCCACTAAGGGTTTTTAGTAGATCAAGAATTTTTTGGTTAGCTATTTCACTTTGGCCATCCGTTTGCGGATGATAGGCCGAAGAGAAGTTTAGCCTTGTCCCTAAATTCTCAAAGAGACCCTTCAAAAAATCATTGGTCATTCTAGGATCTCTATTTGACACTTGACATTGGCAAGCCATGGTACTTGAAGATTTGTGATATGAAGAGCGTTGCCATTTGATGGGCTTTGATAGTCTTTTTGACAAGTATAAAGTGAGCTTGTTTCTGAACCTCTCTACTATCGTCCATATTCCCAGATAGACTTAGGTAATCCAAAGATAAAATCCATGGATATGCTCTTCCATGGTGAATTAGGGATTGGTAAAGGTTGAAGCAATTCAGGTTGCTTCCCTTGATCAAACTTCGTCTTTTGTCATAGCACACATTTAGAAACATACTCTTGTATGTTTGCTTTCATGGCAGGCCAATAGAAATATATTTCTATCCCTTTTAGGGTACACTGAATCCCTCTATGCCCCGCACAAGGAGGAGCATGAGATTCACACATTACTTTCTCATGTAGTGAGTTAGTAACGCATAGTCTATTGCCATAGAGAAGATAACCATCTTGTAAAGTAAATGGTTCCTCTTTCTTCCCTAGTGCAAGGGCTGAAATCACATCTCTCAAATCAAGATCAATAGCATACTCATCTATTATAGAAGATAGATCATTGTGAGTTGCTATGGAAACCGCATTCACTCTCGACCGTCTTGAGAGTGCATCAAAAGGAATTTTCCCACCTCATTTGTTTGCCAGAGATCTTGGTGTGCATCATGAAGTACTTAAGGCTTTGGTAATCAATCTGCAAAATGAAAGGAGTCCCCAATAAATAGTGCTTCCACGAGTGTAAGGCATGTAAAATTGCGAGGAGTTCCTTTTCATATATGCCTAGAGCTTGCTAAACAGGGTCGACATACTCCACCATATCTTCAGTTAAGCCCGCACAAAATTGTTGTTTTTGCTCTCCAAAATCCATCTTATTGAACACAGTGGCTTTGAGATGTAAGTCCCAAAATTTGTCTACATCTTTGTGAATAGATTCATACGAAGAGAGCTTCAAGCTTCACCATTCGGTGAGTACTTTGTCTTTGGCATGGGTAGCCAAAAACTACTTCATGATGGAAGCTCTTAAAGCTTTCCATGTTCCTGGAGCTTCACCGTTTGCGGCTAGACCACCATTGCCTAGTGGACTTTTTAAAATGCATAGCTACATGGTGTAGCTTAGAGAACTCTGTAAAGCCCTCATCTCCAAACGCCACATTGAATTGTTGGATGAAAGCCAAGACTTTGTCCGTAGCACCAAAGGTGCGATCGTAGGTAAGGAAAGAGATGTTCCTTCCTCCCTCTTTGAACTTCTTGAGCTTTGACCTATTCCACGCGATATAGGATTTCCTATAGCCTCTGCTTTTTGGTGGTTCGAAAGTTGCACAATCACTTTCTTCAGAGCATGAAGAATTTGAGGAGGATGGAGAAGAGGGTGACCTCTTTCTCGCCTTTTCCTTCCCTTGGTCCTCCTTGTCTACATCATCCCTTTCTTCATAAGAGGAAGAGGATGAAAAAGATGGTGACCTCTTTCTTGCCTTTTTTTCTCTTGTTTTCTGTCATCCCTCTTTGAATTATGGTGTAGAGAAGTGTGTGATGATCTTCTCCGTTTAGGGGGTGTTGGAGAGCGTTTTGCCCGCCGTCTTCATGGAGCCATCTTTGCTGAGTGGCAGGAGACTCACTTCTTTCTCGTTCTTTTGGTGGGGGCTCTTGAGTTCTCCTTTGGGAAGGAGATGCATGGTCAAGTAGTAGATTTTTGAGCCCTTTGTACGGATCCTCTTCTTCTTCTCCAATCGGAGAGAGGCCTCTTGTGGAAGTCTCACAAGGAGGCTTCCTAGGTACTCTCTCTTCATGGTGGGGAGTTTGGAGAATCCCAAGAGCACGAAGCTGCCGTTGCACTTCACTTTGGAGGGATGGATTGCCCATGGCTTGTTGAAGCCTTTTCACTCTCTTTACTATTCTCAACCATTCTAACAACAACTTTAGGTGTAAACAATTTTAGGTTTACTTTGGCACTTCAAGCCCTAGTTGCTACTCCTCTTAAACCATTTAGAAAAGCACTCAAGCTGCTGTACCCGTGTCTTGAATATCATTAATTGCAAGGAACAGAAGTACTGGCTCCTGTCAAGCTTCTAATAGCTCAATAGTGGTTAAGCCATAGGCAAGCCCCATAGGAATCCACTATTAAGACCATAGCTCTCGACGATGATGCCTCGTTATCTACATGAAGCAGGGGCACTGCAAGGCTTAAAAACTTCCTATTCTACTTATTCAATTCCAATTAATAATACCAACCATTTATAGTTAGCTTGAGCACCCCCCTTCTTGAGCAAGAAAAGAGAAACCTTGTACTCTAATACCAATGTAACATTTAATGGCCTAGTAGCTTGTGTGTAGCCGAAAACAGCATAAACATAGTGAGCATTTCATTAGAATAGATTCGTAATGAGAATAGCAAGAGTGCTTGGATGGAGAGAGCAACAAAAAGAATAACACCTAGTTAACATCCCCTACAAGAAAGGCTCGCCCCCTCCAAGATAGGGATGTGGGAAGACTTTTGAGTCTTCCCACAAGCATCCAATTTTCCCTATGTTTTGACCATTGGACCTAACCTTTGAATTTTGGAACCTTAACATTTTGGAAGCTTAATGGGTTGAACTTTAGGGTCTTTGAATCCCATTGTTTGCACATTTCTCATTTGCAGATGGTCCCCCCCTTTGTATCCCTATTTTTCCTCCTTTGGATCCCTACTGTGACCGGTCTGCCAGCTTAACCAATATTCTAGCTTTTTCTCCCTTGGTACTTCCCGATATTAAATGATCAGTTTAACAAGGGAAAATCATTGAGAAGAATTAGATATTAGTTATTATGAAATTACCTCTCTCTTGAAATCATAGTCATCCTCGACTATGGGGTAGAGAACATAAAGCCTATTCATTAGTCCGTTTCTAGCGGGTAGAGGATCCCTATCTTACCCTACGACATCGTTCCAAAATGGATGACTACTCCATTTGGCGCTTGAGAGCCTAAGGTTCCGCAAGCATGTCTACACATTAGTCCTATCAATCTTCCATAGTAGAGTGACAAGCTCTACTTGGTGTTTGGAAGACGTCGTCTTCGCAAACTTGATCCTAAGCATGCATACTAATTAACATTTGTGCACAATAAAGAAAAAGAGAGTCTTATAAGACAAGAACTTTGTTCATTTTAAACATTTGTACATTTGCTTACTCTAGGGAAGCATTGAAAGCATTGACAAGGTTTAGGTTATCCTTTAATTGTATGCCTTCCATCCATCTAGCATCTTCAAAAGGATAGTTCTTAAACTTAATAAGATACCATCGGATAATCGTATAAGTGATAGCCTTGTGACATGTGTCCCCCTTTCCCCTTTTGTGAGAGCTTTAGGTATTTAATTAATGAAAATGAAATTAAAGTCTCATTGGACCCCTTAGTCTTCTGGGCAATAGGATTCAAGCAAGCCATTGGGTTGTTGAATGCTCATTAGACCCCTTGGGGGACTGTCCAATAGTCTTCTAGAGAGCTTAATTTCTATTGGTTCTTTTATCAAGTGTTTTTAAATGAATTAAACTAAATATACTCTAGCTTAATTCTCATTGGTCCACCTCTATGGACATCCAATATGAATTGAATGCATGTTGGGGGCAAGTGGGCTAGGGAACTAACATGTGTCTCCTATTCCCTTTGTGTAAAGGGAGCCTGCTAGAGTGTGTGTGTATTTCTCTCTCATCCCCTATAAGAATGGTCGCCCCCTCCAAGATAGGGATGTGGGAAGTGTTAGACAAGGGAAACTAGAACCTAGGAGTCCACCACCCAACCACCCACTATATAGCATAGCCCCTGGCCCTTTGCCCTAGTTGGACTCCCTTTCCACACTGCCTACCCACCAGAGATCGAGGACCAAGAAGAGGTGCTGCAGCCCGAGTCCATTCTCCGACATGAAGACAAGGTACTAAGAGGCAGTAAGACTATCCGACGATATCTTATTAAGTTTAAGAATTATCCTTTTGAAGATGCTAGATGGATGCAAGGCATACAATTAAAGGATAACCTAAACCTTGTCAATGCTTATAATGCTTTCCAAAAGTAAGCAAATGTACAAAATGTTAAAAATGAACAAAGTTTTTGTCTTATAAGACTCTCTTTTCCTTTATTGTGCACAAAAATGAAGTAGTATGCATGCTTAGATCAAGTTTGCGGAGACGACGTCTCCCAAACACCAAGTAGAGCTTGTCACTCTACTAAGGAAGATTGATAGGACTAATGTGCAGACATGCTTGCGGCAGCCTCAGGCTCTCAAGCGCCAAATGGACTAGTCATCCATTGTGGAATGATGTCGTAGGGTAGCATAGGGATCCTCTACCCGCTAAGAAAAGGACTCATGAATATGCTTTATGTTCTCTACACCATAGTCGAGGACGACTATGATTTCAAGAGAGAGGTAATGTCATAATAATCAATATCTAATTCTTATAAATGATTTTCTCATGTTAAAGTGATCATTAAATATGAGGAAGTGCCACGGGAGAAAAAGCTAGAATATTGGTTAAGCTAGCAGACCGCCGGCCACAGTAGGGATCCAAAGGAGGGAAAATAGGAATCCAAAGGGGGGGCCATCTGCAAAAGAGCCATGTGTAACAATGGGCTTAAAAGACCCTAAGGTTCAGCCCATTAAGAATTCCAAAATGCTAAGGTTCCAAAATTCAAAGGTTGTGTCCAAAGGTCAAGCATGGGGTGAATTGGATGCTTTGTGTGTGTCCCAAAAGTCTTTATCGATCCCTACATAGGAGGGGGCAAGCCTTGGGAGTAGGGGATGAGAGAGAAAATCAAACACACACACAAGCTCCCTTTACGCAAAGGGAATGAGGGACACATGTCAGCTCCCTAGCCACCTGCCCACAAGGTGTACCCAATTCCTATTGGATTGCCTTGGAGGTGGAACAATGAGAATTGGGCTATAGTAAATCTAGTTTAATTAATTTTAAAACACTCAATAAAAGAACCAATGAGAATAAATCTCTCTAGAAGACTATTGGACAGTCTCCCAAGGGGACCAATGAGCATTCAACAGCCCAATGGCTTGCCTGATTCCTATTGGCCAGGAGGCAAAGGGGTCCAATGAGAGTTAAGTTGCATTTATTAATTACATAAAGCTCTCACAAAAGGGGAAAGGGGGACACAGGTCAAAAGGCTATCACTTATATTGCTTAATTATCATTGGCTAGCTCTAGGGAGGTCCAATGAGACTGTAGCATGAGCAAATAGCAAGAGGGGTCAACCAAGAGAGAGAGGGGTCTGATTTTTGGAAGGCATTATCACACACACACTCACACAATCTCATGTGTGAATTAAAGAAGACTCTCTCTCCTTCTCAATCTTTAATGGAAAGATTACCACCTACTCCAAGCTTGTGAGAAGGGAGGCCTACACCAACAACTCTTGGCTTTGTGATGCAAATCCAACCAAGAGCGAAGCTTCAATGCATACTCATCTCCTCTGCCATGCTAATTACTAAGCTAAGCTATGCTAATATGAGTGATTATGTGAGGAGATGTACATCTTTCTCGTAAGAATACTCCTTCTTCCTCTCAATCTACTCTCATACCCCGCTAGCTCTCACCATCTTCAAAGGTGTGTGAGGTCTTGGGTCTGAGACCGGAGGGATTAATGTTGTGTTTGATAAGTGTTTTGCTTAGTGCATGAAGATTTCATCTTCATTGCACTAGCTAGTCTTGAAGGAGCACAAAGAATTGTATTGTACAATGTCTCTCTTGATGGGAGAAACCATAATACAAAGCTTTTGGAGGGGGGACCGGCTCCATGTAAATCCAGTCCTCACCTGTTGTCGATAGCTTAATTTCTCTCTCTTTTGAAAGTATTGTTCATGTTATCTAACTAGGTGTTATGCTTTTTGTTGCTCTCTCTCTCTCCACCCAAGCACTCTTGTAATTCTCATTAGGAATATATTCTAATGAATGGCCACTATGTTCATGCTAATTTCCGCTACACACAAGTTTTTAGGCCATTAAATGTTACACACTTATAAAATGCAACATTGATTCCCTCACAGTCTCAGACCCAAGACCTCATACACCTTCGAAGATGTTGAGAGCTAGCGGGGTATGAGAGTACATTGAGAGCTAGCGGGGTATGAGAGTAGATTGAGAGGAAGAAGGAGTATTATTACGAGAAAGAAGTATATTTCCTCACATAATCACTCACAAAAACTTAGCATAGCTTAGTAATTAGCATGGTAGAGGAGATGAGCATGCATTGGAGCTTGGCTCTTGGTTGGATTTTACTCATGTTGGCACCCCATTGGACCCTGCAAAACTTAGCCAATGATAATTAAGAAGCATAAGTGATAGATTGTGACATGTGTCCCCCTTTCTCCTTTTGTGAGAGCTTTAGGTATTTAAATAATGCAATTAAAGTCTCATTGGACCCCTTAGTCATCTGGCCAATAAGAATCAGACAAGCCATTGGGTTGTTGAATGCTCATTGGACCCCTTGGGAGACTGTCCAATAGTCTTCTAGAGAGCTTAATTTCTATTGGTTAGTTTGTCAAGTGTTTTTAAATGAATAACACTAAATATACTCTAGCTTAATTCTCATTGGTCCACCTCTATGGCCATCCAATAGGAATTGAATGCATCTAGGGGGCAATTGGGCTAGGGAGCTGACATGTGTCCCCTATTCCCTTTGTGTAAAGGGAGCTTGCTAGAGAGTGTGTGTGTGTGTGTGTGTGTGTGTGTGTGTTTCTCTCTCATCACCTACAAGAAAAGCTCTCCCCCCTCCAAGATAGGGATGTGGGAAGACTTTTGAGTCTTTCCACAAGCATCCAATTGGCCCTATGTTTTGACCATTGGACCTAACCTTTGAATTTTGGAGCCTTAGCATTTTGGAACTCTTAATGGGCTGAACCTTAGGGTCTTTGAAGCACATTGTTTGCACATTGATCTTTTAGATGGCCCCCCCTTTGGAACCCAATGTTCCCTCCTTTGGATCCCTATTGTGACCAGTCTGCTAGCTTAACCAATATTCTAGCTTTTTCTCCCCTAGTACTTCTCCATATTTAATGATCAGTTTAACATGAGAAAATCATTTATAATAATTAGATATTAGTTATTATGACATTACCTCTTTCTTGCAATAATAGTCGTCCTTGACTATGGGGTAGAGAAGATAAAGCCTATTCATTAGTCCTTTTTCTAGCGGGTAGAGGATCCCTATCTCACTCTACGACATTGTTCCCGAATGGATGACTAATCCATTTGGCGCTTGAGAGCCTAAGGTGCCGCAAGCATGTCTACGCATTAGTCCTATCAATCTTCCATAGTAGAGTGACAAACTCTAATTGGTGTTTGCAAGACGTCGTCTCCGCAATCTTGATCCTAAGAATGCATACTACTTAACATTTGTGCACAATGAAGAAAAACAGAGTCTTATAAGACAAAAACTTTGCTCATTTTAAACATTTGTACATTTGCTTACTCTAGGAAAGCATTGTAAGCATTGAAAAGGTCTAGGTTATCCTTTAATTGTATGCCTTGCATCCATCTAGCATCTTTAAAAAGATAGTTCTTAAACTTAATAAGATACCGTCGGATAATCTTACCCCCTCTCAATACCTTGTCTTGATGTCGGAGAATGGACTCCGGTTGGAGCACCTCTTCTTGGTCCTCAATCTCTGGTGGGTCTTCAATAGTTGGCTCTTGAGGTGGCTTTCCTTTGTAACGCTTTAGTAGTCTCACATGGAAAGCATTGTGTATGAGCCAATGATTGGGCAAGTTAAGTTGATAGGCCATCTCATTGATTGGTCTAAGATCTGGAAGGGACCATAACAACTTTTTGCTAACTTAGCATAGTACCTTTGGTGTCCCGTAGGATTCTTTCCGTCTTGTGCCATAATCGAGGCTTCAAAAATTTAAGCAAGACCCAAACATTTCCTTTAAAGGCTTGGGCTCTTCTGTGCTTATTAGTGGCAGCATTTTGCCTTTGTTGTGAGATAGAGATAGCATCCTTAATCTTTTGGAAATATTCTTGTAGGTCTCAGCTATACCCATCTGCAGTGAAGATCTTCTCGTGTACCTTAAGTAGCAGGGGACTTTTTGATCTTTCCTCAATTACCTCAAAAGGTGCTTTTCCCATGAAAGTATGTACAGTGTTATTGTAGGCATACTCCACTAAGGGTAAGTACTTCTCCCATTGGGATGTTTGATCTACTTCCGTTACATAGGTTTTTAGTAGATCAAGAATTTTTTGGTTATCTATTTCACTTTGGCCATCCGTTTGCGGATGATAGGCCGAAGAGAAGTTTAGCCTTGTCCCTAAATTCTCAAAGAGACCCTTCCAAAAATCATTGGTCAGTCTAGGATCTCTATTTGACACTTGACATTGGCAAGCCATGGTACTTGAAGATTTGTGATATGAAGAGGGTTGCCATTTGATGGGCTTTGATAGTCTTTTTGACAGGTATAAAGTGAGCTTGTTTGTGCTGAACCTGTCTACTATCGTCCATATTCCCGGATAGACTTAGGTAATCCAAAGATAAAATCCATGGATATGCTCTTCCATGGTGAATTAGGGATTGGTAAAGGTTGAAGCAATTCATGTTGCTTCCCTTGATCAAACTTCGTCTTTTGGCATACCACACATTTAGAAACATACTCTTGTATGTTTGCTTTCATGGCAGGCCAATAGAAATATATTTCTATCCCTTTTAGGGTACACTGAATCCCTCTATGCCCCGCATAAGGAGGAGCATGAGATTCATACATTACTTTCTCATGTAGTGAGTTAGTAACGCATAGTCTATTGCCATAGAGAAGATAACCATCTTGTAAAGTAAATGGTTCCTCTTTCTTCCCTAGTGCAAGGGCTGAAATCACATCTCTCAAATCAAGATCAATAGCATACTCATCTATCATAGAAGATAGATCATTGTGAGTTGCTATGGAAACCGCATTCACTCTCGACCGTCTTGAGAGTGCATCAGCTACTTAATTATACTTGCCAACAATGTGAGCAATATGAAAATGAAATTGCAAAAGGAATTTTCCCACCTCATTTGTTTGTCAGAGAGCTTGGTGTGCATCATGAAGTACTTAAGGCATTGGTAATCAATCTGCAAAATGAAAGGAGTCCCCAGTAAATAGTGCTTCCACGAGTGTAAGGCATGTAAAATTGCGAGGAGTTCCTTTTCATATATGCCTAGAGCTTGCTAAACAGGGTCGACATACTCCACCATATCTTCAGTTAAGCCCGCACAAAATTGTTGTTTTTGCTCTCCAAAATCCATCTTATTGAACACAGTGGCTTTGAGATGTAAGTCCCAAAATTTGTCTACATCTTTGTGAATAGATTCATACGAAGAGAGCTTCAAGCTTCACCATTCGGTGAGTACTTTGTCTTTGGCATGGGTAGCCAAAAACTACTTCATGATGGAAGCTCTTAAAGCTTTCCATGTTCCTGGAGCTTCACCGTTTGCGGCTAGACCACCATTGCCTAGTGGACTTTTTAAAATGCATAGCTACATGGTGTAGCTTAGAGAACTCTGTAAAGCCCTCATCTCCAAACGCCACATTGAATTGTTGGATGAAAGCCAAGAGTTTGTCCGTAGCACCAAAGGTGCGATCGTAGGTAAGGAAAGAGATGTTCCTTCTTCCCTCTGTGAACTTCTTGAGCTTTGACCTATTCCACGCGATATAGGATTTCCTATAGCCTCTGCTTTTTGGTGGTTCGAAAGTTGCACAATCACTTTCTTTAGAGCATGAAGAATTTGAGGAGGATGGAGAAGAGGGTGACCTCTTTCTCGCCTTTTCCTTCCCTTGGTCCTCCTTGTCTACATCATCCCTTTCTTCATAAGAGGAAGAGGATGAAGAAGATGGTGACCTCTTTCTTGCCTTTTTTTCTCTTGTTTTCTGTCATCCCTCTTTGAATTATGGTGTAGAGAAGTGTGTGATGATCTTCTCCGTTTAGGGGGTGTTGGAGAGCGTTTTGCCCGCCGTCTTCATGGAGCCATCTTTGCCGAGTGGCAGGAGACTCACTTCTTTCTCGTTCTTTTGGTTGGGGCTCTTGAGTTCTCCTTTGGGAAGGAGATGCATGGTCAAGTAGTAGATTTTTGAGCCCTTTGTACGGATCCTCTTCTTCTTCTCCAATCGGAGAGAGGCCTCTTGTGGAAGTCTCACAAGGAGGCTTCCTAGGTACTCTCTCTTCATGGTGGGGAGTTTGGAGAATCCCAAGAGCACGAAGCTGCCGTTGCACTTCACTTTGGAGGGATGGATTGCCCATGGCTTGTTGAAGCCTAGAAAAAAGGTAGTTAACAAGCATAGGGGCATTATTAGTAGCCTGCTCATTAGCAAAATCAAAGCTATCAACATAAATTTCACTCTCTTTACTATTCTCAACCATTCTAACAACAACTTTAGGTGTAAACAATTTTAGGTTTACTTTCGCACTTCAAGCCCTAGTTGCTACTCCTCTTAAACCATTTAGAAAAGCACTCAAGCTGCTGTACCCATGTCTTGAATATCATTAATTGCAAGGAACAGAAGTACCGGCTCCTGTCAAGCTTCTAATAGCTCAATAGTGGTTAAGCCATAGGCAAGCCCCATAGGACTCCACGATTAAGACCATAGCTCTCGACGGTGATGCCCCGTTATCTGCATGAAGCAGGGGCACTGCAAGGCTTAAAAACTCCCTATTCTACTTATTCAATTCCACTTAATAATACCAACCATTTATAGTTAGCTTGAGCATCCCCCTTCTTGAGCAAGAAAAGAGAAACCTTGTACTCTAATACCAATGTAACATTTAATGGCCTAGTAGCTTGTGTGTAGCGGAAAACAGCATAAACATAGTGAGCATTTCATTAGAATAGATTCGTAATGAGAATAGCAAGAGTGATTGGATGGAGAGAGCAACAAAAAGAATAACACCTAGTTACATAGGCATGAACAATAGTTCAAAAGAGAGAGAAATTCAGCTATTGACAAGAGTTAGAACCGGATTTACATGGAGCCGCGGTCCCCCCTCCAAAAGGCTTTGTATTATAGGTTTTCCGATCAAGGGAGACATTTTACAATGTAGTACATTGTGTTCCTTCAATAACTTGCTAGTGCAATGAATATGGAAGCTTCAAGCACCATGCACACACTTATAAAACACATCATTGATTCCCTCACGGTCTCAGAACCAAGACCTCACACACCTTCCAAGGTGGTGAGAGCTAGTGGGGTATGAGAGTAGATTGAGAGGAAGAAGGAGTATTCTTACGAGAAAG
Source organism: Adiantum capillus-veneris (assembly GCF_014529385.1). Taxonomy (NCBI): domain Eukaryota; kingdom Viridiplantae; phylum Streptophyta; class Polypodiopsida; order Polypodiales; family Pteridaceae; genus Adiantum; species Adiantum capillus-veneris. Next base: position 135,906,105 of record NC_140953.1, read on the forward strand.
AAGTATATCTCCTCATATAATCACTCGTAAAAGCTTCGCATAGCTTAGTAATTAGCATGGCAGAGGAGATGAGCATGCATTGGAGCTTGGCTCTTGGTTGGATTTGCATCACAAAGCCAAGAGTTGTTGGTGTAGGCCTCCCTTCTCGCAAGCTTGGTGTGGATGATGAGCTTTCCATTAAAGCTTGAGAAGGAGAGAGATTCTTCTTTGCTTCACACATGAGATTGTGTGAGTGTGTGTGTGTGTGTGTGTGTGTGTGTGTGTGTGTGTGTGTGTGTGTGTGTGTGTGTGTGTGATAATACCTTGCCAAAATCATCCCCTTCTCTCTCTTGGTCGACCCCTCATGAATTTTACTCAAGCTGGCACCCCGTTGGACCCTACAAAGCTTAGCCATTGATAATTAAGAAGCATAAGTGATAGCCTTGTGACATGTGTCCCCCTTTCCCCTTTTGTGAGAGATTTATGTATTTAATTAATGCAGTTAAGTTCTCATAGGACCCCTTAGTCTTATGGCCAATAAGAATCAGGCAAGCCATTAGGTTGTTGAATGCTCATTGGACCCCTTGGGAGACTATCCAATAGTCTTCTAGAGAGGTTAATCTCTATTGGTTCTTTTATCAAGTGTTTTTAAATGAATTAAAATAAATATACTCTAGCTTAATTCTCATTGCTCCTCCTCTATGGCCATCCAATAGGAATTGAATGTATATTAGGGAAACTGCGCTAGGGAGCTGACATGTGTCTCCTATTCCCTTTGTGTAAAGGGAGCCTTCTAGAGTGTGTGTGTGTGTTTCTCTCTCATCCCCTACAAGAAAGGCTCGCCCCCTCCAAGATAGGGATGTGGGAAGACTCTTGAGTCTTCCCACAAGCATCCAATTTTCCCTATGTTTTGACCATTGGACCTAACCTTTGAATTTTGGAACCTTAACATTTTGGAAGTCTTAATGGGTTGAACCTTAGGGTCTTTGAAGCCCATTGTTTGCACATTTCTCATTTGCAGATGGCCCCCCCCTTTGGATCCCTATTTTTCCTCCTTTGGATCCCTACTGTGACCGGTCCGCCAGCTTAACCAATATTCTAGCTTTTTCTCCCTTGGTACTTCCCGATATTAAATGATCAGTTTAACAAGGGAAAATCATTTAGGAGAATTAGATATTAGTTATTATGAAATTACCTCTCTCTTGAAATCATAGTCATCCTCGACTATGGGGTAGAGAACATAAAGCCTATTCATTAGTCCGTTTCTAGCGGGTAGAGGATCCCTATCTTACTCTACGACATCGTTCCAAAATGGATGACTAATCCATTTGGCACTTGAGAGCCCAAGGTGCCGCAAGCATGTCTACACATTAGTCCTATCAATCTTCCATAGTAGAGTGACAAGCTCTACTTGGTGTTTGGAAGACGTCGTCTTCGCAAACTTGATCCTAAGCATGCATACTAATTAACATTTGTGCACAATAAAGAAAAAGAGAGTCTTATAAGACAAGAACTTTGTTCATTTTAAACATTTGTACATTTGCTTACTCTAGGGAAGCATTGAAAGCATTGACAAGGTTTAGGTTATCCTTTAATTGTTTGCCTTGCATCCATCTAGCATCTTCAAAAGGATAGTTCTTTAACTTAATAAAATACCATAAGATAATCATACCGCCTCTCAATACCATGTCTTCATGTCGGAGAATGGACTCGGGCTGCAACACCTCTTCTTGGTCCTCGATCTCCAGTGGGTCTTCAATAGTTGGTTCTTGAGGTGGCTCTCCTTTGTAAGACTTTAGTAGGCTCACATGGAAAGCATTGTGTATGAGCCAATGATTGGGCAACTTAAGTTGATAGGCCATCTTCTTGGTTGGTCTAAGAATCTGGAAGGGACCATAGTACTTTTTTGTCCCGTAGGATTCTTGCCCGTCGTGTGCCTAAATTGAGCCTTCGGAAATTTAAGCAAGACCCATTCATTTTCTTCAAAGGCTTGGGATCTTCTGTGCTTATCAGCAGGAGCCTTTTGCCTTTGCTATGAGATAGAGATAACATCCTTAATCTTTTGGAAAGATTCTTGTAGGTCTCTGCTATACTCCTCTGCAATAAAGATCTTCTCGTGTACCTTAAGTAGCAGGGGACTTTTTGATCTTCTGTCAATTACCTCGAAAGGTGCTTTTCTTGTGGAGGTATATACACTACTATTGTAGGCATCCTCCACCAAGCGTAAGTACTTCTCCCATTGGGACCTCTTTTCTACTTCCATTACGTAGGCTTTTAGTAGATCAAGAATTTTTTGGTTAGCTATTTCATTTTGGCCATCTGTTTGTGGGTGATAGGCCAAAGAGAAGTTTAGACTTGTCCCTAAATTCTCAAAGAGACCCTTCCAAAAATTACAAGTCATTCTAGGATCTCTATCCAACAGTATGGACATTGGCAAGCCATGGTACTTGAAGATTTGTGATATGAAGAGGGTTGCCATTTGATGGGCTTTGATGAGCTTGTTTGTGTTGAACCTGTCTACTATCGTCCATATTCCCGTATTTCCATGGATAGACTTAGGCAATCCATGGATATGCTCTCCCATGGTGAATTAGGGATTGGCAAAGGTTGAAGCAATTCAGGTTGCTTCCCTCGATCAAACTTCGTCTTTTGGCATACCACACATTTAGAAACATACTCTTGTATGTTTTCTTTCATGGCAGGCCAATACAAATATATTTCTATCCCTTTTAGGGTACACTGAATCCCTCTATGCCCCGCATAAAGAGGAGCATGAGATTCATACATTACTTTCTCACGTAGTGAGTTAGTAACATATAGTCTATTGCCATAGAGAAATAACCATCTTGTAAAGTAAATGGTTCGTCTTTCTTCCCTATTTCAAGGGTTGAAATCACATCTCTAAAATTGAGATCAATAGCATACTCATATATCATAGAAGATAGATCATTGTGAGTTGCTATGGAAACCGCATTCACTATCGGCAGTCTTGAGAGTGCATCGGCTACTTGATTATGCTTGCCAACAACGTGAGCAATATGAAAATGAGATTGCAAAAGGAAATTTTCCACCTCATTTGTTTGTCAGAGAGCTTGGTCTGCGTCATGAAGTACTTAAGGCTTTGGTGATCCATCTGCAGAATGAAAGGAGTCCCCAGCAGATAGTGCTCCCATGAGTCTAAGGCATGTAGAACTGTGAGGAGTTCCTTTTCATATATTCCTAGAGCTTGCTCAATAGGGTCGAGCCTTTGACTTTCATAGGCTATGGCGTGCCTTTCTTGGAGCAAAATAGCTCCAAGGCAATCACCACCAGCGTCACATTGGACCTCAAATGGATTTGAGAGATCTGGTAGTGTAAGCAGAGGTTGAGAGATAAGCTTTTCTTTAAGATTTTTCAAAGCATTGTTTTCCTTGGCAGACCATGTATTCCTAACATTTTTCTTTGTTAGATCATGTAATGGTCCCGAGATTTGTGATAACTTTTCTATGAAGCGTCTATAGTATGCACGCATACCTATAAAGCTTCTTAGTTCATGAAAAATTCCTTGGATTAGGCCATCCACTTATTACCTCAAGCTTTGATGGATCCATTTGGATGCCATCTTGAGAGATAATGTGATCTAAATGCTGAATCTATTGTAAGAAAAACTCACTTTTCTTTTGATTAATATAAAGTTTATTCTCTCGTAAAACTTTGGGTGTTGCTTGTGTTCGTCTATTGAATTAGAGTAGATGATGATATCATCAAAGAACGCTCCAATAAAGGTTTGGTGAGGCCTGAATAGCTTCTCCGCCAAGCGGTTAAATGTGGCTGGTGCATTGATCAAATGAAAAGGCATGACAATGTGTTTGTAAAGACCAAATGTAGTGCAAAATGCGGTCTTTACAATGTCTTGATCAACTATCCTTATTTGATGGTAGCCACTTTTAAGGTCAATCCTATTGAAGTAGGTCGACCCTTGCAGCTTATCAAATAGGCCTTCTACCCGTGGAACGGGAAACCTATTATTGATAGTGATTCTATTTAGTGCTCTATAGTCAACACACATACGATATGTGTCATCTTTCTTTTGCACTAATAACACGGGTGAACAAAATGGAGATGAGCTAGGCCTAACCATGCCCTTCTCAACGAACTCATGCACTTGCCGCATAATCTTCCCTTGTTGAGCTTGAGAAACTCTATAAGGAGATTTATTAGGCGGTGAACGTCCTGGAAGAAGTTCAATTGCATGGTCATCATTGCCTCGTTTAGGAGGTAGTTCACAAGGGATGTTGTCCAATAAAAACATCTTGAAATCCCTTGAGAAAATTGGATAGCTCTAATTCCTTGTGATTGTTCATATTTTCTTTTGCTAAAGCATTAGTTTCATTTTGAGAATCTTTAACAAAAATCATGTACACGGAAATAGAGTCATTTATTGACTTATTGAAAGCTTGCATATGTATGATGGTTATGGTGTTACCCAACTCCTTAGCATCTATGTACATATCTTTTTCCCGGAACCTACAGTATAATTGCCTTTCAAGGAATTTAACATTGGTAGCCATGTGATCAAACCATGGTGCCCCTAGGATTACATTCTCATGCTTGAGAGGAGAGATAAAGAAGTCCTCTTTGTCCTCATAGCTTTGGACATGGAGCCTCAATTTCCCAATTAAGGGAGTGACTGAAGCTTCTTGCCCCTTGAAAGCACCATCGACATGTAGGACATCTCCCATCTCACAGGCTTGGATGCCTAGCCTGGTGGCCAACTCTGTGGATATGAAATTGTGAGTAGAAACAGGTCAAAGATAATAAAAGCATCATGTTCTCTTACCTTTCCCCAAGCATGGCATAGAGGAGATCCATTGTGGTGAGTATCCTCTTCTTGTATTTCGATCAAAATAGCTCTGGGAGGCTCATTTCGTGTATTCTTGTGGGGGCAAGCACGATAAGCATGCCCTTGCTCCCCGCACTTGAAACAAAGTTAATCTTTACGATAATGCTCAAGCTCTTCAGAAGAGAGTTTATTTTTCCCTTTATAAACTCCCTTCTCCTTAGCTTTGTTGTTGTTGGTGTTGCCTTTAGGAGACTTTTGGACATTGTCCTTCCCTTTAGGCTCATTGTTACGGTCCTTGAGTCTCCGTGGGCTTAAGATTTCTCTTAGCCCTGGTTGGAAATTGATTTTTGAAGCCACCATGCTATGGTGTATGACCGCAGATATGGTGTGTGGCCTTTGGGAGTTGACATACTCCGTCATATCTTCAGTTAAGCCCGCACAAAATTGTTGTTTTTTCTCTCCAAATTCCATCTTTTTGAAAACAGTGTTTTTGAGATGTAAGTCCCAAAACTTGTCTACATATTTGTGAATATAATCGTAAGGAGAGAGATTCAAGCTTCACCATTTGGTGAGTACTTTGTCTTTGGCATCGGTAGCCAAAATTTTACTTCATGATGGAAGCTCTTAAAGCTTTCCATGTTTGTGGAGCGTCACTATTTGCCCGTAGGCTAGACCACCATTGCCTCGCGGACATTTGAAAATGCAAAGCTACATGGCATATCTTAGAGGACTCTGTAAAGCCCTCATCTCCAAACGCCGCATCGAATTGTTGGATGAAAGCCAAGACTTTGTCTGTAGCACCAAAGGTGCCATCGTAGGTAAGGAAAGAGATGTTCTTTTCTCCCTCTTTGAACTTCTTGAGCTTGGACGGCCTCTTCCACGGGGCATATGATTTCCTATAGCCTTTTCTTTTTGGTGGTTCAAAATTTGCACCATCACTTTCTTCAGAGCACGAAGAATTTGAGGAGGATGGAGAAGAGGGTGACCCCTTTCTCGCCTTTTTCTTCCCTTGGTCCTCCTTGTCTGCACCATCACTTTCTTCATAAGAGGAAGAGGATGAAGAAGATGGAGAAGATAGTGACCTCTTTCTCGCATTTTTCTTCTCTTGTTTTTTGTCATCCCTCTTTGAATTATGGTGTGGAGAAGTGTGCGATGGTCTTCTCCGTTTAGGGGGTGTTGGAGGGCATTTTGCCCGCCCTCTTCATGGAGTCATCTCTCCCGAGGTGGCAGGAGACTCACTTATTTCTCGTTCTTTTGGTGGGGGCTCTTGAGTTCTCCTTTGGGAAGGAGATGCATGGTCAAGTAGTAGATTTCTGAGCCCTTCATATAGATCCTCTTCTTCTTCCCGAATCGAAGAGAGGCCTCTTTTGGAAGTCTCACAAGGAGGCTTCCTAAGTACTCTCTCTTCTTGGTGGGCAGTTTGGAGAATCCCATGAGCAAGAATTTGCCGTTGCACTTCACTTTGGAGGGATGGATTTCCCATGGCTTGTTGAAGCCTAGAAACAAGGTATTTATCAAGCATAGGGGCATCATTAGTGGCCTGCTCATTAGCAAAATCAAAGCTATCAACATAAATTTCACTCTCTTTACTATTCTCAGCCATTCTAATAACAACTTTTTTAAGTGTCAAAGTTTTTAGGTGTACTTTGGCACTTCAAGTCCTAGTTGCTACTCCTCTTAACCCCTTTAGAAAAGCACTCAAGCTCATGTACCCGTGGCTGGAATATCATTAATTGCAAGGAATAGAAGAGAGGGTCTTTCAACACCAAAATAGTACCGGCTCTTGTCAAGCTTCTAATAGCTCAATAGTGGTTAAGCCGTAGGCAAGCCCCGTAGGACTCCACTATTAAGACCATAGCTCTCGACGGTGATGCCTCATTATCTGCACGAAGCAGACGCATTGCAAGGCTGAAAAACTCCCTATTCTAATTACTCAATTGCAATTAATAATACCAACCATTTATAGTTAGATTGAGGACCTCCCTTCTTGATCAAGAAAAGAGAAACCTTGTGCTCTGATACCAATGTAGCATTTCATGGCCTAGTATATAACTTGTGTGTAGCAGAAAATAGCATAAACATAGTGAGCATTTCATTAGAATAGATTCCTAATGAGCACTCTTGCTCCTAATTAGCAAAGCAAGAGTGCTTGGATGGAAAAAACAATAACACCTAGGTAGATAGGGATGAACAATACTTCAAAAGAGAGAGAGAAATTAAGCTATTGACAAGAGTTGAAGACCAGATTTACATGGAACCAGTCCGCCCTCCAAAAGGCTTTGTATTATAGGTTTCCCCAATCGAGGGAGACATTTTACAATACAGTATTTTGTGTTACTTCAATAACTTGCTGGTGAGATGAAGATGGAAGCTTCAAGCACCATGCACACACTTATAAAACACAACATTGATTCCCTCACGGTCTCAGACCCAAGACCTCACACACCTTTGAATTAAGTGAGAGCTAGCGGGGTATGAGAGTAGATTGAGAGGAAGAAGGAGTATTCTTACGAGAAAGAAGTATATCTCCTGACATAATCACTCATAAAAGCTTAGCATAGCTTAGTAATTAGCATGGTAGAGGAGATGAGCATGCATTGGAGCTGGGCTCTTGGTTGGATTTGCATCACAAAGACAAAAGTTGTTGGTGTAGGCCTCCCTTCTCACAAGCTTGGAGTACATGATGAGCTTTCCATTAAAGCATGAGAAGGAGAAAGAGTCTTCTTTGCTTCACACATGAGATTGTGTGAGTGTGTGTGTGTGATAATGCCTTGCCAAAATCATCCCCCTCTCTCTCTTGTTTGACCCCTCATGAATTTTACTCATGCTGGCACCCAATTAGACCATGCAAAGCATAGCCAATGATAATTAAGAAGCATAAGTGATAGCCTTGTGACATGTGTCCCCCTTTCCCCTTTTGTGAGAGCTTTAGGTATTTAATTAATGAAAATGAAATTAAATTCTCATTGGACCCCTTAGTCTTCTGGCCAATAGGATTCAAGCAAGCCATTGGGTTGTTGAATGCTCATTGGACCCCTTGGGGGACTGTCCAATAGTCTTCTAGAGAGCTTAATTTCTATTGGTTCTTTTATCAAGTGTTTTTAAATGAATTAAACTAAATATACTCTAGCTTAATTCTCATTGGTCCACCTCTATGGACATCCAATATGAATTGAATGCATGTTGGGGGCAAGTGGGCTAGGGAACTGACATGTGTCTCCTATTCCCTTTGTGTAAAGGGAGCCTGCTAGAGTGTGTGTGTATTTCTCTCTCATCCCCTATAAGAAAGGTCGCCCCCTCCAAGATAGGGATGTGGGAAGTGTTAGACAAGGGAAACTAGAACCTAGGAGTCCACCACCCAACCACCCACTATATAGCATAGCCCCTGGCCCTTTGCCCTAGTTGGACTCCCTTTCCACACTGCCTTGCCTAGCCTTGCCCTTGTCTAGTTGCCCTTGTCTAGTCCGGCCTTGCCGGTGTCCTGACATTACTCCCCCCTTAAGAAGAGTTTTCGTCCTCAAAAACAAAAGTGGGGAACTTCTTCTTAAGAACACTAATGTTTTTCCAAGTGGCACCTTCCTCAGGTTGGTCTTTCCACTTGATTAAGGCTTGTTGACATACATGATGATGTGTACACAACTCATGATAATCGAGAACACGTTCAGGTGCATGCGGTAAGGTAGGAGGTTCAATGAAATCAACCAAAATTTGTTGGTCAATGACATTGTCGTCCCCATGTAACTGCTTACGTAAACGGCTTACATGAAACACCGGATGAATACGAGAATGTAAAGGTAGCAATAATTTGTAGGCATAATCACCTACTCGCTTGAGGATTTTGAAAGGCCCACAATATCGGGGAGATAATTTAGGTGTTGGCCCAGTTTTCAGACTTTCTGAATGTTCTGAAACACGTAAAAATACTTCCTCCCCATCTTCGAAGGTAACTTGCCGACGTTTCTTATCAGAAAACTTCTTATACCGATCATGTGCTTGTCGGATATTCTGACAAGCAAGTTTCAGCATATCCACGTGGTCTTGGAGAAAATCCTTAACCTGTTGGAGTTTTTTGGTTGCCAACCCCACCGTAACTGGTGACCTAGGTTGAAACCCATACATGAGCATGAAAGGACTAAATCCAGTTGTGACATGCTTAGCACTGTTCTAAGCAAACTCGAGAATAGGTAAGTATTCTTCCCAGTCTGACTGTTTTCTGTCGACGTATGCTCTTAGCATATCCTCTAGCACCTGGTTAACTCGTTCAATCTGACCATCTTTTTCTGAATGATCAGCTGTACTGAGGTTCAGTTGTGTACCCAATCATTTAAACACAGCTCTCCAAAAGTGATTGTTAAACTTGGGATCACGGTCGCCGACAATGTTACTTGGCAAATCATACAATATGTATAGATTGTCCACAATAACTTGGCTAGTTCTGGTGTCTTAACCGTTGATTTAGTTGGAATAAACTTACATAGTTCAGTCAACCGGTCTACGACCACCCATACCGAGTCATGACATCGTAAAGTGGTTGGTAAATCCACAATAAAGTCCATAGAGATGCTTTCCCATTTTCCATTGGGAATCTCCAAAGGATGTAAGAGTCCTCCTGCTTTCAGGCGCTCTGCTTTGTTAACTTGACATTTTTGGCAATGCAAGACATAAGCTTGAACAAAGCCATGTATACCTGGCCAGTAAAACTGTCGTTGTACGAGAGCATAAGTTTTTCTAATACCCGGGTGCCCTGCACTTGGACTATCATGACATTCATAAAGAATTTGGCGTCGAATGTCTGTGTCCGTCGGTACACACTCTCCCCTTATGGAGTAGGTACCCATTGTCGATGGTAAAATGCTACCATCATTGTAGTTCATCACTCGATAGAAGAGAACTAGGTGTGGAGGTTAACGTTACACTACCATCATTGGAGTGATAAGAATCTCTCATTTGAACATGACTCCACACTTTGGAATATGCTTCATCATGCTCATATTTTCCTTTGAGAGAATCCAAAAATTCACTACGAAGTTCCGTGAACAAGAGAAGAGAGAATTGATCTCCGGCATACGACTTAGAGCATCAGCCACCACATTGTATCGACCTTTACAATACCTTAGCTTGGTGTCATATTCCTGAAGAATCTCGACCCACCTGGCTTTTGGACGTCCGTTTGTTGTGTAAACCATTTGATGCTTTCATGGTCAAACACAATCTCAAACTGAGCACCATACAGATAATGCCGCCATGTGTTTAAGGTAGACACTATTGCATAGAGTTCGCGCTCATGAGCAGAGTAGTTATGCTGAGCTGCATCAAGCTTCTTGCTTTCAAATGCAATCGGCCGTCCGTCTTGTAATAGGACTGCTCCAATAGCACGGTCACTGGCATCCGTTACCAAAATGAATGGTTTCAAAGGATCTACAATAGCCAGTATGGGAGTTGTAGCTAATGCATGCTTGAGCGTATCAAAACTGTGATGTTGAGCGGATCCCCACTGAAAAGCTTTGCCTTTACCTTTTAGTTGATTCGTCATGGGAATAGCAATATTAGCATAGTTTTTAACGAACCTTCCAGATTTTTAGGAGAAGGCCATTTCCAGATGGTATCCACTTTGGATTGATCCATTAATATCCCATTAGCTAAAATAACATGCCCTAAATAGTGAATTTCATCTTTTAGAAAATCACACTTAGATTTCTTGGCATATAATTTGTTTGTTCGTAACAACTCAAACACCTGCCTGAGATGTTGTAAGTGTTCTTCTTCAAAAGACTGTATACTAGAATGTAATCGAGGAAAACAATGACAAATTGGCCCAAGTACGGCTTCAAGACACTGTCCATAAGATGTTGCGGCGCATTGGTTAACCCAAAGGGCATCACCATGAACTCGTAGTGTCCAAACCGTGTTCGGAATGCAGTTTTGGGTATACGGAAAGTCGAATACGGACTTGGTGATATCCTGACCGCAAGTCTATTTTCGTAAAAATGAGAGCATGAGTGAGTTTATCAAACTACTCATCTACCCGGGGCAATGGGTATTTGTTCTTAACCGTAACCGCATTTAAGCCACGGTAGTCTACGCACATGCGCATACTGCCGTCTTTTTTCTTCACTAATAAGATAGGAGAGGCCCATGGTGAAGACCTGGGTTGTATATACCCTCTACTAAGGTAGTCAGCAAGCTGACATTCCACCTCAGCAACTTCAGAATAACTCATACGGTAAGGCGGTTTACTGACAGGTTTACAATCTGCAGCCCCGTCGATGCTATGTTGCACTGATCATGTCGGTGGTAATCCTGGTGGCTAATCATTAGGAAAAACTTCTTGAAATTCCTTTAATAATTTCTGTAACTCACTAGCAACGTTTGCTTGTTTAGAATTAGTCATTGGTGGAAGAGATGAGAGAGAAGCATGCGGCGTTGAGGAATGTTCAACAGATTCAATGTTAGAAAGAAAATGAGACAGTGAGTAACATAAGAAAATTTGATCTATTTTATTATTAGAAATGAGCTGCATAAGCTCAGCGTACAAATCAATGGTGATGAAGGTATATCCTTCTCTCCTAACAACAACACATGTGCGCCATGGGATTCAAACATCAAGATGTTGTGCTCATAGCTACGCTTCAGTGATGGTCTTAGGCTATGCAACCATTCCCTTCCAAGAACGACATCTGCCCTTTCCATGTTCATAACCTGAAAATCCAAGCATGTGGAGTAACCTTGTACTTCCAACGGAACAGCTCGGTATTGAGTATCCCAAATTTCAGTATCATGTCCATTCATCATTGCTACCTTGTAGCGGTGCGTACTCAGAGTTTGAGGCAATTTGAGTTTTTTCACCAATCCATAATTGATGAAATTGTGAGTAACATCGTCATCTACCAAGATGCGCCCCTTGTGGCCTTGCAGAGATCCGTGCATACGTACTAACTCATGTGGTCCAAAGGTTTGTTGCCACATGGAGGCTGTGAGACAGCATTCATGTACCACCTCTATGTGTGTTATTTTCACTGTAGAGAAGCGTGAGGAAGACTCAAGAGGTAGCAGTTGCACCTTGTGCATTGCTTTCTTCTTGCCATGAGCAGCAGATTTCCCCTTGGGACAATCCTTTTTGCCATGACCGCTCCGTAAACATTGAAAACATAATCTTAGCTTTATCAAAGTCCTCAGGAGAGAGAGGACCACTGGACCCCTTGGGTTTTTTAGATGCATCTAAGTTGGCAACGATAAATTTTCTTTTATTGTGTCCATATTGAGTGCATGTATTACCATGTGTATTAGCAGGCACGTGACTATTATGTGCTTTTTTTTCATCTGGATCATCATGAATATGTGCTTTCACTATGGATTCCTCAAGTGTTTTAGGGTCTTGGGTCTTGAGGTACTTCTTAAGCTCTAGTGTCAGACCTCGTATAAACCCCCTTACTTGTTGAGAGTTATCTAAGCCTTCCAATTCAAGGATAACATCCCGATAGTGAGAGATATATTCAAGCAATGATGGGTATTGGCGCATGGAACATGTATCCCAAGCCGTCCAATTCTGATTTGGCTCATTTGTAGGCAAAAATTATTTGTTATACATAGCTTCAAAAGCTGCCCAGCTCTGTGGTATGATGTTCTTCTCCTTGAGAGACATCCACCATTTGTAGGCCTTGCTTTCCAGAGTTAAGCTCGTTTGCAGAGCTCTGACTGCATCCGGAGTACGCCGTAAGGCGTGAATTCCATCCCACTTGCTGAGAAAGATATTCACTGCATCCTTATTGCGGTCTCAGTCTTCTCCCTTAAAAATCGGTGGTTTGGTATTTTTCAACAATTCATCCACCTCTTTTGTAGTGAGAGTATGCAACGTATCAGCATTTGGGCCTTGCCCTAGATTAGAAGGGCCTTGCCCTTGTGTAGCAATGTGCTCATGCAAGTGCGTGTCAGCAAGACCCTTGGACTGCTGCTGCATTAGTTGAATTACTAATGTGGATAGTTCAGTAACATTTGCATTTAAAGCTTTAAAATTTTCATCCATGATTGTCATGCGTATCTGAAGTGCACGAAATTCTTGAATATCGAGCAATTCATAAGTGTCATCACCTATCATAGTGTCGCGGGTACTCTCCTTGAGAGGATCCGGCAGCGGGCCATCATTGGCAGGATCACGCGTACTTTGCTCAAAATCAAATGTCATATTGATATCCAAATCCATGGCGACACAGTGCGGTGCAAAGAGTAGTTAGAAAAAATACCTGAGATTGAGAGCACTCGCAAAGTGTAATTAACCTTGCTAATTCCGTCACAATCGATAGTATCCCGGTGGAAATCGATTCGAATTGTTCGCCGTATAGGGAATTCCGCGATTCCTTGGTAGCCGAATCAATTATACTTGCGATCATTAATTGATTTTGAAAGGTAATTGTACTTTGAACTCCCGTCGGAATGGTTTTCTTAAATCTCTGAGTTTCTGCCGGTAATACGCAGAGAATTTGGTGCTCGAAGTTTGTGCCGGCCGTGTCAAGATGCGGCACCTCTCCGGACCTTGCCGAATCCGCACACGAGGGAGGGGGTGGGGTACCCCACTGTGGGTACCACCCCTTGTTGTTGAAAATAGGGTGTGGCCACTAACCCCCAAGGGGGTTGGGCGCCCGTGTAGTGTGAAAAAACAAGCACACAGCGGCTATGGCCGCTTACAGCAGCGCGCGAGCAAGAAAAGGGGCCATGGCGGCCACTGAGGTGAGCAAGGGGCTTCGGCCCAAGGTCGTGAAACGTTTCCCCCGCCCGGCGCGATGCCTTAGAGCCCACGAGGGTTGAATTTCGTGCAGGTCCGCCTCGACGGCTCCTCCTTGCAAGGGGGGTTGCCCACGGACTGCCTGCATGTCGTCCTCCTCACAGGAGAGGTGTTCCACGGTTTGGTGACCCCGACATGCAACTTGCTCATGCCACTACCCATTAGAAACAAATATTTAAATTGTGATGAAAGGGTGCACAAAAAATTGGTTGTGGCCTCGTGGCTCTTGTGCGAGGCGTTGACAGTTCAAAGCCTCCCCGTGTTCTACATTGAAAAGTGGGCGAACGTCATTTTGTTCTGGGGTTACCAGGCTGCCTGCTGATGGTCAAGTTCGGACATGCGATGTTTTTGCATTATTTCAACTAGATCGTGCTACCAAGGAGTCAGCAAGGACACACAAAGCTGCAAGGCATGTTTTGGGCGACAATCTGAGCGTCTGTTGTATGCAACAAGGATATGAACTGAAGGCGAGTGTCACACTAGAGGGACCGATGGGTGGACACGATCAAATGGCAACACGGCCCTTGCCAGGCCTTGGCCATCAATGGGCCCTCTTTTCATAGCGTGGGCCATCTTTTGAGAAGAAAGTGTGAAGGCCAGAGATTACCGTTGGTGGCCATCGGGCAAAGGCAAAGGGGGAAGGTGCCCCATTGTGAACCTCTTCAGCTTCCCGTTGATGAAGGAGTGTTGTGTCCAGCTTAATGTAACTTGTGTTGTGCATAAGTTAGGACAAGAAGCTAGTCTACAAGGGGGGGTATCTGGCACCACAGACAACACATACATCTTGCAAGTAACTCGTGACTCGAAGAGCTGACATTTCTAGCACCTGTCTATTGTAGTAAAATGTTTTCTCATGGTTCTTCTCAGTGTACTGCTGGCTAAAGAAGTAGGCATCCACATTCACTTTTTGCACATTGATGGGTGTGTGTTGCATACGTAGATCCATCTATACATACATACATATATATATATACATACATATATATATATATATATGTGTGTGTGTGTGTGTGTGTGTGTGTGTGTGTGTGTGTGTGTGTGTGTGTGTGTATACATACACACACACACACACACACACACATATATATATATATATATATATATATATATATATATATATATATACATACACACACACACACACACACACATATACATTATATATATATACACACACACATATACATACACACACATATATATATATATATAGATACATATATATATATATATACATATATATATTTACTTCGTAAGCCTAATGTGGTTTTGGCAAATAAAGGCCTAGGAAGTGGCCGCTTGGCATGATCTAGGCCATTGCCATGGAGCCCAATCACACGGCCATGATGTTGCTCACATTCTTTAATATTATCCCAGATTTTTTGCATTCATGAGCAGGCTCAGAGTGACAAAACTAATAGCCACCTTGCTCATTTAATAAACTCAAGACTAGTTCAGACCATATAACAAAATTAATAGCGGAAAACTTGCAAATTGTGCATTCTACGACGTTGTTTGTGCCCTATAACTACCACCTGCGCTTTGCAGACCTGTCCTATTATTATATGACAAGGGTTCTTGTTTCTTGCTAGGAGCGATATTGAGTATTCATATTCGCCGATTCGTGCACGAGTGCAATGCACTAACAAACAAAGCAGATTGTTGCAAGATTTACCTTTACTTCAAAAATCAGCATGTTGACATGAAAGAGCTTAATGGAATATGAAACGTGCAAGACTGGTGTTGGATGCAACATAACTGAAAAAAAGTGTAGGACGCACGAGACAGCGAGCTTTACGTGGTTCGGCAGGTTGCCTACGTCCACGAGAAATGGGGGGTTTGTCTTGATATTGCAGTGCAAAGATGGAGATGTACAAGTACATTTTATAGCAGCAGTGCTGCTGTCCAACAAGAAGCCCCCTGTTATAATTAATTCCAGAGACATTCCCACTGGTTTGATTTACCTTTTGCAAAGTCTCTTTAGCTGTTGGTTGTAGCCAGTCAATCTGCTACTTCTCTTTTATTTTGAGCTGCTTTTCCAATAATTCAGGGTCCTAAATAATCAGGACCTTCACCTGCAATGCTTTGCATTCTTTCGATGTCGTATCTCTGCTTCTTTGGAAGCTGGTTAGCAGTGTCAATTCACTCTCTAATTGTATATTGTACTGCCTCAGCAATTCTCTACACATCGGTTCAACATTTCACAGTAGAGTACTGACTTTCCCTTTCAAATTGGTCAGTAAGCTTATATATGATTGAGGCTGATCACCTTCATCAACATGCAGCATGATGGAGAAACAGAATGTTGAGCTCGAATTTAATGAGCTTGCCTTCGATCCCTGTGAGACTGACTGTAGTTTGTTATTATCGTTAGAACAGAGCCGATTCCTCGTGTCTTCTTTTGTGACTCATGAGTGCTTGAGCTGGCAATTAGCAACAGTACAGTGGCCTCAAGGCACGTACACTCACCTGATCTCTGATTTTGACACTAATTGTAGGTCAATATGGTTTTATATATTGCCAGCCTGCATATTGTTACAACTAATTCCCCACATTAACATGGTAGTAGATGATATATTGTCAAACCTCTTGATGAGATCAGATGCACTTGTCCCTTGAGATACGTTCCATCAAACAAACTGTACTATCGGGATCATACCGCCCTTACCATGGCAATATTTTCGGGCAGGGCATTAGCCCATTGTCGTCGGTAGCACTTTCTCCTCATAGCCATGCCGACTCTTCTGGGCTTGGGAGCGGGCTGACTATCCAGCATTTTATTCTCCTGATTGGCTGCAGCATCTGTGCGGGACGTTGTTACGTCTGACAATTTGCCTCCATTCATTTGCTGCAAATTAGAATTAGCTGGCATCACAGATTGAGCTTCTGATATGCACTTTTGACTGGTTATTCGCGTCGAGGCCGGTCCAACTACATTGGCGATCTGTTGATGATCAGTGACAAGATCACTTGCTGTATTGAGATGTAACCATGGATGACACAAGAGCTCATCCAATGTGAGCCTCGAATCGGGGTCCTTGCAGAGGATTCGAGTAAGGAGGTCCTTTGCCGAGGATGAGAGGCCAAAGGCATCCAGTTCCAGGTGGTTGCAGAGGATGGCTTCATGGATGGCGCGGATAGAAGCATCACGAGGGAGGCAATGCATGCCAAAGGGTAGAGTAGATGTGAGAAGCACGTGCACAACTACGCCTAGGCTCCAAATATCTGCACGGTGGTCATAACAGCCCTTTATAACTTCGGGCGCCTGGTAGCGTGGGGTTCCGACACAATCGCAAAGAGTCTCTCCTGGAGCTAGGGTTGCTGCCAAGCCAAAATCTGCAAGGACTGCCTCTTGCACATCGCTGCCATTCATGATGTGGTGGAAGAGAATGTTTCCTGGTTTGATGTCACGGTGCATGATATCTCGGGCATGGCAGCGTGCAATGGTTCGAGCAAGGCTGGCAATGATGGGAGCAGCCTCACGATCGTCAAGCTTGAAGAGGGGAGGGCGAGAGTCTAGCTTGGCAAGCAGATCACCAGCATCGCAGAAGGCAGTGAGGAGATGGAAGCATGTGTCATCGCCCTCGAAGGTGGCCACAAGGGGGAGGACGCCGGGTATGTCGCTCAGGTACTCAAGCACCTGGGCCTCCCATTGGACTTGGGTGTCTGTGAAGTGCTCCTCTGCGGTGAGCTTTCTTTTTCTTGTACAGGAGAGATTATGCCCATGATCAGTCCAGTCCTGGCCTTGATCTAGCTGCTGTACTGTCCGCAGCTTCTTGCTGCTAGGGCTAGGGCATGGTCGAGGTTTAATGACATGCGACCTGATGGTTTTGCAGGCCACCCGTTGCGTGTTCGTTTCCTGGTCCGTGCAGAGGAGAACAAGGCCTTGCCCGCCTTGGCCCAGCTCTTGCACAACCTCCAAACCGCTGTGGCTCTCCAAGGCATGGCAGCAGGCATCATGTCGAGGAGCCATAGCTCAATTTCAACGTAGGTGGTTTCTTCTACTACTTCGTCGTCATCGTCGTCGTCGTCTGCACCAGATGAGCACCCGCCTGCCTCGCTACGCTGCGCGTCGTCCGCGATGGAAAAGGGGCTACTTCAGAAAGTTCTTCTGCCTATACACGCTATCGAATGAATTAACTCTCCTAATGGCTTTTGCCCGGAATCTCCAGGGATGCTTTTGTTTCATCCCTTGCCATGCTACGCTAAAGGGGCCAATAAAAAACCACCCCCCTTTAGGAGGACTGCCGGGGCCAGTTTTTTTGTGCACTGTCGGACCCATTGTGAGACACAAATGGGTGAGAGTTGGGGTGGACAATGTAGCCAACTTGCAATCGTGGCCGTTAGATCTTGGGTTCAAGCCTTGTCCCATAAAGTCTCTTGAGAGACTGTTTTCTCGAGCACATTGCTCAAAGGCATAGTTCTCTACATCGGCATCGTAGGTAGTGTTAGTGTTGGAGACAAGCAAATCAAAGATGACCCTAAGCTAATACAAATTCATAAGTCTACTATCCTAAATAAGGCGAGTAATCACGGTGGCTTGCTAAGGAATGTAATGCAAAAGTAGATGAGGGTTGTGTTTGTAGAATTTTGTTTTTTCACAATAAATATTTTGAAAGGTTGTAGAGAGGGTATATTATAAAGAGAGTAATAGATATATGGCAAAATGTGATTAATAGGTCAAGTCATTTCGTAGTTAAACATGAAGAAGTTACTTGTTGACCAAATTTGGCCAAACTTGGAAGTTTAGTTTGTTGCTTTTTGAGATAGATGTTATACATAGTGAACTATGTAAAGAAACAATGTGATTATTTCAATATAGGTTGGGATTTTAGAGTTACTGTAAACATTTAAATGACATCAAAGTATGATAATATGATATTAATTGTTGCTAGATTTTAAAAACATTTCTAAAGGAATGATGGGCTTATGAATCTATCTAATGTTTATTAGTGCTACTTTCTTTCATTTGCATTTGGCTATTCTATGGCTGCAGGGCTTACAAATGATAAAAATGGGCAGTGGCTAGGTTGGGCACAACGACACATGGCAAGCTTGCAATATGGGGCGGTTGTTGGTAGCACAACATATGTGGGGTGATGTTGTCGAGCAAGAGATGAGCAGAACTAACAAGTAAGGTTACTGACATGAGGATGGTGGTACAATGGGTTGAACAGACAACAGGGTGAACATGAGCAATAGCTCACATGGTAGGCTTGCGGCAATTGGTGCCACTTCGATGGGTCGAATATTGCAGAAGATAAGGCTTTGACAATGTGGGTTAGTGTAGCTCTTGATGAAATTGGTGGAAAAACCTGAGGCTAAAGCTTGTCTGAGAGTGTGTGACAAGTAGGGAGCTCCTCAAAAACACTCACAATAGGTACACTAGGTAGGTAATGAAGATTGTGAGTCTTGATGGAGGGCACAATGTGCAATAGTAGGATTGTAGAGAAAGTGCATGAGACACCCAAAAAAAGAGGGTTGATGCCCTTTGTAAATTGTGGTCCCCTCAAAAATTCAAAAAGTCCCTTAAATTAGGGCGTTTTCTCACATGCCTTGCCGATAATGAAGATTTCATGCTTCTCACCTCACCAAAAAAGGCCTTGAGCATTGAATGCTCCCAGGTACTCACACACATATACACCTTCTTATTAGGAATGAGACTAAAAAATTCTAGCAATACTTAATATGAGTGATTAAAAGTGCAACTCAAAGCTGAGAATGAAGAGATTTTTGACCACTCAATTGAAGTATCAAAGTTCATCCGATTTTAGTATTTGAGGGCTCTATAGAATGAGCTTGATGAGCACCACTTGTACACACAATCTGTGAGATGAAATGAGAGCTACAAAGAAAGATATGCCTATGCAAAGTGAGGAATCACACCTTCCGAGCGAGAATTCTCCAGCAAACAGAAAGTCAAGCAAGCAATGTGAAAAATTACATGGCCTTGCAAACAACCTCATGTCCGTGACCCATTTTTCCATGCTACAATAGCAAGTCGAGCTGAATCAATTTTTTGACACACTGTATCTACCCAAAGACCGTCACTAGCCCCTCACCACATTCACCACCAACAACATATGTTGTCCTAGCCGCTGCTCTACAGCTTCCTCCACTTGATCGACCTTGTCACCATCTGATGCCCCTAGCATGCATACAAGCACTTAGAACTTTAGCCTACTACATGTGGCCTATTGCGTGCCCCATTTACCTTGCAATCATCCTCATCTAGCTTGGCCCCACGAGTTTAGGATATAGCTCATTACTCAATTCTACTATAGTGCTTCTGAACTTGGCTTAAGCATTATGCACCTGATATAGCTATTACCTCTGCTCCACACCTCCCTTGTCACCGCCACCTACCCCTCAGATCCACCCCCACATTGCTAATTACCATGTAATTTGGTCTATTTAACTATTTTAAGCCCTCATTCCCACCATATGCTCTTGAAAACAAGTAAGAGTGGGTTACCACTATCGCATAAATCCCTCAACATTTTAGCCTTTTTCACCACCAGCCCACCTACCCAAGCCCTTCACCACTTAGTCCAAGTGGAACACGTCCTACTTATTTACACACTTGCAAGATGTGTTAAATTATCCCCCGTGATCTTATCATTGTCACTTTTGCACAAGAGAACTAAATGTTGCCCCTAAGATTGGGTAAGACCTTCCTCTCACTACATAGACGGGGCACACGATCATGGTAGGCAAAAAGGTTTTTCTTGTGTGTTCAAGGTCATTGTGTTCCTTCACCTAATTGTGTTCTAGGGGAAGCTTGTGTGTGCCTACCACTTGATGTGTGTTAAGGAGAGAATTTTGTGTATCCCACCTTGTGTCTTGGGATTTCTTTTGCAGCCATACTTGTGCTCAAGGGGAGGATTGTATCCTAAGTACCTACCCCTAGTGTGTTTTGAGGGGAGGAAGTGTGAGTCTTTAGTGTAGACAAAACCCACATGGGGAGGGTTATTAGGGTGCATATTTTGTAGCACCTAATGTGCATGAGCACCCTCTTACACACGGATGCCTAGTCAACTTATGACATGTGATAGACCATGTGATAAATCCTAATGTGCATCCTCCCTGGAAATCCCTATGGCATCATCACCTTTGTGTGCAAATATGCCTAACTTAAGGCTATAAATTCATCTTGTGTATGCACTCAACAACCAACTAATAATCATTGTGTGTCTATGTTTTATGCTATCCTTGCAATGAGTAGTTAGTGTATTATTATTTTCTCTAATTATTTTAATTAAGATCTGGTTATCCACCATAGCCAATTAAGCCAACAAGAAAAAGATGGCTTTCAACCGATTTTTTTGGCATCACATTTGACTCTCGACACCTTGGCTTATGACATTGATTAGGTTTTTGACAATCGACCTTCTGAAATCCCATGAACATCGACAACCCTAATTGACTTTGGAATCCCTTATCTCCTTGCCATTGACTATCTACCTTCGACGATCATCCTACGGCATCAACATCACATTTGAAGTTATTTTTTGTATCGACTCCCCTACGTTCTATTTTGGCATATATACATGCCCTTTGGCATTGATGAGAGAGTTCTAGGGTGTGTTTGAGGGCTACCACGATGTAGTGTTGCAATGGGATTGTACTTTTTTGCTCCCATATAGTCTCTTGAGAGACTGTTTTCTCGAGCACACTACTCGAAGGCATAGTTCTCTACATCGGCATCGTAGGTAGTGTTAGTGTTGGAGACAAGCAAATCAAAGATGACCCTAAGCTAATACAAATTCATAAGTCTACTATCCTAAATAAGGCGAGTAATCACGGTGGCTTGCTAACGAAATGTAATGCAAAAGTAGATGAGGGTTGTGTTGTAGAATTTGTTTTTTCACAATAAATATTTTGAAAGGTTGTAGAGAGGGTATATTATAAAGAGAGTAATAGATATATGGCAAAATGTGATTAATAGGTCAAGTCATTTCGTAGTTAAACATGAAGAAGTTACTTGTTGACCAAATTTGGCCAAACTTGGAAG
The DNA here is from genome assembly GCF_014529385.1 of Adiantum capillus-veneris. Classification (NCBI taxonomy): domain Eukaryota; kingdom Viridiplantae; phylum Streptophyta; class Polypodiopsida; order Polypodiales; family Pteridaceae; genus Adiantum; species Adiantum capillus-veneris. Next base: position 135,927,699 of record NC_140953.1, read on the forward strand.
TTTAGTTTGTTGCTTTTTGAGATAGATGTTATACATAGTGAACTATGTAAAGAAACAATGTGATTATTTCAATATAGGTTGGGATTTTAGAATTACTGTAAACATTTAAATGAAATCAAAGTATGATAATATGACATTAATTGTTGCTAGATTTTAAAAACATTTCTAAAGGAATGATGGGCTCAAGTAATTTTGTATAAAAAATTAATCTAATAATAATGATAATATTTAATGAAAATGGCACTAGTTAATGGAATTTTTCTTCTTGTAACATTTTGTTGATCAAGTGTTACATGTGACATGTATGTATGAGTTTTTCCTTTGAAATGTATTTTATCCATATTAAGAATGTCTATACTTAATCCCTAATAATGATACATGTTACACTAAAGTAACAAGATTACATTTGCATATTAAAACCAAAAGTTGAAGAAAAATTCTTAGCTGTGAAGAAATTCTTTCATTTACGAAATTTACAACTTTTTGTGAGGTTTTTTTGGAAAAAAAACAAGTTACACTTCTTTCATCTTGATTGTGAAGAAATTCTTTCGTTTAAGGACAATTTATAATTTTTTAGTTGTAAATTTTCTTCAAATGAAAGGAATATTTACAACTAAAAAAGTATGTTTAAAATAAAAAAGTTAAAAAGAATGTCAATAGTTACTTAAATGAAGGGACCCATTTACAAACTAAACAATGATAGAAAAAAGTGAGCATTAAGTGAAAGGACCAAGTTACAATGATGGAAAGACCATTTACATTATAAAAGGAAGATATATTATCTTGATAAAACATTCCTTTTCAATAAAAAAGGACACTTATCCACCATCGACAACCTCTGTATCAACATCTCAAAAGGTGCACATTTTCTCAACCGTCCCCTATGGCCTTTTGCAGGCCAAAAACATATGATCATTCTCAATAAAACAACCAAACATATACATGCTCATGGGCTATAAAGAAACTCACAAATCCATTATCACATAGCTTTGAAAGTAAGCTCATGGAAATTTTTTTTGTTCCATTCATTCAGAAAATTAATACACATCATATGGCACCCACCCCATGATAGGTCTAGTTGTGACTCCAAGTTCCTTGTTACCCACAAGGCCTTCTCTAAGAGACTACTAGCCTATCAAGGTGATGGATAACCCTTATCAGCTTACGACATTAGTTTTGGGCTTCGACTAAGAGAACCAAGGTGGTTCTCCTTGCCTACCAAGTGCTAATAAGATGATAAGCCTACATAGACATGAACGTAAGATAAGAAATTCATTTTCATTGTGTCTAGTAGAATTTTGCCACTTTCTTGTAATTCATTTGTTCATTTTTTGGCAGTTTTTAATGCAATGCTTATGGAAAATGGCTAATAGAAAAAAGCTTATTCATATCCCTAGGCCATGATTGTAGCCTTAACACAATCATTAGGGATTTAGGATTAGCAAGTAGTGAACCTATATTAACCTAAGGTTAAGATCAATCACTCGTGATTAATAAAATTAACTATCGTTCCTAATGTGTTTAATTTTTATAAAGTTAAGTGTTGAAACTTTAATGTAGCCTAGTTTTGGAAATGAAGAGAACCATAATAAGAAGAACTTCACTTGATCCAAGTATATAAGGAAGGTGGAGATAAAAAAGAACAAGATGATGGAAGGACTTCACCTCTTTCTATTCTATGGATCATCCATGAGCAAGCATCCACTTCTTGTAGAGTCCCTTGATTTTTTATTGCAAGCCAAGTTTCTTGCAATCAATTGTTAGCAAACACAAGCCCAAAAAAACCGTTTATTGAAAGCCAAAAACACAATTTTTTTCATTGAAATCTAATTCTAGGTTTTTGAATACCTTAATTTGCCAAAGGAAAAAAACACATGAGAAAAAAAGTTCCTTTGGTTATAACACGATGCTCTAAAGTAGAAAATATATGCATACAAACCATAAATATGAGAGAATGCTTCTAAATAAGCAAATTTTACAATGTCAAAAAATCTCCCAAAAAGTTGGCAAACAACTAGCTAGAGAAGAATCAACTCCAATGAAATGAGCATGAATGGCTCTTAATAGCCAATTTTTTGCAATATTTTGCAATGCCGATCCCTTTGCTTGTCCAACAAAAAAATATCATGTTTGTCGATAACCCTTTAAAATAAAGCTCAATTGTTAATATTATGCCAACATTTCCCATTTAAATCAAGCACTAAGAATGCAACCATCAATGCGAAGTCCAAATTTTAATTTAATGTTTCGACCAAAGCATCAATGCACTGTCCAATGTTAGCACTCAAAAGTGAAGCCTAACATACAATAAAAAATTACTTGTCATTTAGTGCAAAGAGAGTTTTTAATCAAGCCAAGCACTGCACCATCATCTACAGAATGCATTAGCCAACTTTTTGTGCAAGGAAAGTGCATTTATGCATAGGAATTCTTAGACAATCATCACACACAATCGATGCCTACATCTCTGCTCAACATAGCATATATGATGTGTAATAAAAGAAAGAGTCTCCCTTCTTTGAAATGTAAACAATTGCCATTTGTGGATCAATAAACAAAGCTTGGCATTCCTAGCATTCTGCATATCAAGTTAAAGAAACTAGAGATGTCCTTAATGCTTCCCAACATGAAGTGTGGCCCAAGTTTACAATATAAAACATTGTCAACCCCTCTTTCAATAAAAGCTCAATTGTCTACAAACTTTCAAGATAAAGTTCGATTCTTAGTGCTTAAAACCATTGTGTCATTCAAATCAAGCACAAAAAGAATCATGATCAATCAATCAAAAGTTTTAATCCAATCCCATGGTCATTCACCCAAAATCAATGTGCATTTGGTATACATGTCAAAAGAAAGTGACAACATATGGTGAAATAATTTTTCAACATAGTGTATAATAAAATAGATTTGGAACTTTTTTGAGTCAATCAAAACCCAGTTTAGTATCATTGGCTAATACTTGCTCAATTTTTAGTGCTAGAAAAAATACTTTAATTCAATTCAAGCACTAAAAAAAACATTCTCAAGTGCGAACCTCGACATTTTTAATGCAACCCATGTAAATTTTAATAGCATATCACAATGGAATGTGTGTACAAATGAATGCTCCTAATAACTCATTCAACATAGGTAAGGAATGCAATTTGCAATGGTGCAGAATCGACCAATGCTTGAGAGAAACCCTTATCCCAAACGTACATAAACCCCTTTTAGCCAAAATGCATGGTTAATTTTCACAAAAACACAAAGTGGAGGTTTCATCCTTCTCTCAACCAATCATCTTGAATTTTTTATTTGCTCAAGGTCAAGAAAAGATGATGAGCAAATTTATTTATTTTTTGGCAAAACTCACAATTGTGAGTGATTGTACTAGAAAGAGAACAGAAAATTGCATATCAATCTCAAGCCCAAGCGGAGCCTTGAGAGGCGGATATTACATCAGACTTTACAACCATAAAGGCTTTGATCGAATGGCTTGTGCTGCCCAAATCCAATCATCCGAGTCATGACTTTTACTTATCGTATATATCAATTCTTTGCTTTCTTGAATAATTAACGAGAAACTAGCCACAAAAACTTCATTATTGAAGACACGGCAGTTCCTGACCTTCCAGATATTGTAGAAGAAGCAAAATCTAACAATTTGGGTACGGATAAGAAGGGCAGGACTCCAAAAGTGTTTTCCTCCAAGAGAAAGATCCTTCTTGAAGAAACCAGTCTTCCACATTCTTTGAATCTATTTGCACACCTTCCCTGCCGAACCTCTTATGGTTGGACATTCCATAAAAAGGTGTGACAGATCTTCACTAGCCCCCTGGCAGCCAGAGCATCTATCAGATCCTATACCTTGTGCCTGAATCTTGACGCCCATCGGTAGGGCTCCCCAAAGCACCTTCCATAAAAACACCTTCATGAAGTGGAGCCATTGTGGCTTCCAAATGTTTAAGGTGACCTCAATCCACCGAGCTTCTATCCACTGTATCTTCCATTGTTTGTTTACGAGGGTAAACGAGTTGTCCTTGTGCATGAGCTCTTGATATATGATCTTGGTTTGGGGTTTCAAAAAAGAACCATCTTTGGGCCATTTCCAGGCTTTTCACTCAAACGCAAAGTCTTGAATTGGCATTAGACCGTTGTTCAGGCCTTCAAGAACTCTATAGACAAGCATCTTCTCCATGCCATTTAGCTGAAGTTGATCAGCTAAATCTTCAAAATGTTTCCAGTGCTTGTTGGTTTCATCCCAGAAGTGGATTGGTCGTTGGAGGCCTTTATTGTTTAGCTCTCTTGCTATTTCCCTCCAATAAAGGTTTAGATTAACAGCAGTCGCGTTTGATAGCCAAATGGACCAGTGTGTAGTGGAGTTCTAAAAGTACATGGTTAGTTCCCCCCATTCCAAGACCCTAGTGGCACAGTTGCATTTTTGAACCAACTCTCCCGTTAAACCCCCCAATTTCAAAGTAGCCCATCCAGGTGCTAAGAGTTTATCGTGCATCTTGATCTCTTTCCACTATCCTCCTTTAGAGCAAAGCTTTGATTTGTCAATCACATCCTTGGTCATGATAGCCCAGGCTTGATCTTGCTTTGCTAAAGCAACCACAAACTTGGCACAAAAGGCTTGGACATGCATGACCGGGTTGTGGATTCCGAGCAACCAATTCCCATTTTGCCCACTGCCATGGCGACAAGACTTTGGTGTTGTTCTTCCATAAGAATCTCTTAGCAGGTTTCAAGAACTCCTTCCAGTTGCATCTTGCTATTTTGAGGAGAGGACTGGTGAAGGCAATGTAAGGGAGCATGAATGAGTTGATCATTTTTATTGGGCTTGCGAAGGGCAACAACACAAACTCCTACCTTTTCATTTTTTTTTAACCTTCTCCAAGACCCATTGAAATCGTTGTTTGTGAGAAACACCTACTCCCAAAGGGGCAACCAAATGTTGAAACATCTTTCCTTTAGTGACGACCTCCCCTGACCAGTCTGATGGGTCAAATGTATCATCTTTCGTAAGAGAGATCATTCTTGACTTCTCAATATTGCACTTTGAACCTGAAGGCACGGCAAAAGTGTGCACGGTCTCTAATGCCTTCTTGAGAACCTGGCGGCAGGATTTTAGGAAAAGGAGGGAGTCTTCTGCGAACATTTTGGCTACGAGTTGGTCATTGCCTAGCAAAACCAATCCTGGATGATGAGCGACTTTTAAGTTATGGCATCTTTTCTCAATATTGAAGGGGAAGAGGGGTGAGAATTGTCCCTTCTTGCATTGGAGGTAGACAATTTGGCAAGAATTTCTTTTTTCTTGTTTTTGAAGGGGAGGGGGTTAATTCCAACACTATCACTTAGTTTCTTGTTTGTTCATTTTTAAAAGTTTCTTTTCTTATTTTGCATCAGTAGTAGCCTATGTAGGTGACAAAGAGAAGCAAAGGGAGGAAGAGGGTAGGGTATGTGTGTATGTGTGTGAGAGCGTGCTTATGGGTATGTGAATATGAGCCTATGTTGTGCTTTGCACCACGATGGGTAGCACACCATAAGAGCCTTGAATGGAGCATGTGGATGTTTTATGGTGGTGTAATTAGCCTACATCATAATTGGACAATGAGGTAGAGGAATAATGTGGGTCCTAGGCTTGCATGATGGGGTATGCGAGGGCAGGTGGTTGTGAACACGGGAGAGTGTGTGCATGCATTCCAAGGTGTAGCAACAAGGATAGGTGGGCAAAACAAATACTTGTGTATGTATTTGTATTTGTATATGCACCATAGGTGGCTTCAAGTTAGTGCATATGCAGCCAAAAGGTAGGGTGGGTGAGGGGTGTGGGTCCATCCATGATAGCAACCAAAGAAGAGCGTATGTGTGTGTGTATGTATGTGTGTTGGGTGCAAGAGAGTGAAGGAGGCCAGGCAGAGCTAAGATGTGTGTGTGCAATGTGGTGATAAGGGTGGCCCTAGGAGAGTAGCACATGGGCAACAAAAAGGCATGCGAGAGAGTATTGTGTCATCATGTGATGGGCCAACATGAAAAGCCAAGATGGTGGAGTGTGTGAGTTTCAAAATAGCCTTTTTTTTAAAAAAATCCTCGTGGGACTTGTTCCCACGGTAATCAATGTGCCAAGGTAGCAGCATCATGTAACATGGAGAGTGTGGGTACGATGTGACCAACTTGGAGTAAAACATAAAGCATGAGAAACTATGACCTATTGAAATAAAAGAAAATTTCATTGTTTCTTATTTGCCAAGATATCACACCAAAATGCATTTTGATTACACATGATTGTACACACAAATGCTGACAATTTCTTCATTATCAAGCCATATTCAGGATGTGTGTGGTAGTGTGCTTATGGGTATGTGAATATGAGCCTATGTTGTGCTTTGCACCATGATGGGTAGCACACCATAAGCAACCTTGAATGGAGCATGTGGATGTGTTATGGTGGTGTAATTAACCAACGTCATAATTGGACATTGAGGTAGAAGAACAAGGATATGTGGGCAACAAAAATACATGTGTATGTCTTTGTATATGCACCATAGGTGGCTTGAAGGTAGTGCATATGCAACCAAAAAGGTAGGTGTGTGTGTGTGTGTGTGTGTGTGTGTGTGTGTGTGTGTGTGTGTGTGTGTGTGTGTGGGGGGGGGGTGGGTTTTCCATGCGAGAGAGTGAAGGAGGCCACGGAGAGCTAAGATGTGTGTGTGCAATGTGGTGATAAGGGTGGCCACGACAATAGCACATGGGCAACAAAAGGGCACGCGAGAGAGTGTTGTGCCATCATGTGATGGGCCAACATGACAAGCCAAGTTGGTGGAGTGTGTGAGTTTTCAATATAGTATTTTTTAAAAAATCCTTGTGGGTATGTGAATATGAGCCTATGTTTTGCTTTGCACCACGATGGGTAGAACACCATAACAGCCTTGAATGGAGCATGTGGATGTTTTATGGTGGTGTAATTAGCCTACATCCTAATTGGACAATGAGGTAGAGGAATAATGTGGGTCCTAGGATTGCATGATGGGGTATGCGAGGGCAGGTGGTTGTGAACACGGGAGAGTGTGTGCATGTGTTCCAGGGTGTAGCAACAAGGATAAGTGGGCAACACAAATACATGTGTATATATTTGATTATGCAGCGTAGGTGGCTTCAAGGTAGTGCATATGCAGCCAAAAAGGTAGGGTGGGGGTGTGGGTCCATCCATGATTGCAACCAAAGAAGAGTGTATGTGTGTATGTGTGTATGTCTGTGTGTTGGGTGCGAGAGAGTGAAGGAGGCCAGGGAGAGCTAAGATGTGTGTGTGCAATGTGGTGATAAGGGTGGCCATGAGAGTACCACATGGGAACCAAAAAGGCATGCGAGAGAGTATTGTGTCATCATGTGATGGGCCAACATGAAAAGCCAAGATGGTGGAGTGTGTGAGTTTCAAAATAACCTTTCTTTTTAAAAAAATCATCGTGGGACTTGTTCCCATGGTAATCAATGTGCCAAGGTAGCAACATCATGTAACATGGAGAGTGTGGGTACGTTGTGCCAGCTTGGAGTAAAAAAGAAAGGATGAGAATATATTGCCTATTGAAACAAAAGAAAATTTCATTGTTTCTTATTTGCCAAGATATCACACCAAAATTCATTTTGTTAACACATGATTGTACACACAAATATTGACAATTTCTTCATTATCTATTCATATTAAGGATGTGTGCGATAGTGTGCTTATGGGTATGTAAATATGAGCCTATGTTGTGCTTTGCACCACTATGGGTAGCACACCATAAGCAACCTTGAATGGAGCATGTGGATGTGTTATGGTGGTGTAATTAGCCAACGTCATAATTGGATAGTAAGGTAGAGGAATAATGTGGGTACTGTTCTCCCACGGTAATCAATGTGCCAAGGTAGGAGCATCTTGTAACATGGAGAGTGTGGGTACGTTGTGACCAACTTGGAGTAAAAAAGAAAGGATAAGAAAATATGACCTTGTGAAACAGAAGAAAATTTCATTGTTTCTTATTTGCCAAGATATCACACCAAATTCATTTTGACTACACATGATTGTACACACAAATGTTGACAATTTCTTCATTATCAAGCCATATTTAGTATGTGTGTGAAAGTGTGATTATGGGTATGTGAATATGAGCCTATGTTTTGGTTTGCACCACGATGGGTAGCACACCATAAGCAACCTTGAATGGAGCATGTGGTTGTGTTATGGTGGTGTAATTAGCCAACGTGATAATTGGACAGTGAGGTAGAGGAATGATGTGGGTAAAATGCTTGCATGATGGGGTATGTGAGGGCAGGTGGTTGTGAACACGGGAGAGTGTGTGCGTGCATTCGAAGGTGTAGCAACAAGAATAAGTGGGAAACACAAATATGTGTGTGTGTGTATTTGTATATGCACCATAGGTGGCTTCAAGGTAGTGCATATGCAGCAGAAAAGGTAGGGGTGGATGCAAGGTGTGGGTCCATCCTTGATTGCAACCAAAATCGAGGGTATGTGTGTGTGTGTGTGTGTGTGTTAGGTGGGTTTTCCATGAGAGAGAGTGAAGGACGCCAGGGAGAGCTTAGATGTGTGTGTGCAACATGGTGATAAGGGTGGCCACGAGAGTAGCACATGGGAACAAAAAGGCAGAGAGTATTGTGTCATCATGTGATGGACCAACATGAAAAGCCAAGTTCGTGGAGTGTGTGAGTCAAAATACCTTTTTTGAAAAAAAAAATCTCGTGGGACTTGCCTCCACGGTAATCAATGTGCCAAGGTAGCAGCATCATGTAACATGGAGAGTGTGGGTACGATGTGACCAACTTGGAGTAAAAGAAAGGATGAGAACATATGACCTACTAAAACAAAATAAAATTTCATTGTTTCTTATTTTCCGAGATATCACACCAAAATTCATTTTGATTACACATGATTGTACACAAATGTTGACAATCTCTTCATTATCTATCCATATGCAGGATGTGTGTGACAGTGTGCTTATGGGTATGTAAATATGAACCTATGTTGTGGTTTGCACCACTATGGGTAGCACACCATAAGCAACCTTTAATGGAGCATATGGATGTGTTATGGTGGTGTAATTAGCCAACGTCATAATTGGACAGTGAGGTAGAGGAATGATATGGATACTGGGCTTGCATGATGGGGTATGCGAGGGCAGGTGGTTGTGAACACGGGAGAGTGTGTGCGTGCATTCCAGATAAATCTAAGGTCGTATCCACTTGTAGATGGGGAGCTGTGAAGGGATATTGGAAGGTTAAGAAATTGGGCTGATTTGCAGAAGCTCCCAAGAGTTGAATAATCAGGGATGGAAGTAGGCTCAATTTTTAGGCAGTGGGGGTATATTTGATCAATCTCCGAAGAGAACAATCTGTTGTTGATACTAAGTAGATCACCCATATACCTAAAAGTGTGTTTGAATAGTGGAAGTTTTTTATGGTTAGTTTCCATGTTCTTAAGACACCATTTGTACTCAAAAAAAGCTAAGTAGATGTTACACATAAGTGGTGAGCAAGAGAAGCCCATCGGGATGCCAAGACACTGATTAAAGCAGCAACCACCTGCTATAATAGTACAGTTGTTTAACAACCAAAAAATGTAGGAGCAAAGTTTTGTTTCATCGAAGTGTAAAGGGTTTATGGAGTGAGATGCTTGAATCCATCTCGGTTTCTTGGCAAGAGAGATAAAGAGATGCTTTCTTTTTTTAGCATTGGTAAATGCAAAGTTAATGACCTTGGCTAGTACTGTCTTAAGGCCAAGATCCCCACTAAGTGGGATGTTTTCGTTGCATTGTGTGATATCTGCTGTAAAGATGTGGAAAATATGTTGAGGAAGGTTGAGTGTGACTTCTATGGCATTTTTTGTAAGCCAGAAGGAATTGCATTGGATATTTAGGAAATCCTCTCATATTTTTTGTTTCTCTGCACATATGATTTCTAATTCTGTGAGAATAAGATCAAGGCAAAGAGTAATATCTTTGGTGATATCTGTGAAGATACAGTTAGAGGCATCAAATATCCATCTGAATTTATGTTTGTGGAATTTATATGTAGGAAATAGTACTGGTAACTTGGTGTTATTGATAGTGTAGCCAAGTTTTCCTGAATGTTTGGAGATCTTGTTAGAGATATCTTGCGGTGTTTTGTTGGTATGATAGAATTCTTTTCCTGATACTCGTTCCCGAGCTGCTTTCCAAGCAAGTTGTTTACACATAATAGTAGGATAGTTAGAGCTTTTGTCAAGCCCTACCACTAACCATTTATCTAAGATTAGTTGAAAGTCAAAAGGCTAGCTGCGGTGTAAGCCAAGAACTATCAGAAGAAAGCCATTTTCTAGGTAGAGAAATTTTGTTAAGGAAGCATTCCTTAACTAATTTCTTTAAGTCCGGTAGGACTGTCATCTCCAGTCGGAGAGCACTGACAAGGTCAGTGAGGCAGCTAAGTAAAGCTGATAGGGGAAGGTAAGGGTTTTTTGGATAGTTTGGTATGTGATTGAGTCCTTTGGCTAGTAGCTTACGTATTGTAGCATTATCGATAATGTTGAGGTCCTGAGTACAGACATGGTTCCCACATTCTTCAAAATTCCTATAGAATGAGGTAAATTGAATGCATGTACAATAAGGGATTGTTTCTTGTCTAAGAAAGTCATTGTTAAGAACTAATCCTTTTATAGGATGATGATATTTCCATCCAATGAGAGTGTTGTCAAGTAGTTTATGATTTCCAAAAAATATGTCAAAACACTCACAAAAAAGACTTTTAGGTAGGATCCAATCGAGAAGTATGTTGTGAAAAAGACAGTGTATGTAGGTAGCACCATAATTCGAATCATCTTTGCTGAGAACTTTTCTTCCACATGGGTTTGTAGATACCTGCAATATATTTAAGGGTTAGATTTCAGGGAAGTTTCTGATTGCAAGGAATCTGCCTCTCCCTCTAGTAAAACTACGAGACTTTCCTCAATTAGATGAGGAGTTAGGTGTAAAAAAGGAAGTGAAAGAGTTGGGAGTAGCTAAAGAGTTAGCTCTTTTTAGAGCAGGAGACTCATCCTCTTCAATACAAGGTTTTAGGAGATTAGTGATGTATTTGACTCCTTTGTAGTTAGCATACGTGGTGAGGTATAGACCGGGTTCCTCAACTTTAAGTTCTTTCAGAATATCATGCATCAGTCCTCGGAAGATGTTAAAGGCAATTTGTGCAATCACAATCTACTTGGCCTGTCCACCTTGCCATGAGCAGATGAGGGATAGATGAAAGTCTACTGGTTTCTCTGGGAATAACAGTTCCAAATGGTTGAGGATATACCATATTTCATGGTCAAACCACAACAAGGATATGTAGGAAACACAAATACATGTGTATGTATTTGTATATGCACCATAGGTGGCTTGAAGGTAGTGCATATGCAGCCAAAAAGGTAGGGGTGGGTGCAGGGTGTGGGTCCATCCTTGATTGCTACCAAAAAAGAGGGTGTGTGTGTGTGTGTGTGTGTGTGTGTGTGTGTGTGTGTGTGTGTGTGTGTGTGTGTGTGTGTGTGTGTGTGTGTGTGTGTGTGTGTGTGTGTGTGTGTTGGGTGGGTTTTCCATGCGAGAGAGTGAAGGAGGGCAGGGAGAGCTAAGATGTGTGTGTGCAATGTGGTGATAAGGGTGGCCAAGAGAGTAGCACATGGGCAACAAAAAGGCATGCGAGAGAGTATTGTGTCATCATGTGATGGGCCAACATGAAAAGCCAAGTTGGATGAGTGTGCGGGTTTTCAAAATACCTTTTCATTTTAAACATTCTTGTGTGACTTGTTCCCATGGTAATCAATGTGCCAAGGTAGGAGCATCATATAACATGGAGAGTGTGGGTACGTTGTGACCAACTTGGAGTAAAAAAGAAAGGATGAGAAAATATGACCTGGTGAAACAGAAGACAATTTCATTGTTTCTTATTTGCCAAGATATCACACCAAATTCATTTTGACTACACATGATTGTACACACAAATGATGATAATTTATTCATTATCAAGCCATATTTAGTATGTGTGTGAAAGTGCTTATGGGTATGTGAATATGAGCCTATGTTGTGGTTTGCACCACGATGGGTAGCACACCATAAGCAACCTTGAATGGAGCATGTGGTTGTGTTATGGTGGTGTATTAGCCAACGCGATAATTGGACAGTGAGGTAGAGGAATGATGTGGGTACAGTGCTTGCATGATGGGGTATGTGAGGGCAGGTGGTTGTGAACACGGGAGAGTGTGTGCGTGCATTCGAAGGTGTAGCAACAAGGATATGTGAGCAACACAAATACGTGTGTATGTATTTGTATATGCACCATAGGTGGCTTGAAGGTAGTGCATATGCAGCAGAAAAGGTATGGGTGGGTGCGGGGTGTGGGTCCATCCTTGATTGCAACCAAATAGAGTGTATGTGTGTGTGTGTGTGTGTGTGTGTGTGTGTGTGTGTGTGTGTGTGTGTGTGTGTGTGTGTGTGTGTGTGTGTGTGTGTGTGTGTGTGTGTGTGTGTGTGTGTGTGTGTGTGTGTTTTGGGTGGGTTTTCCATGCGAGAGAGTGAAGGAGCCCAGGGAGAGATAAGATGTGTGTGTGTGTGTGTGTGTGCAATGTGGTGATAAGGGTGGCCAGGAGAGTAGCACATGGACAAAAAAAAGGCACGCGAGAGAGTATTGTGTCATCATGTGATGGGCCAACATGAAAAGCCAAGTTGGTGGAGTGTCCGAGTTTTCAAATACCCTTTAAAACAAAAAAAACCTCGTGGGACTTGCTCCCACGGTAATTAATGTGCCAAGGTAAGAGCATCATGTAACATAGAGAGTGTGGGTACGTTGTGACCAACTTGGAGTAAAAAAGAAGGATGAGAACAAATGACCTATTGAAACAAAAGAAAATTTCATTGTTTCTTATTTTCCAAGATATCACACAAAAATTCATTTTGAATTTTGATTACACATGATTGTACACACAAATGTTGATAATTTCTTCATTATCAAGCCATATTCAGGATGTGTGTGATAGTGTGCTTATGGGTATGTGAATATGAGCCTATGTTGTGCTTTACACCACGATGGGTAGCACACCATAATTAGCCTTTAATGGAGCATGTGGATGTGTTATGATGGTGTAATTAGCCAACGTCATAATTGGACAGTGAGGTAGAGGAATGATGTGGTTACTGGGCTTGCATTACGGGGTATGCGAGGGCAGGTGGTTGTGAACACAGGACAGCATGTGCATGCATTCCAAGGTGTAGCAACAAGGATATGTGGACAACATAAATACATGTGTATGTATTTATATATGCACCATGGGTGGCTTCAAGGTAGTGCATATGCAGCCAAAAAGGTAGGGGTGGGTGCGCGGTGTGGGTCCATCCTTGATTGCTACCAAAAAATACGGTGTGTGTGTGTGTGTGTGTGTGTGTGTGTGTGTGTGTGTGTGTGTGTGTGTGTGTTTGTGTGTGTGCCTTCAAGGTAGTGCATATACAACCAAAAAAGAGGGTGTGTGTGTGTGTGTGTGTGTGTGTGTGTGTGTGTGTGTGTGTGTGCGCGCGCATGTCTGTGTGTTGGGTGGGTTTTCCATGCGAGAGAGTGAAGGAGGCCAGGGAGAGCTAAGATGTGTGTGTGCAATGTGGTGATAAGGGTGGCCATGAGAGTACCACATGGGAACCAAAAAGGCATGTGAGAGAGTACTGTGTCATCATGTGATCGGCCAACATGAAAAGCCAAGTTCGTGGAGTGTGTGAGTTTTCAAAATACCTTTTTTTTTTAAAAAAATCTCATGGGACTTGCTCCCCCGGTAATCAATGTGCCAAGGTGGTAATCATTTAACATGGAGAGTGTGGGTACGTTGTGACCAACTTGGAGTAAGAAAGAAACGATGAGAGAATATGACCTATTGAAACAAAAGAAAATTTGTTATTTGCCAAGATATCACACGAAAATTCATTTTGATTACACATTATTGTACACACAAATGTTGACAATTTATTCATTATCAAGCCATATTCAGTATGTGTGTAATAGTGTGCTTATGGGTATGTGAATATGAGCCTATGCTGTGCTTTGCACCACGATGGGTAGCACATCATAAGCAGCCTTGAATGAAGCATGTGGATGTGTTATGGTGGTGTAATTAGCCTACACCATAATTGGACACTGAGTAGAAGAATGATGTGGGTCCTGGGCTTGCATGATGGGGTATGCGAGAGCAGGTGGTTGTGAGTACGGGAGAGTGTGTACGTGCATTCCAAGGTGTAGCAACAAGGATATGCAGGAAACAAAAATACATGTGTATGTATTTGTATATGCACCATAGGTGTCTTGAAGGTAGTGCATATGCAGTCGAAAAGGTAGGGGTGGGTGCGGGGTGTGGGTCCATCCTTGATTGCTACCAAAACAGACGGTATGTGTGTGTGTGTGTGTGTCTGTGTGTTGGGTGGGTTTTCCATGCGAGAGAGTGAAGGAGGCCAGGGAGAGCTAAGATGTGTGTGTGCAATGTGGTGATAATGGTGGCCAAGAGAGTAGCACATGGGCAACAAAAAGGCATGCGAGAGAGTATTGTATCATCATATGATGGGCCAACATGAAAAGCCAAGTTGGTGGAGTGTGTGGGTTTTCAAAATACCATCTTTATTTTACAAATTCTTGTGGGACTTGCTCCCATGGTAATCAATGTGCCAAGGTAGGAGCATCATGTAACATGGAGAGTGAGGGTACGTTGTGACCAACTTGGAGTTAAAAAGAAAGGTTGAGAAAATATGACCTTTTGAAACAAAAGAAAATTTCATTGTTCCTTATTTGCCAAGATATCACACCAAAATTCATTTTGATTACACATGATTGTACACACAAATGTTGACAATTTCTTCATTATCAAGCCATATTCACTATGTGTGTGATAGTGTGCTTATGAGTATGTGAATATGAGCTTATGTTGTGCTTTGCACCACGATGGGTAGAACACCATAAGCAACCTTCAATGGAGCATGTGGATGTGTTATGGTGGTGTAATTAGCCTACACCATAATTAGACAGTGAGGTAGAGGAACGATGTGGGTCCACGGCTTGCATGATGGGGTATGTGAGGGCAGGTGGTTGTGAACACGGGAAAGTGTGTGCATGCATTCCAAGATCTAGCAACAAGGATATGTGGACAACACAAATACATGTGTATGTATTTATATATGCACCATATGTGGTTTCAAGGTAGTGCATATGCAACCAAAAAGATAGGGTGGGTGCGGGATGTGGGTCCATCCTTGATTGCGTCCAAAAAAGCGTGATCCAGCGGCGAATCTATCAGATTTTGCAAAAGCAATAAAAAATTTTGTAAGTTTAAACATACAAATATAAAACAGTCTAACAACTTATTATTATAATACAATAAATTCTTACAGCTTAAAATTATGTACTTACCAAGCTAGGTCAAGAGCTCCGAATGTCCATAAGGACATTTAAGCCCTTTTTGCCCGCAAACTCGTGCTTGTACAGTGTGGGGCTCCCAATCATCAACCACTGTTCAAGAGATACAAAGAAAAAAACTACGTGAAAACTAATATTTCAAATACCCAGAACTACTAAACCTAGAGAGCAATGCAACAACACTTACAAAGTTGGTCTCAAATGACGCCCATCCGCTGCTCTTCAAGTAGTGGGAGCTCCTTGCCTCTACTCGTGCTGCTCTGGATGCCTCCTTTTGTTGCTTCCACTTGTCTAGATTCTCGCATGCTTCCTGCTTTGCACTCTTTCAATCTTATTTACTTAGACAAGATGGTCTTCTCCACCAATCCTTAATTCCTTTCTTCACTTTTGGAGCGCTTGTGCTTGCAGTACTCGCACATCTGCACCCTCATTAAGTCTTCATTGAAGTGCTCATCCCAATTTTCCATGGAAAACTCGTCATGTAGAATGCTGACAACTTTGTCTTTCAATTCATCAGGCACTTTTGACCATTTATTTAATATGTAGTGTAGCTAATGATGTGTAGCGAAGAGTGTCGAGTGGGTTGAGCCTCAGAGGAGTAGCTAGTGGTGTGTAGCCAGGAGTGCTGGAAAGTCGCACAAAAGTTGGAGTAGAGGGCGACCCCATGGCTGGTGCGGGGATGAGCAAAGAGATGAGGGAGATTAGGAGCCTCGACGACTACGAGGCGATGTGGAAGCATCAGTGGGAGAAGCTCCTCCACAACAGCCACTACCTCCACCACTAGAGCACCAATGCCTACAAGATTGTTAGACCGTCTAGTCAACACAAAGCTCTTGGAGCGCACTGATCTCTCCGAAGTAGACGGAGAAGATGAAGGAGTGGGACGATGCACCTGCGCACTGGCACCGTGGTGGGCATCGTACCACCTCCTCTGTTGGGATCCAAGGAAGAGTAAAACACATTTGGATCCATACCTGCATTAAGGATAACACATTTGGTGTTAAAACATGCTAATGATAACAAATTGATTCAAAATAATCTGAAGTTAAAACAATTTGATTTGCAATTTGATTCTCTGTTCTCTCCCTCTTTCTAATTCAAAAACGTGGCCTTTCACAAGTTTAGTATAGAGACAAAAGGGAGAAAAACAACGCAAATACAAGTCCTGACAAAAGGGATTAAAATTGATTGGATACAATGTCTGTGACTTTAAGAGGTCTGTCTCTCATCGTAGCATAGCTCATCATAACTCCCCATGTCTATATCGAGCTCTCCATCTAAGGAAATGTCAGGAGTTTCATTTAGGAGGTCCTTTGCATGCATCCCTCCTTTAGAAGCAGTTTCAGACTCTTCTAGTGCCACATCCATGGCTTCTTGTTTGTTTTCCTCTTCTCCTCTCCCTCCATTAGCAATCAACCATAAATCACACTATAAACTACCTCACATTCTCTAGCCATGCATGATCCCCACACACCTTGGTCTAGAGCTGCACGGAGATGAGGACCACCGGGTTATAATCTTGTCTTTATTGGTCAATTCTTATATTTGTAGGTGTATCCATGTAGCAGGCTTCTTTTTCGTTTTCCTCTCCTCTCTCCCTCCATTAGCAATCAACCATAAATCACACTATAAACTACCTCACATTCTCTAGCCATGCATGATCTACACACACCTTGGTCTAGAGCTGCACGGAGATGAGGACAACCGGGTTATAATCTCGTCTTTATTGGTCAATTCTTATATTTGTAGGTGTATCCATGTAGCGGGCAAAACCATTTTGCCTCTTTTTCAGCTCAAGTGATGCCCTAGCTAGCTAGTGTAGACTACCTCAGATTCTCTAGTCATGCGCAATCCTCGCACACCTCGATCGGATGGTGCATGGAGATCAGGACCACAGGGCTACAATATTGTTAGGTTTAATGGCCATGTGGCTGACCGCCCATCACTAACTGCTACTAACCCTAAGTGCATAGCTATACACTTGCATGAGCCACTAACGCAAAGTAGAGTGTTTATTGTGCCTAAGTGAAAAAGATAGAGAAGAAAGAAAGGGGGCACACAGTGTGTGTTGGCTCTCCCCCTCCAACCTGTGTGTGTGGCTATGGTGGTGTGTGTGTGTGTGTGTGTGAATGTGTGTGAGTATTCATATTCCTCTTTTGATATGCTCTCGGTTCCTCTCCTTCATCTAGTATCAGAGATGTTCCATTCCTAGAATTTCTTCTATGCATGCGTGCACTTTCAAGAGTGCAAACACGGTTCCGACTTCAGCATCAACAAATTCAGCATTTTGAGAGTGTTTCCAGTAGGTGTCCTGAGGTTTTACCCCCCTTTGGAGCAATTTGTGCCATCAAAAACCTCATTCGAACTATAGTTGTAGGAGCTTCATTTTTCAGCTTTCTTTTGGTAGTTTGTGCTACATAGCTTCCATAGCCATTACAGGTACCATTGTTGTAGTCTCTTCCATCTATGAGAGCCCACGGCTCATTCGAGAGTGTGTAGGCTCCTTTGCAGTGGCCTCATACACACACATAGAGTGGGAGTTTGACAACATTGTCTTCTTCGATTACAGGTACAGATACAGATACAAGTACAGGTACAGGTACAGGTACATGTACAGATACAGATACAGGTACATAGAGCGGCTTGGTTAGCTTCCTCTATGCTTCTTGACCTTGATTTCAGCTTTGGCTACGGCTACGGGTTTCAGTGCTTGCGATATTTTGGTTCCAGTGGGAGTAGTTTTTTATGCATACATGCATATGTTGACACTTTTGATAGTGTTTGAGCTCTTTTTGAGAGCAGTTTGACTCCCTACAAGAATATTTCTTTACATGCACATGCTTTTGGTGCCTGTTTGAGCATCGTGACAAAGTTGTATGTCTTTGTGGATACGTCCATTGTATGCTTTTGTTGAGCCATCTTTTGGCTAGTACGGCAGTCCTGACCATTTTTGAGACTTGGTCCAGAGGATGATAGCCATTTTTTGAGACTTGGCTATACGTTTTTATGCATAACCTATGTTGTGGAGGGTCAATAGTGTGAGGTTTTCATTGAGCTAGGGTATTCTCAAATGTGGAGATACCTTCAGTGATACAAATAGCTAGAGCATCCCTTACAAGGCCTCGCCATATACAATGTATAGAGTGGTATAGGTGCTTTTGACGCCGGTGGTCTATGGTCAGTTTGACAGTTTATGTGTCTTAATTGGTCTCTATACAATGTGCTTTTCAGAGACATTGCCCTCTTTTATTCTATGTCAGTGACATACTTGTTTATTTTGTCTCGTATTTTGGTTGACATAGTCCCAATTACAAAGGAGACTCTGCCAAAATTTCCCAGAATCTTTTGGTAGTTTTTTCACCATGTCTACTAGTAAAGACCGACATTTATGACATAAAAAAGTTTGATGGCACTAATTTTTAGATTTGGAAGAACCAAATGCATGATGTGCTTGTCCAAAAGAAACAAAAGTTGCCTATTGCTTATACGGCTAGACCTGAAGATATGCACATGACTCACTTTCAGTGTGAGGAGCTTGATGAGCTATGCAGGTCTATGATTAGACTCCACCTTAGTGAGTTGTATTTTTCAGTGTTAGAATGCGAGACTCCTTATGCTTTATGGCAGAAATTATGCACGCTTACAAAAAGGATACTACTAGCAGTAAGGTTTTCATGATGCAAAAACTTTTCAACCTTCATATGAAGGAGTCAGCTAGTGTTGCCAGCCATATCAATGATTTTGATTCTCTTTTTGCTTAGATTTGTGCATAGCACATGACCATTAATGATGAGATGAAAGCAATCTTTTTGCTTTGTTCGTTGCCACCCTCTTAGGATATCTTTTGCACATCTGTTAGTAACTCCGCTCCTAATGGTACGCTAAAATACGATGATGTTACTAGTGCACTTTTGTTAGAGGAGATGCGTCAGAAGACCATGACTACATCGCATTATGGTAAATCTTCTTATGTGCAAAGGGATGATAAGCAACGTAAGGGCCGTTCTTTGCAATGTGAGTCCAAGAAAGAGGGAAACAGCGATGCATCAAAGGATAGATCAAAGTCTTGTGGTTGCGGCAATGTTCAATGCCATTATTGTGATAAGTTTGGTCACATAAAGAAGGATTGTTATGCTTGGAAGAGTGACAAAAAGAAAAGAAAAGGTAAAGTCAAAGGTCATGATGATAAAGAGGAGAAACCAAAGAGTTCGTTTAAAATTAAAGAATTGAACATAGTTCAAGATGACAATGATGCGTAAGACATTAATATGTTGACTGAAAATAATGATGTCTTTTATGATGCACAGGAAACTCTATCTTTGCAGAGTTTTATGCCAACTAAACTCCTTGTTAGTGGTGAAGTATCCCATACATGGATTCTTGATTCGGATGCTTCATTGCATTTCACATACATACGAGGAAACCATTGGCTCTGTTACACTTGGTGACAGTTACTCTTGTGACATTGTTGGAGTAGGTAATATTTCCATGGTTTTGGAAAATGGGGTGAAGTTTATCATCCATAATGTGCGTCATGTTCCAGCCTTGACACGCAATCTGATATTGATTGGACGTCTTGATGACTTGGGTTACAATGTCACTTTTCATCAGTAGTCTTGGTATGTTGCGAAGGGTCATCTTATTATAGCCCATGGTTCTAAAGTTGGTTCACTTTATCCTCTTTATGTTTATGATAAAAACAATGTTCTTTCTATAATCGAACTACCAATCGTTGCTTTGTGGCATAGCCAATTAGGACATATGTCAAAGAAGGGAATGGAGATACTCTCTTGTTTGAGCTACTAACCGTCTTTATCATTTTTTTATTTTCCCTTTTGTGAGCACTGTCAATATGGAAAGCGAACAGGGACACATCGTACACATTCTTTTGACAAAGAAAGAAAACCCTTAGAGCTTGTGCACAGTGATTTATGTGGGCCTTCTAAATCCCATGGTGGTGTGTCCTATTTTGTTACATTCATTGACGATGCAACACGACATGTTTGGGTCTACGCCATGAAGTCTAAAGATGAGACCTTTTCTTGCTTCAAGTAGTTATTATCTAGTGTTGAAACTCATCTAAACATAAGTTGAAAGCTTTGCGCTCAAATAATGGTGGAGAATATGTCTCCAAAGAGGTTACAGCATTTTGTTCAAGTAGGGGAATTAACCGTGAATTTACAGCTCCTTATACCCCTACACAAAATGGTGTTGTGAAACAAATGAATAGGACCATCCAAGAGCGGATTATGCCTATGCTATCACAGGCTAATTTACCGCAAGCGTTTTGGGTTGAAGCATTATACACCGTCGTGTACTTGACCAATAGATCACCACATGCTTCATTATAGTTTTGTGTACCTTTGGAGTTATGGTCGGGACATAAATTGTCCTATGAAAAACTCCACACATTTGGTTGTGAAGCTTATGCACATGTACCCAAGGAGTTGCGTGCTAAGCTAGATCCTAAGTCCAGGAAATGCATCTTCATTGGCTATGGTGTAGATGGTCAATTTGGCTATTGTTTATGGGATTTGAAAAGTTGATCAGTGATCCGTAGCAGTGATGGTATCTTTAATGAGACTAAGATGCATAGACATCCAGTGAAAGAGGTTGAATTCCAAAAAATGACGTTTTTTAATGTATCACCTCCTGTCCAGACAGCTCCCGAGCCACATAGTACACAGGCTAGTACGAGTTTTGATCAGCCATGGAGATCTCAAAGAGTCCAGGCGTGTATTTTTTTTTGCTGACAGATAGTGGTGAGCCTTCTTGTTACAAAGAGGCTATGCTAGCCAATGATAAGGCTCAATGGGAACATGCTATGAATAGGGAGTTGTATAGTATTGGAAAGAACAAAACATGGGAACTTGTTCTGTTGCCAAATGGTAGGAAATCATTGCCTTGAAAATGTGTTTACAAGAAGAAGATTGACATTTACAAAGCTCGGTTAGTGGCCAAAGGTTCCAAGCAAGAATATGGTGTCAAATTCCAGGAAACCTTTTCTCTAGTGGTCAAGATGACCACACTGAGAATGTTGATTGCTTTGGCTGCCACTGAAGATATGGAGCTTGATCAAATGGATGTCATTACAGCTTTCTTACATGGTGATCTCAAGGAAGATATTTATATGCAGCAATCTGAAGGGTTTGTGCTAAAGGGCAAGGAACATTTGGTATGTAAGCTTTTGAAAAGTCATTATGGCTTAAAGAAATCATCCATCAAAAGTTTGATGCATTTATGCATTCCCTAAGCTATAGGCATACTAATGATGAGGATCCATGTATTTACGTGAAAAGAAAACCTTATGGACAGCTTATTATGGTTATCCTTTATGTAGATGACATGGTGATCTCGAGGAAGAGATTTATATGCAGCAACCTGAAGGGTTTGTGCTAAAGGGCAAGGAACATTTGGTCTGTAAGCTTCTAAAAAGTCTTTATGGCTTAAAGAAATCATCCAGACAATGGTATCAAAAGTTTAATGCATGTATGCGTTCCCTAGGCTATAAGCGTAGTAATGAGGATCCATGTCTTTACGTGGAAAGAAAACCCAATGGACAACTTATTATGCTTATCCTTTATGTAGATGACATGTTTATTGATGGTCATTCCAAGAAGGACATTACTGACTTGAAAACCAAGCTGGAAAGTCAATTTGACATGAAAGATTTGGGTGAAGCCAATCATATTCTGGGTATGCACATTACTTGTGACCGTAAGAAGAAGTTGTTGTACCTTTCTCAAAAAGAGTATGTGCACAAGGTTCTTGATTGTTTCAACATGCAGAAGGGGAAGGCTTTGAGTACTCCGTTGCCTGCATATTTGAAACTTAGCAAGTACGATTGTCCCAAATCTGCTGAGGAAAAAGCTGCGATGGCTAAGGTTCCTTATGCTTCAGCTTGTGGTAGTCTCATGTATGCCATGGTGGTTACAAGACATGACATTGCACATGCAGTGGGATTTGTCGACACATTTATATCTAACCCTGGTAAAAAGAATTGGGATGTTGTCAAGTCGATTCTCAGATACTTGAGTGGCACTGCAAATAGACAATTATGCTACGGTCGTGGAGAGTCACCCATTCAGGGATTTGTAGGTAGTGATTATGCAAGCTATGTTGAAAGTCGTAAATCAACAACAGGTTGGATTTACATATTTGCTCGTTCTGCTATTTCTTGGAGATCCGTTCTTTCAAGACTGTAGATCCATTTCTACCACAGAGGCAAAGTATGTTGCATTGAGTGAGGCATGCAAAGAAGCTATTTTGCTTGCTCGCCTAGTGAAAGATTTTGGATTGGAGCAGTGTACACCATTTCTTCATTGTGACAGTCAGAGTGCTATTGCCTTGGCTAACAATCCAATGTTTCATTCCAGAACAAAGCACATTGATGTGCGTTATCACTTCAGTCATGAATGCCTGGCAAACAAGAACATTGATTTAGTGAATATTCCCACGTTAGAGAACACAATGGATGCACTCACTAAAAGTCGCCATCAGTTTTAGCACTGTTGTGAGTTGATGGGCATTGTGTGAAGCCTCATTCTCTTTCATTCTTATTATCTCCCACATTGGCTATCAAGTGGGAGAATGTTAGGTTTAATGGCCATGTGGCTGACCGCCCATCACTAACTGCTACTAACCCTAAGTGTAAAGTTATACACTTGAGTGAGCCACTAACACAAAGTAGAGTGTGTATTGTGCCTAAGTGCAAAAAATAGAGAAGAAAGAAAGGGGGCACACAGTGTGTGTTGGCCCTCCCCCTCCAACCTGTGTGTGTGGCTATGGTGGTGCATGTGTGAGTGTGTGCACCTATTGATCTTCCTCTTCCGCTGTGCTCCCGGCTCCTCTCTTTTAAATATCATCTTTATTGGTCATGTACATTTCACCTGAGCAACTGCATCCTCGCATTCATCGCATAATGTGGTAGTCTTGAGTAGCAAGGAGCACAATAAATAAGTTCTTCTTCAAATCACTATACAAAAACTACATGCAAGCTATTTGCAAGCTAACACGTGCAAAGGGCTCACGGAAAAAGCGTTTTTGAAGTATGCAACGTTTTTGAGACGCTATTATCTCTCTCTCTCTCTCTCTCTCTCTCTCTCTCTCTCTCTCTCTCTCTCTCTCTCTCTCTCTCTCTCTCTCTCTCTCTCTCTCTCTATGTCTCTCTCACTCTTCCTCTTTCTCAACGTATGTGTGTGTATGTGTATACGTGTGTAGGTCATTTCTCTCTCTCTCTCTCTCTCTCTCTCTCTCAATGTGTGTGTGTGTGTGTGAGTGAGTGGGAGGGAGAAAGAAAAGAGGGGAAGGGAGCATGAGAGAGAGGAGAGGGAGGGAGCATACTTGGCTCTCCCTTCTCTCCTCGTGTGTGTGTGTGTGTGTGTGTGTGTGTGTGTGTGTGTGTGTGTGTGTGTGTGTGTGTGTGTGTGTGTGTGTGTGTGTGTGTGTGTGTGTGTGTGTGTGTGAGGAAGGTGAAGGTGTTACCTTCTTCTTTGTCACTTGCTCGAGAGCGCCAAAACCCAGATCCAGATCTGAGTTTTGACGTTCTTGGGTATTTTTTAACCTAATGTTGGCGTTGCTATATAGGTATGCTTATAGCAATGCCGCTAGTTTTGAGTGTTGCACAATGAGCCTCGTTAAGCTTAAGACGCTCTTGTAGTGTACATCATATTCTTTGTTCTTTGTGCAAAGATGCATCATTGCACACACATGTATGTGCACCACCAATTGGATTCTAAAAGTGACCAATTTAAGCCAAAAATCAAACAAATCGCAAGATTTTGAAAAAATTAGCTTTAAAAACTTGATAACTGTGATAAATCAACCTCTAATTAGGAGATAAAACATGCATTGCACATTAAAAATTAGTGGTTATTAAACAAATGCTGATAGAAATTAGTGAATGTTAGCATGAAATTAGCATGGAATTATACAAACTATTAGAAAACAGTATGAAATCAAAGAAAAATTATTGATGATTAGTGTGTAATTAGTAGATAAAAAAGTGGAATTGAGAGCTTAATGGTAACATAACTCAAAATTAGCTTCTCGGCCTTCACACTCATAACTAAATCAAACCAAATTTGAGTTACACAACTCAAATCCAATGAAATTAGTGATAATATTACTCTTACCATCGTATCCTCTACTCACTAGCTTACGTTATCGTTTCGACAACAGCACCAAATGTTGGAGGCCTAGGTTTCCACCATAGCATAGCTCCAATGTCTCAACAAAAATGTCAATCCCAAGAGATTAGCTACCTAACTAGGGAATGGAAACCCTCACAAGATAAGTGAGATAATCAAGGCAACACAAATGGTAACTCTATGAGGTGACATTGGCCTATGGAGGAGCTAAGCCACAAGATTGGCAGCCCGGGAGATTCACCATGGAAAACTTATCGCACCACGTAAGTGCAGGGGAGGGGGGTTTTTCTACAAGCTACATAAGCGTATAAGTTAGGGTTAGGCCCTCAATAATTTATCTCCTAAGCTAAAAAATAAGGGAGGGGGTATCATATTTACGGGGCCGGGGGGGGGGAGTGAGAAAAGGAAAAAATTGAGAGGAAGTTTTTGTGTTTCAAAATCATGGCTTGCCAAAAGAGTCTTCCCTCAAACTTGTGAATAGCTACCAAGCTACATGCAAGAACCAATAGTACTTTGTATCAATTGCTTGTTTTGTTATTATAGTTGACACACACACACACACACACACACACATAGATCTACCAATCTACCATGCTTCAATCAAATCACACATGCATAGACAAAGAAAGAGAGCAATCACACAAGATTAGAGAGTAATTAATAGCCACTAATTAGTTGAGATCTAGCTAAGCAAGGCATGAAAGACCATCAAAAGAGAGTAAGAGAGGCATATTGAAAGAGAATTAATGAGTGTTAATCAAGTCATGGAAGCATGTAGAAGCCTAAAGGCTCCATAGCTATACACCATATGAGCTCCCATTAGATGAGCGCTCAACAAATGAGGCTGATACCCCTAATTCTATTTACACACTACCTTTTATACATAGGGTTAAAAATATGCAATGTCTAGGCACTCAAGGCCTTTAGGGATCTACATTTATTGTATTTGCTACGTAGGCACACTAATTGACATTATCTTTACAACTTGGAACTTTTATTGAGCTCATATCATATCAAAACTATTACAGTGGCTGAAAATTAAGTGCAAAACTAAAATACACGACCATATTTGCAATTATTGCTGCTTCTTTGTATCTATCCTTGATGTGTAGCTGCTAGGCTTAGGCTTTTGAAAAATTCTACTAACAGATGTTTTATCAATTAACACATCATTCTCATTGACTCTCCACTGTGTGCGTGCACGTGCGCATGCATGCGCGTGCGTGTGCGTGTGCGTGTGCGTGTGTGTAAGATAATTGAGGAACATGCTTGTGGGTTTGTGTGGGTCAACCACTCCTTTGTGCTAATATCTGGTTATCTTGATTATAAAGATAACAACTTAGCCTTGAAGAAGGTACCATGTCTTGCCGAGTATGTACCTCTCTTGTGAACTGCTTGATCATGTGCATTATTGAGGTCAACACTAGCACATGATCAAATGATTAAGCTCACCAAATTTCAAGGCCACTTGTGGTCGATATTGGGAATGAATACTACACAATAAGTAACATTCAGATAACACTTCACACTAGACCATCCACTAGGATTGCTAAATTATGGTATGCATATTTATAACTACATAAAAGGAAAAAAGCTCAGCACATACCAATCCAAGGTGAAACAATGCAATACACTTATATAATGTGAGAGATACCGTGTGGTGGAATATAAAATCTATAAAGTAGGCCCACATTCCCACTTACGATTGTGTGTTTGTGAGAAGCGATATTTGGATTTTTGCAAGGGGCCCATGAAGGGATAGGAATGAATCACTTCTCTATAAGGATGACATCCAAAATCCTCCAATCCAAAGTATGGTGGCCCACTATACGTACGGAAAACACCTATGTGATGCAATGTGATGATTATCAAAGGTAGCCACTTACAATCAATTGCCCTTCATTCCTATCATTAGCACACATGCTTTGACAAAATGGGGCATTAATTTTGTAGGACCACTACCCCTTGGCCCAAAACACCAGAGGCCAGTATATAATAGGAGCTACATACTAATGGACAAAATGGGCTAAATTCATGCTTAGAACCAAAGCTAATGCACACCCCATTGCTAAATTTCTCTACCAAAACATCTTTGCTAAATTTGGTCTACCAATCAAGATTGTAGGACCACCACCCCTGCCAAAGATACTAGAGACTAGTTTATAGTAGTAGCCATAGACTA
The DNA here is from genome assembly GCF_014529385.1 of Adiantum capillus-veneris. NCBI lineage: Eukaryota > Viridiplantae > Streptophyta > Polypodiopsida > Polypodiales > Pteridaceae > Adiantum > Adiantum capillus-veneris. Next base: position 135,954,447 of record NC_140953.1, read on the forward strand.
CTTGAAAAAATGGGTTGAATCCATGCCTAAAAACAGAGCCACTGTGCACACCACTGCTAAATTTCTCTACCAAAACGTCTTTATATGGTTTGATCTACTAGTAGTGATTGTAAGTGGCTAGGGATCACAATTCTTAAATGGAGTAGTGAAAGTTCTTTTAAAGGTGTTCTTAGTGAACACGGCTGCTCAACACTTTACCATCCTTAGTGTATGTGAGTGTGGGAAGGAGAAGACACACAACATGTGGTGGAGTGCAGGATGAGAATAATACTCATCCACTCCTTATTGGTCTATTAAACCAATATGTGAATTATGTTAGTGATGGATTAGTGGGTGTCCAGCTTAATTGGCTTGAAACCCCAACAAATTCCAACTTGAAGGCCAACGTCGCCCAAGTGTCCTATATACATAGAATCATGTATAGTTTTAAATAATGTCTTTGGCTTCACCCTATACCCATCATCTCTATGCAATGTGCAAACCGCTGCATAAGGCTAGTCTCTTTGTAAGAGCATCCGTAGGGTTGTACTTATGAACCTTGATTAGCTCGATGATTTGTTAGTAGTCAATATATGTCGTATCACATGATACTTGACCTCTATGCGTTTTGACTTAGAGTGAAACGCATGTTTCTCGGCTAATGTTATAGCACTCTAACTATCACATTGCAACACTAGAGTTTAATAAATGCAAATACCCCCCATTAGACAAGATAATCATATAGCTTACTTTCTAGCCCTAGAAACTGAAACATACTCTGTTTGTGTGGTGGAAAATGAAGTGCAATAGTTAATACATGACCTCCATAAAATGGCTCTATTGTAGCAAACAAGAATACATAGCTAGATGTGGATTTTTGACTATCCACACAACCCGCATAATTTGCATTTGTGTAACCCACTGTGGACACATTGCTATTCCAAAATCATAAGCACTTGTTCACTAAACCCTTATTGTATCTTAAAATGTGCTTCAATTCTCCCTAGTGCTTTCTTCTAGGATTTTCCACAAAGCTGCTAACCATTCCCACTACACATGCACTGTCCAGTCTGGTGGCTACTGTGGCATATATAAGACTATCCATTGCAGAAGAGTATGGCACCTTTTCTATTTCCACTTTATTAGCATTAAATTTGGGAGCATCCTCCTCACTAAGTTTTGCATATGCCTACATTGAGGTAATCAATGAAACCTTCCCCCTTGCATATGCAAATGTTGCAAGCTTTTGTGTATATACATCATGTGAGATAATTCCAATATTCCACACTCAACACATACCAATCTAAGGTGAAACAACACAATATACTCATATAATGTGAGAGATACCATGTGATGGGAGATCAACTCTACAAAATAGGCCCACATTGCCACTTAAAATTGTGACTTTTGTGAGAAATGAGGCCCATGAAGGGATATGAACGAATCACTTATCTACAAGGATGACATCCAAAATCCTTCAATCCAAAGTATGGTTGCCCACTCTACATATGGACAACACCTATGTGATGCAATGTGATGATTGTCAAAGGTAGCCACTTAAAATCAATTGCCCTTAACTCCTACCATTAGCACACATGCTTTGACAAAATGAGGCATTAATTTTGTGGGACCACTACAACACCAGAGGCTAGTATATAATAGAGCTTCATACTAATTGACAAAATGGCAAAAGCCATGCTTAGAACAAAATCTAATGCACACCCCATTGATAAATTTCTCTACATCGAGCCCTCTGGTGGTCCATCCTCTCCTACCAACGATTGTTTTGGAGGCAAGCTCTCCACCAAAGAAGTGTGTGTGTGTGTGTGTGTGTGTGTGTGTGTGTGTGTGTGTGTGTGTGTGTGTGTGTGTGTGTGTGTGTGTGTGTGTGTGTGTGTGTGTGCACGCGCGCACGTGCGCGCGCGTGTGAAGGAGAGCCGTGTGTGAGTTTTGAGAGAGGGAGAAAATTGCAGGTGCACTGGTGAGAGAAAAAGGAGAGTAGGTTATGCTACAAAAACAAGGCATAACCTACTCTATTTCTTTTTCAAGTCGACCAAATTTTACCATGGCTATTATCGCGGCTATTACCTCGTGCAAAATTTTCAAAACTACCAAGAAAGTTTCATAGCTTAGCTCTAGGATCTAGACTACTTTGTCTTGTTTGATTAAAATGATGTCAAATGTGGTGTATAAATTTTGAAAGCACAAGAGAAGGTCTAATTCTGCGATGGTCTACAAACCTCATCATTGGATCACCCCGTCCAAGTCTATACACCTCCTCAGGCCTTCTGTAATAGGCTGGTTCCTCTCCCAACGGTGCTCCTAAGCCATAATTTCTAACGGTTCTCGCTGGAGGTGGTTCTTCTCTTCGAACTCGTTCGATGGGTGGTCCTCCAGGCTCGTTCAACCCTTGTGTCTTTGGCTTACTCTCTGCTTGATACCTTGAAGAGTGTGGTGGTTCTTGCAAATCCTTGAGCCCTCGTGCGGATTGATAACCATCTCGGTTTTGGCCTGGTTCCATTGTTGCACTCTGTCGAAGCCATGCCTGCAATGATGGATGGTTTGCTGGTTGGTCTTGGTTGTTGAATGCTTGCGGTCTGGTGGTATGTGATGTAGTGTCATACTCGTCTGAAAATGGATTTGTTGACTTGCTTGGGGTGTGGACAGCTCTCGGCATTTCCTCTGGGGCATATGCTGATGCTCCTGGACCTGTTGCTCTTTCTACTTCCTCTGGGAGAATACGTTGGTATTCTCACCCGTATCTATCAACAAAAACTATGCCCTTTCTCGTAGCAGTTTCATAATAAGTAAAGAACCTTGTCTTTGCTTAGTTCATTTACGTATGGTTCTTTGCTGCGAAAGTAAGAGACAATACCCTCGCTCTCGTGTTTGTAGATTCCCACATTCTCGTTATAAGTTGGAATCCTGATTGTTTTCTTATCATACATAAAAATAGCTCCGGGCCGATCAATGTTTGGTGGCGGCTCTTGAGTTTCTGAAACCATTTTCCCTTTTGCCACGTTATCTCAATATCTGTTGTAATCTTCAGGATTGCTAACTATTAAATAGTGGTTCCCCTTTTCGTCTCAGAATCTATCTCCATCATCATACACTCGGATTTTCTCCAATCTTTGTGCTGGCCTCTCTTCGATACAAATGCACTTGCGGCCTCGATAGTCAGAATAGACTAGGGCTCCACATGAGTTTGTTCCCTCTAAGAAGATCACCGTGAGCCTGGAATCATTCAAAGGATGTTGGGAGGTGCTTCCTCCTCGCATAGGTCCATCATAGGTGAAACCTCCTGGCTGTTGACTACCCATCATGAAGAAAGATTTGTCTGACAAAGTGTCAGTATCACTACCTTCCTCAATAATCGGTGCTAGCAGACCTAGCCTTGCCTGAGTTACACTCTCTTCAGTGGACACTAAGCTACCTTGGTCACCTGCCACCTTCTGGTCTCTAATAATGTATCTTCCTGATCTTAAATTCATCAAACTTATCAATGCAACTTATCACAAATTCAACCACTCACCTGGCAATGGGTCAGTTTCTGCACAACTTCTTGCTCTGTTGCTGAATATACCTATACACAAGCGTTTTAATTTCGGCAATTGAATCAAAGCGTTTATCTGCTAGAGGTTATTTTAGTAATGATTGGTATAATTGGAGAGTTAATCTCAACCACTACTGTATTTTATACACTGCTGATGTTCTGGATTAGGTTGCTAATCTGAAACAATACTTCCCTCTTATGTTGGCCAATTTACGCGAAAAAGTTTGAATTCAGTCTTTGCTTTGTCAAATGGGCAACCAAGGTCCAAATTCACTTCTGAAAGAAGTTCTAGAACCCTTAAGGCAAATGGAACCTCACTGTCTAGGCCAGGTCAAATTTTCTCTGCAGTATGCCCCAATAGACATCCTACGCGTAGGATGTCTCCTGCTGTATTTTTTCTGGGTTTTTGCACTGTTGTTTCCCCTTGTTGTGCTAAGCTTACAGCTGCTTTTACTTTTTGATTTGGACTTCTATAAGCTGGTCAATGAGTCAGAAATCCATTCCGACAGCCTGTTGATGATATTGATCAGTCTAATCAACTCCAAATTGGACCAAAATTGACTAGCAGGCTTGCCTTAGGCTATATAACACCTTACAATGCTCAAAGTCAAATTCTGGCTTCGTTTTCTTGCATTAGACATACTACGCGTAGGATGTCTTTTTCTTCAGATTGGCTTCAAACTAAAGGCTTAAGCTCCCCTTGAGTTGCTGATCACCTTGGTATACTCGGATTTCAGTTTGGAGTCCCAAATCACTCAGAAGACATCCTACGCATAGGATGTCTTTTTGGCCTGTTTGACCCCAGATTTGTTCCACAGCTTCCCCTTGATGTCAGTATCCCAGTGGTATGCTTAGATTTTGATTTGGATGTCAAAAGTCCCAAACTTCAGTTGTTTTTGCTTTTTCAGTCAAAAGTGCTAAAGTCCGTGCAAATAGAGGCAATGGAACCCCTCACTCAATCAAGATTTGCTTTGGTTAATATATGTGGGGCTTTAGGAAGCACAATCTTTCCATTGGAGCCTCGATGTGGAGTGGCTAATGCAGAGAGACATTTTAAAGCTCTTAAATCCTCTCTTACCCCCAATGAGTCCCTTTTGTCCGCAATGTGATCCCAAAGGGTGTGAGCAAAATTCTTGAATGTGTGCATGGGAATCAAGAGGTGTTGAATTTTTAAGTGCCTCCAGTATGGAAGCCTTTAAAAATATGAAATTCTTTGACATACCTTTTGGTGGATAAAATGGGGGTGGATCACTCAAGTAGTGCCTTTCCATTTGTAGGAGCCTTGTATTTAAAATGACTTTGAAGCAGAAAACAATGGTTTTTTGGATAGATTATCTTGCACAAGGCATGTGGCCACTCCATCACCATGGCTCGTATGTAGAACAAGTATTGTGGCCTGATGTGGACAACCTTGCACTCATATCATTAGAGAAAATATCTACTCTTAAAATAATAAAGAGCAAGAAAAATGAACACAACCTACTAAAAATCTCTTTGAGGCCAAAATAGTTATGCATAGTCCACATAAGGATACCCCAGACAATGGCCTCTCTCCTCTCCTTAAGAAGTGATACATCCACAATAGAGATACCCTTCCATAACTCCTCCAAATCCTGGATGAGGGGCTCAAGGTAGACATCAATATTCACCAATTTGTACCTCCATGGCACAAAGCAAAGAAAAAAGTACATTGCCTTTCTTGGTTGCCTCCCAAGGTGGAAAATTACCATCAACTGGCCAAGTGCTCCATGATGTAGACTTAGTGCCAAAGGGATTGACACCATCGCTTGCCAACCCAAGCCTCAGGTGTCGAAGCTCAAGCATAAACTATAGCCATTGAGTCTCTATGTGCCTCCACGCAGGTGAATCGATAGGGACACACATCATTCCATCATTTGAGGAGTGGTTGGCATGACATGGAAGAAGTTCCACCATGGACCTACTTTTTTGGTAGTTTTGAAAATTTTGCACAAGGTAATAGTCATGGTAAAAATTGGTTGACTTAAAAAAGAAACAAAGCAGGTTATGCCCTGTTTTTGTAGCATACCTGCTCTCCTTCTTCTCTCGCCATTGCACCTACAATTTTCTCCCTCTCTCTCAAAACTCACACACTACTCTCTCCTTCTTCTCTCGCCATTGCACCTACAATTTTCTCCCTCTCTCTCAAAACTCACACACTACTCTCTCCTTCACACGCACGTGCGCACGCACACACAAACACACTTCTTTGGTGGAGAGTTTGCTTCCAAAGAAATCGTTGGAGAGGAGAGGATGGACCACTAGAGGGCTCAATGCCAGCCCAACCTACAATAAAAGAGGTAAGCTTATACACACACCCCCCACCACAATGTCTTAAACTTCACCCACAAACACATTAGAAAAAACGGAGAGAGAACTTCCATACCTCTTGCATATTAGGGTAGACTTGCTTGCTTGTTGTAGGTGCTTGCTTGCTTGGACTTTGCTTGTTTGCTTGCTTGTTGCAGGTGTGTGATTAGAGAGAGGAAAAGAGAGGGAGATACAGAGATTATTGTTAAATTAGTGTATGTTTAATGTTGTAGGTCAAAGTTAGAGAGAGAGAGAGAGAGAGAGAGAGAGAGAGAGAGAGAGAGAGAGAGAGAAAAAAGAGGGAGATAGAGAGATAAGTGTTCAATTAGTGTATTTTTAATGTGTAGATGTGATTAAAGACAGAGGAAAAGAGAGGGATATAGAGAGATTAGTGTTGAAGTAGTGAATGTTCAATGCGGTAAGTGTGATTAGAGAGAGAGAGAGAGAGGAAAGGAGAGAGAAAGAGAGGTGGATAGAGGGTAGAGAGCATAGAGGATAGAGAAAGGAAGTGTAGAGAGAGAGAGAGAGAGAGAGAGAGAGAGAGAGAAGATAGAGGGTGTAGAGAGAGGTAGGGAGAAGGTAGAGGATAGAGAGAGTAGATAGAGGTATAAAGAGAGAGTTATAGAGAGGTTGTAAAGAGAGAGTAGAGAGAGATTGTAAAGAGAGAGAGTAGAGAGAGTAGATAGAGGGTGTAAAGAGAGAGTAGAGAGAGGTAGATAGATAGAGAGGGTGTAGAGATAGATTAGAGAGGGTAGATAGAGGATGCATAGAGAGGTAGAAAGAGGAAGAGAGGGTAGAGAGAGTAGATAGAGGGTGTAAAGAGAGGGTAGAGAGAGGTGGATTGATGGAAAGGGTGTAGAGAGAGGTTAGAGAGGGAAGAGATTAAGTTAGATATAGAGAGGGTAGAGATTAAGGTAGATATAGAGAGGGTAAATATTAAGTTAGATAAATATATAGAGGATAGATTAACATGGAAGAGAGAGGTTAGAGGGGTAGAGATTAAGTTATATATAAAGAGGGTAAAGATTAAGTTAGATAATTACAGAGAGGATAGATTATAACATGGAAGAGACGTAGAGAGGGTAGAGATAAATAGGGTAGAGTTTTGGTTAGATAGATAGGGTAGAGATTTGTAGAGAGGGTAGAGATTAGGTTAGATAGATATAGCGAGGTAGAGATTAAGTTATGTATAGAGAGGATAGAGATTAGGTTAAAGAGGGTAGATTATAATATGTAGAGAGGGAAGAGATAGATAGGGTAGAGAGATGTAGAGAGAGTAGAGATTACGTAGAGATAGATAGGATAGAGATTAGGCTACATAGATATAGAGAGGGTAGAGATGATGCTAGATAGATATAGAGAGGGTAGAGATTAGGTTAGATATAGAGAGGATAGGGATTAGGTTAGAGAGGGTAGAGCTAGATATAGAGAGGGTATCTTAGTATTTTGGTATCTTCAGTTTAGCACCATGTAGAGAGGTAGAGATAGATAGGGTAGAGACTAGGCTAGATAGATATAGAGAGGGTAGAGATTAGGTTAGATATAGAGGGGGTATCTTAGTACTTTTAGTTTAGCATCATCTTATTAGTATATAGAGATTAGGTTAGATAGGGTAGATTTTGGGTTCGATACATAGAGGATATCTTAGTATTTTAGTATCTTTAGCTTAGTGTCATGTAGAAAGGGTAGAGATAAGGTTAGATAGATATAGAGAGGGTAAAGATTAAGTTAGATGTAGAGAGGGTATCTTAGTATCTTTAATTAAGCATCATCTTCTTGATATATTGAGGAAAGGTGAGCTAAGATCTTTTCCACACTTTTTTTTTACCAGATTATAATATGTAAGAGAGGTAGATAGATAGAGAGAGAGACGATGCATTGTCAGGAAAAATTCTCTATCCTATTTCTTTGTTTAAAGGATAAAAAGAGAGTGAGAAGAGGTCAATACTTATAGAATAATATCTTATAGATGTTGAACAAGAGTCCACCTACTGGGGAGTAGCCTTTGTCTTCTTTCTTTGGTTGGTCCACGTCACAGATGGGCCCTCTAACAGGGTGGGTGTCGCCTCTAGTGGATCTAGCTCTTTCGGCGGTAAGTTAACGCAATAAATTTAGGTTTAAAAGTAGCCAGTTAAAGGTGACCTTGAGTGTCGCTATCTTTTTGTTATCATTAGGCGTGGCCCTCTTACCATTATGGTGGAGCTGCTCCATCTATTCAATACTCCTTAGCCAATAATGGATCCAAAGCTATAGTGAGCACACTTGACAAGCACAATGACGGAGACTATTGTTGGAGCGCCTATTTGGTAGTGGAAGGGAGGGAGGGGGTCACCTATTTCAAAGTGTGCTGCTCCATTTGAAGAGAATGAGGACTCTGACACACCCATGCTATATACACATGGGTGTTACTATAGGGGAAAATATGGTGGCGAGATTGATTTGGCACTACGTAGGACAAAGCATTTTGGCACCACTTGCAGATTCTTATACACTTGATGTATAAGAATTGATTTGTTAACTTTAAAGAGCAACATCCGATCATTCATGCTATTTGAGGAAGCATTGCATGCTCAATTTTTAACTCCCCCAATGAGCGTTTCACCAGGAAATGGTTGGAGGGGTACATAAAGAAACTTTAAAAAAATAAGCAATCAATTGTACAGCATGACGTGGCTCATGTCACAAATCTGGAGTGGATCTTTTGTAGCAGCAACCACATGGGTGGTTGATGCAAAGTGGGAATGGCCATGCAAGAAAAGAAAGATGAAGGGCAACAGGATCATCCCATAGACAATAATGTGAAGCTCATGCCAGGAAAACTTCCATGCACTATGGTTTAGGAGGCAAAGCAGCCTAGAAAGACAGATTGGTAAGAAATGTTTTACTATGCAAGCTTCTACATAGGAGATATTTTATCTTATGCAAACTTTTTGGGTATCTCTAGCTTAGAAAAATATCACTCTGACTTGTCCTACTAGAGACATGGTCAAGTATCGAGAGACACATGGAATACTTGGTGATGGTTTTTGGAAAAGAACCATATCTCTCATGAGAAATTTGGATGTGCGATTGTATCTATACAAACATAAGTATAGTTCATTAAGGTTGTAATACTCATTTTGAGTTATTGATTTATTTAAATTGGTTTTGGTTGTTGTAGAGTCAGAGCAGTCCGACTTATTCGCCTCTGAATGAGGAAGAGAGGATGAATAGTATGTAGATTGATAATTTTTTGTAGTCCTCTTTTACAAGTGCAATGGCGCAACAAACTCATTTGTACATAAATTTTTGTAAAATTTTAGCTTTATTTGTAAATTTTAATATTGTTCTTTGGTGTTTCAAATCATGCAGGTAAGGTGTGACATCAAAGTTATATATCCATCTTTTTTTGCTATAAAATCTAAAAAATGGAATTCATACTTGATACATTTTATGTAGGTCAAAAAGAAAGATGATCATGTGGGCCATCAAATTTGAATAGCCCGAATGAGCATCTTTAATTTGAGTATCCGTATAGCGGTAATATGCACATCATAAACACAATAATTGACATGGTAATATGTGAGGATATATATATGACATATTGTTGTTGGACTACTACCGCATCTTTTGCCACTATTATTGTTGCATACGCAATATTTTCTCTTTCTATTCCCTTTGTTAATCCATAGCAATATACATTTCTACTCAAAAAAAATTAAAGAAAAAAAGCCTCTTGTAGTGGAGGCTCCGACAGTGCTTGACAAAACCTTTTGCAAAAACTTGGCAAACCCACATATGAGAAATTCTTGAGGTAAATTGACACAAGTTGAAGGTTTTCACTCTAAATTCCTCCCTCTAAAATTTTGTAAGTTGTCTTGCCTTCAAATTTCAAGGTTTAAAGATAAAATCTCAAAAAACATGGACGGGATTACACTAAAACTTTTCCCTTTTTCAAGCATTATTCCAACCCACATGCCATAAATTGAGTGTCAATAAGCAGATAAAATCCCAAAAAGATAGTGCCTCGGCTTGGCATGGAGCCAGTCTGAAATTCCAAATCAGCGTTGAGAGTTGAGTGAAATCGACCTAAAAATCTTGAAATGTGGGCTGGTCTCAAATCCTCCAAGAAAAAAGTTGAGGTGATTATCATTGAATTTAACATGGTTTGGATAGGACGAGCCTACATTTCCCCAAAACTATTCAAAAACCACGAGCACCAAATTGAAACGTGCGAGCATCAAAATGGAAACCACAAAATCCTTGAGCTCAATAGACAAAAATATCCTCGCATGCAGTTCGAGGAAAACTCCCAAACATCAAATCAAACACCACAAGGTCTCAATAAATTACCATTGAACTACATGGAAACCCATTGCAATCGATTAAAAACCCCAAACAACTTGTCAAAACTAATCAGATCAATCAAAAACCCATCAAAGCTAGTTTAAAATGCTTTGAGTCCCAATTTAGAACCAATGTTCATGTAAAAACCGATCGTGAGTGTCTTTAAAACGAGCTAGAACTCCAAAATTTGGGCTTGATTCTAGAAAGGTGTGTCTCAACTTAGCCAAGAGCTAAATAGAAATGCTCGATATATGTGCTAAGTGAGAGTATACATACATGTGGGCATCCAATTTATGCTACCATTCATGATCAAATTTTCCTTGAATGAACTCTTTTTGCATTGAAATTTTGGATTTGTGAGTTGACATAATTTTGAGAGGGCAAACAAGCCTTGCCTTATGATTGGGTGTACAAAAATACAGGTCAAAAGTTCCCAAGCTCAAGTGTTAGTCTAGATTGGTTGATGAGGGCTTCAAGGAGAAGAAATGCATGGACTTCAATGAGATTTTCTCTCCAATAGTCAAGATGACTACATTATGTCTTGTGCTTGGACTAGTAGACATTGAGGACATGAACTTATCCAAATGGACGTGAAGGCAATATTTCTTCATGAGGATATAGAAGAGGATGTTTACATGAAGCAACCATAGAGTTTGGAGTTAAACCTAACAAGCCTAGCAGGGAAAATGTGGTGTGTAGACTACAAAAGGCATTGTATGGCCTTAAACAAGGATCAAGACAGTGGTAACAATAATTTGATAAGTACATCTATTCCCAAGGTTATGTGAGGAGCCAAGAAGATCATTACTTCTTTACTCAAAATACGAACGATGGTTCGCTAATTATCTTGATACTTTATGTCGATGACATGCCCATTTTACTTAAAGAAATCTCTTAGCACACAGTTTTCTATGAAGTATTTGGGAGATGTAAATCACTTTCTTGGTATGCGTATCAAGAGACAAAAAGTGTGGAATATTGGAATTATCTCACACAATGTATATCCACAAAATCTTGCACCGCTTTCATATGCAAGGGGGGAAGGCTTCATTGAGCACCCCAATCATTGAGTACTCCAGTGTAGGCATATGCATAACTTAATGGGGATGATGCTCCCAAATCTAATGCTAATAAAGTTGAAATAAAAAAGGTGCCATACTCTTCAGTAATGGGTAATCTTATATATGCCATGGTAGCGACCACACTGGACATTGTGTTTGTAGTGGGAATGATTAGCCGCTTTATGGAAAATCCTGGAAGAAAGCGCTAGGGAGAAGTGAAGCACATTTCTAGATACAATAATGGTACAGTGAGAAAGGGCTTATACTTTTGGAATAGCAATGTGTCCACAGTGGGTTACACAAAATTCTGCGGGTTGTATGGATAGTCAAAAATCCACATCTAGCTATGTATTCTTGTTTGCTGCAATAGAGCCATTTTGTGAAGGTCATGTATTAAGTATTGTACTTTATTTTCCACCACACAAATAGAGTATGTTTCAATTTCTAGTGCTAGTAAAAGAAAGCTAAATGATTAGCTCGTCTAGTGGGGGATCTTTGCATTTATTAGACTCTAGTGCTGCACTTTGAGAGTTAGAGTGCTATAACATTAGCTGAGAAATATGTGTTTCACTCAAAGTCAAAACACATAGAGGTCAAGTATCATGTGATACGACATATATCCACTAGTAACAAAATCATCGAGCTAATCAAGGTCCATAATGATAACCGTACAGATGCTCTTACAAAGAGACTAACCTTGTGGATGAGTATTCTTCTCATCCTGCACTTCACCACATGTTGTGTGTATTCTCCTTCCCACACTCAACATACACTAAGGATGGTAGGGTGTCAGCAGCCCTATTCACTAGAAACACCTTTAACATCAATTTCATTCACTACTCCATTTAAGAAGTGTGAGCCCTAGCCACTTACAATCACTATTGGTAGACCAATCATGTGAAGATGTTTTGGTAGAGAAATTTAGAGGTGGTGTACACATTGGCTTTATTTTTAGGCATGGCTTCAACCCACTTTTTCAAGTAGTCTATGGCTACTACTATAAACTAGTCCCCAATATTTTCAGTAGGGGTGGTGGTCCTACAATCTTGATTGGTAGACCAAATTGTACAAAGATGTTCTGGTAGACAAATTTAGCAATGGAGTTTGCATTAGGTTTGGTTCTAAGCATGGCTTTTTCCCATTTTTTCCATTAGTATGAAGCTCCTATTATATACTGGCTTCTGGTGTTGTAGTGGTCCTACAAAACTAATGCCTCATTTTGTCAAAGCATATATGCTAACGGTAGGAGTTAAGCGCAATTGATTTTAAGTGGCTACCTTTCACAATCATCACATTGCATCACATAGGTGTTGTCCATATGTAGAGTGGCCACCATAATTTGGATTGAAGGATTTGGATGCCATCCTTGTAGAGAAGTGATTCGTTCATATCCCTTCATGGGCCTCACTTCTCACAAAACACACAATTTTTAGTGGGAATGTAGGCCTATTTTGTAGGGTTGATCTCCCATCACATGGTACCTCTCACATTATATGAGTGTATTGTGTTTTTTCACCTTAGATTGGTATGTGTTGAGCTTTTTTTCTTCTATGTAGTAATGAATATGCTTGGGGGGGGGGGGGGGGTCACTATATGATGGTATAGTGTGAAGTTTTTTTTCAATGTTACTGCTCAGCATTCGATACATACTCACAAATATTGTGTAGTATCCATTCCTAGTAGCGGCCACCAGCACCCTTGAAATTTGATGAATCTAATCATTTGATCAAGTGCTAGGTGTTGACCATAGGAATGCTCAAGGCAGTGGTACTAAAATTTCACAAGTACATGTAGTCCCAAGGTTATTTGAGGAGCCAAGAAGATAACTACTTCTTTACCTGAAATATGAGTGATGGCTCACTAATTATCTTGATACTTTATGTCAGTGATATGCCCTTTGCCGAGAAGTCTAAGGACAAGATTACCATCTTGAAGAAATCTTTTAGCACACAGTTTTCTATGAAGGATTTGGGAGATGCAAAGAACTTTCTTGGTATGCGAGAGAGACAAAAACTGTGGAATATTGGAATTAGCAGGTATGGATCCAGATGCATTGTACTCTTCCTTAGATGCCAGCAGAGGAGGTGGTACAATGTCCACCACGGTGCCAGTGCACAGGTGCGTCCTCCCACTCCTTCGTTTTCTTCGTCTAGTTTGGAGCGATCACCACGCTCTGAGAGCTCTGCGTTGACTAGACGGTCTACACACTCCTCTAGGAACCGATGCTCTAGTGGTGGAGGTAGTGGCTGCTATGGAGGAGCTTATCCCACTGATGCTTCCACATCGCCTCATAGTCTTTGAGGCTCCTTATCTCCCTCATATCTTTGCCCGTCCCCACATCGGCCACGGCGTCGCCCTCTACTTTGGCTTCTGCTCGACTTTCTAGCACTCCTGGTTACACACCACTAGCTACTCCTCCGGGACTCACCCCACTTGACACTCCTCGCTACACATCATTAGCTACACTACATATTAAATAAATGGGTAGAAGTGCTTGATGATTTGAAAGACAGAGTCGTCAGCATTGTACATGACAAGTTTCCCATGGCAAATCGGGATGAGCGCTTTAATGAAGACTTAATGAGGGTGTGGATGTGCAACTACTGCAAGCACAAGCGCTCCAAAGCGAAGAAAGGAATCAAGCATGGGTGGAGAAGACCAGCTTGGCTAAGTAAAGAATATTGGAAGATTGCAAAGCGAGAAGCGTGCAAGAATCCAGACAAGTGGAAGCAACAAAAGGAGGTGGCCAGAGCACGAGTAGAGGCAAGGAGCTCCCACTACTTGGGAAGCGGCAAATGGGCATCATTTGAGGCTGACTTTGTAAGTGTTGTTGCATTGCTCTCTAAGTTTAGTAGTTCTGGGTATTTGAATATTAAATTTCACGTAGTTGTTTTCTTTGTATCTCTTGAATAGTGGTCAATGATTGGACGTGACTCCACACCGTAGAAGCGCGAGTTTGCAGGCAGAAAGTGCTTAAATGCCCTTATGGACATTTGGAGCTCTCGACCTGGCTTTGTAAGTACTTAATTTTAATCTCTAAGAATTTACTGTATTATGATAATAAGTTGTTAGATTTTTTTATGTTTGTATGTTTAAACTTACAAAAGAATTTATTTCTTTTTTTGCGACATCCGATAGATACGTCGTTGGGTCGCAATGAGACGTCAGATTAGCCGATGTCAGACTATTTCTAGCTAGGACTAGCTAGTATTACTTCTATACAGCATGTATATTAGGAGATGATGTATATAGGTCAATTCTGTAGATTGTGAACAACAATGTAAATTGGTTCTATAGTTTTTCATAATGGCTTTTGGTCTTACAGTTTTTGCAGATTGTGAACAACATTGTAATTTGGTTTTAGTACTTTTTTGTAAATTGTGAATAACAATGCAATGTTATTTTGTGCCACAATTCTGTTTTCAATTCACTATGCTTTTGTCCTTTCTACATTTCTATCAATTAACATTGCTTTTGTCAATTCTATGTTTTTATCAATTCACAGTGCTTTGAATTCTATGCTTTTGTTTTGTGTTCAATGTATATGGTTGATTGGGTGGCAGGGCATTGTTTGCTCTGCCACCAAAAAAATCTATTATTGGGCATCGTGTATAGACGTTGCTATTTACGGCTCTGCCACTATTTGTGTTGCTATTATGGACCTACAACGTCACTATGTGCATCGCTATATAGCAATGTTTTCTTTTCGACGCTCGTATCGATGCCTTTAGCAACGCTGAGGATAAATTTTTCCTACTTCATTTCCATTGCTACGGCCGTCACAAGGCTTCAACACCTCTTGTAGTTTTGATTTGGTTTATATGGCTCCAATGTTGTGCTAATCAATTGCTAAAATTAGGTGTGCAAATCAAGTGGCTTACTTTGTGTGCCTAATTTGATTGAATTGGAATGAAATTGATAGTCAATTAAGATTAATGAATTGTGTGTGTTTCAAATTATGCTTAATTTTCTATCAAGATTCATGTATATGCATAGTGATTAATGCTTGATCAAGAAAAAATAGACTTTGTGTAAGCAAAAAAAGAAAAAAAATATGCCACAAGTCAAGTGTGTGTGCACCTAATTTTCAGCATGTGCATGCCAAAAAATTCAACGAAGTGATCATATTTGAGTGTGCAAATCACTCTATTGATGTGTGAGCTAGGCAATATTAATCAATGGTTATGTCTAATTGCCAAGAAACTGGGAAACAATTGAGTGACTGTGCCCATTTCAAGGCTCCTTCATTTCATGATTGATGATCAATTGAAACACCTAGATGCTTTGGATTGAGAAATGTTCATACAAAATTTGTGCAATCATTAGGTATATGCCTAATTTCATTGCTAATTAGGCCTAAAATGAGCATATGTGCCTACTTTTGGAGTGTGTGTATTGCTTGGTTAAGTCAAATTAGGACTAAATTTTAAGATATTGAGCATGCATGCATTCATATGTGCTAATCAAGTATGCAATTGGAGAAATGCAATGAGAAATTGATCGATTTTTTGCAAAAATATCTGTCTAAATTTGTGTGTATATGCCTACTCAATAGCTTTAGATATCCAAATTCAAGATGAATGATTGTTGTTCATTGCTAATCATAATGATTAATAGACCTATAAAGAATAGTTTGTGCATTATTAATCAATTTGGGCTTTGAGTTAGATGGCTCAATTGGTACACAATTGGGGATGATTTTATGTGAAATTACCATTACAAAGCCAAGATGATTATATATGGTAATTATGACATGGAGGTGTGTACCTATGAGTTGCCATAATCACGTATGTATAGCTATGCAAACCCAAACAAAAAACCTAATTAGGTTTGAATGATTTTTTTATGTTAGATATGAGCAGTTCAAGGTTACAATGATTGATAATTGGGGATGGAGTTGCAATTCGGAAGAAAATTTGCACTATAGTGTGTGCATGCAATGCTTGATCCCGAACCACTTTTAAAAACAAATTTTTGAGCATGCATTATGATTACTGGTGTTATGCATAATGTTCGACTTAATTGAGACATAAATGTCCTAATTGATTTATTTTTGCACTATGCATCAAATCAAAGCTGAGTCATAAATGCTTCATTGAGGCGAAAATGAGGGAGCTTTTGTGCATAACCATTATGATTTGTATTTCAATCAACTAAATATGGCTTGATAATGAACCAACACTACGAAAATCTCCAAGTGTTTACCGTGCTGTTTTACCACATTTTGTACAGAGAAGGTGTAAATTCAATGAGAGAAACGAGAGAGAGGAGGGCGGGGGTTTTTTTTGTGTTTAAAGTATCACCACAAATTTATCCGTTGTTATTACCACTATTATTACCGCTTTTATTACCACGCTTATTACCGTTGTTATATCCGCTGCCCAAATTTAACACCTAAACTTTCAAATTCTAGATTAACTCCCCCCCCCCCCCCCCCAATTCAAATTTTGGTGTTTCCCTCCTCTCAATAAAAATTAAAGAGTATTGTATATAATTTTCAAATATAAAAAGGAAGAGAAAGAAAGAGAGAGAGAGAGAGAGAGAAAGAGGGGGGAGAAGGAGGTGGGGGATATAAGGCCCGGTTCAGACGTTACGGCGGAAATGCTTCCCACGGGGGTGTCTAAGTTGCGTGGCAAAAGCCTATTTGCTGCAGTAGATATCATCTTCCTCTAGGCCCGCCATTTTTCTTCCGGCACACCCCCCCCCCCCCCCCCCCCTCGGAAGAGCTGCCGGCCTCTCTCCACCTCTCTTTGTTTTTCGCTCTTCTTCCTCCAACACCCTTTAGACGAGGCGGCGGTAGACCTGCAAAAAGCCTTTCTTCCTCCAACCTCGTCTGAAGCCAGCCTAAGATTACCCTTGTTTACAACTAAAATAATCATTGTCAATTGATTAACATAATTGAGCATATTCTCAAATCTGAAAAGAGGAAGAGGAGGGAGAGAGAGGTGAATGGATTACACGATCAAAAAACTTCATAACTGCAAAATGTTTATGAATCATCTTCCAAAAGATCTCTACATGAAGCATCATCCAATTCTAAGCCATGGCTCCTAAATAAATAAAGAGAGAAACGGAATTGTCATTTGTGGATGCATTGCCAGCTTCATCATCTTCGAGTTCGTCATCCTCCATCTCATCATCTTCATCATCATGACAATCATCCTCGCTAAGACTTGCTGCCGCCGGACTTGATTCATTGACCTCCCTCTCCTCTATTTCCACCTCATCCAAAGTCGGAGGTGGAAGAGGGTCAAAGATAGTCTCCACTTCATTAGTGGAAAAAATGGTTCTCCCCCGAGGTGTTACGGGAATTACGAACCAAAGTTTTGGTTGGTGGATTGTTGGGATATAGATGACCTATAAAATAGAAGCTCAAAGTGAGTAACATAGGTATAACTAAGTCTACAACAAGTAAATAAGAATAAAAAAGGTACATGTCACTTAGCTGCTCACAATTGCACAGTAAAACTAAATTGTCATACCTCCCTGTCTGATGCACACTAGAGTCCACCATGTAGAGGCCATTCTCATGTCGTCTAGACACATTTGCAAACCACTTGCACTCGAAGATGAAGCTATGAAAGGTTCTAAAATTAACCTTTAGTATCCTTTCAATAGTTCCGCAGTACCTGGCTTCATCACCACATGTGTCAAAGTTGCCCATGATGACACAATCCATGGTGGTTCTACGCTCGTCAATGTGGCGCGTACGAAGTGACGACCCTTTGATCACATAGAGTTAAAGGAAAGGCACTACAAAATAGAAAAATATATTAATTTATCAAATACATATTAAAGATAATTTCAAGAAATAGCGAGACGATATGGTTTAGGTATATGAGTACTCTACCTTTGGTATGCAGCCTCGTGCATACTCCCATTCTTTGTTGGTGATGTCTCCTCCACGGGCTTTTGCCTCGCGTCATTCTCTCATGAATCCACTCTGCACTAATGAGATCTAGGAAACATGCAAAGTGTCTAGGCACTGTGGGTGTCCTCCTTCCTCCATGTGCTTGTTTCCATGCTTCCCTCTCTTGCAAACGCTTGGACTTTGCCACTATCCACAAGTCCACCCACTTGGTCATAATCTTTGCATTGAGAATGCAAAAGTTATCGACCACTAGGGATAGATTCATATCCATGTTAAGTAGCTTCCCCTTTCCACTTGTCAAGTGTGAAGTCATCCTTGAATCTTCCTTGTCTAACCATATGCGAGGCATTGAAGGATCAACTTGTGCCAAATACTCTGATATGTAAACAAATGCCTCTTGAACAATCCACCCTTCGGTCATACATGCCTCTGGTTGAGACCGTAGCCGCACAAAATCTTTGAGAGTCTTTAAAAACCTCTCTAAGAAGAACATCCATCGTGCGTGCAGTTGTCCACTTATAGCTATCTCCTCCACCACGTGAACCAAGAGGTGAATTTGACTAAGAAGGACCGATCGAGGAAATGCATCTTCAATGGCACACACAGTTTCTGTTGCAAGTGTTTGAGCAGCAGGGATAGCCTCTATTTTGATTTCCTTGGATCTCACAAATCTGCAAGAAAACACACAAGGATACACTAAGTGCTAGTTGAAATTATTGTGTACATAAAAAAGGTGTAGTCAAGTGGAGTCTTGTGGTGTACCTTACTAGCTCTCCTAATTTGAAAATAGCATCCCTGACTTTCTTGTCCCGACATATACACATACTCACCGGCAGAATGAACTACAATGTAAATCAAGAAAAGGGAAAGTGAGTGATAGTCATACACACAAACTATAGATAGAATAGGGAGTATGAAGATTACCTGAAGCATCTTGTGCCAATCGTGGGACTTCAACGCATACAATTGAATGCTTCCACCCTTCTTCGCTTTTGTGAAAGCTCCCTTTAGCGACCTCATGTATCATGTTGGTGTGCAAATAGAGGCAGTGGTACCCTTCACCTTGTCTAATTCTTCTTTTGCTAGCATCCATGGTGCTTTAGGAAGCACAATCTTTCCATTTGGGACACGCCCTGGAGTGGCAGAGGTGGGGAGACGTTTTAAAAGCCTCAAATCCTCCCTCGCACCCAAAAAGTCCTTCCTGCCAATAATGTGGTCCCACAGTGTTTGGGCTACATTCTTGAATATGTGCATGGGATCCAAGAGGTGTTGTATTTTTAAGTCCTTCCAATATAGAAGCCTTAAAGATATGGAATACCTTGACATACCTTTTGGTGGAGGACACGGAGCCGGATTGTTGTTGTGGTGTTCCTCCCAAATGGTTGCCCAATCTGCCATTGTGAGCTTTAGAGGAGCCTTCCCATTTTTTGGAGCCTTGCGCTTAATATGCCCTTGGGGTAAGAAACGATGGTTGTTTGGATAGATTACCTTGCTCAAGGAAGCTGGCGTCTCCGTCACCAATGATGGCCCGCAAGTAGGACATGCATTGTGGCCCGATGTGGACAACCCTACATACATATCACATGGTTAGAGAGATGAGTGAACTAAAGTGAGCTAAAGGGAGCTAAAGGGAGAGAGGGAATGAGGGAGAGAGAGATAGAGGATAGGGGGTTACCAAAAATCTCCCCTTGCATCGCAGGGTCCTACTTGGTTGTCTCACATGGTGGAATATTGTAGTTGACGATCACCACAGGCCAAGTGCTCCATGAAATAGACTTAGTGCCAAAGGGGTTGACACCATCACTTGCTAACCCAAGTCTCAAGTGTCGAGGCTCCAACCCAAACTCTGGCCATTGAGTTTTGATGTGCCTCCATGCAGGTGAATTGTAGGGACACGCATCATTCCATCATTTGAACGATGGTTTGCGTGCCACGCGAGAAGCTCCACGGTATACCTGCTTTTAAACATGTGTTGGATGCGAGGAATTAATGGGAAATGTTTTAATACCTTGCGGGATAGGTGTGCCCCGCTCACACCTATCTTGTATCATGCCTCCCCGCACACGGGACATGAGGTAGCATGTGCATGCTCATTGTGGTATAGCATGCAATCGTTGACACACACATGGATGCGCTCATACTCCATTCCAAGTGCAGTGACATACGATCTAGCTCGTCGACGATCTGGAGGCATGTGGTGATCATCTGGCAACATTTTTCCCATCAAACTACAACAAACATGCGTATTAGTATAATTCCTAGAAGACGACACCATAAAGAGAGAGGGAGAGAGTATATAAAAGCCACATTCCATACTTACAGAAGTAGTGCATTGACACTTGCATTACTCCAACCGAATTTTGCTTGCAAGTTGAGTACTTCCTACGATGCTCGGAGCACCGAGTACCGTGCACCGTCGTAAAGAGGTGTTCGGCACTCGTCAATCTATCCTCCGTTTTGGCAGCCCGTTTAGTGCAAGGCTGACAATCCTCTTCGCACACGTCACGCTCATGAGCTAGTAACTCATCACACATGTCGAACATGTACTCATCCTCTACCTCAAAGTGTGATGAAGACACCATAGGAGCTGCCGATGTAGAGCCAATAGCAGGATCACGATGCGGTGCACCCAAATCGCACATTCTCTCTTGCCTCTGTCGTTCGGCCTTGCGCCTCGGTGCATCACCACCGAACACAGACCAATGGGCCACCTCCTCAAGCGACAGGTGAGTCGTGCTATCATCTCTCTGAGTGCTTTTCTAAGGATGCCAAAGCCCTTCTTTCTTCACGTGCTCCAAAGCAATGCGCCTCAAGCGAGGAATTTCCCTTTTGCACTTGGCGCAAGGACAAGGTAGTTTTTCCTTGAGCCAACGATCTCGCTCTGGGCCTCCAGGAGGACCACGATCATCCCAGTCGATGTCCTGCACACGCGAAAGGTTGTTTATTTAGTCATGTATCCTAAAAAATAAATAATTAGAAAAACACTTAATTCCATTAGAAAAATTACATATAGTTAAAGTCAAAGGGAATAAATGACCATGAGTGTTAAAATTATTTTTTAACTAAAAGATATTTTTAAAAATTCAATTAATAAACATTTAAAAGTACTACAAAATAAAGTATCCATAAAAAATTAAAAATCTTCATCAAAAAACTCAAAAGGCTAAAAAATGAAATAATGTATAGCTAAGGGTGGGGGGGTGGTTTGTAACCCCCCCCCCCCCCCCCTTTGCAACCTCCGATTCGCATGTATCCGTTTGAAATGACTGGCCGCGATAATATGAGCGGTAATAAGCCGGTAATACGCGCGGTAATAGAGAAAGATATGAAGAAAGAAAGAAAGAGAGAGAGAGAGAGAGAGAGAGAGAGAGAGAGAGAGAGAGAGAGAGAGAAATAGATAAAGAGGGAGAGAAATAGATAAAGAGAGTGAGAGAGAAAGAGGGATAAAGATAGATAAATAGAGAGAGAGAATTAATGAGAGAGAGAGAGAGAGATTTAAAGAGAGAAAGAGAGAGAGAGAGAGAGAGAGAGAGAGAGAGAGAAATAGATAAAGAGGGAGAGAAATGTTAGATAAAGAGAGAGAAATAGATAAAGAGAATGAGACAAAAAGAGGGATAGAGGTAGATAAATAGAGAGAGAGAGAGAGAGAGAGAGAGAGAGAGAGGGAGAGAGAGATTTAAAGAGGGAGAGAAATGTTAGATAGAGAGAGAGAGAGGGAGAGAGTGAGAGAGAAATAGGGATAGATAAAGAGAGAGAGAGAGAGAGAGAGAGAGAGAGAGAGAGAGAGAGAGAGAGGGGGGGGAAAGAGAGAGAGAGTGATAGCAAAATAGGGAAAGAGGGAAAGAGAGAGAGAGAGAGAGAGAGAGAGAGAGAGAGAGAGAGAGAGAGAGAGGAAAAGAGGGAAAGAGATAGGGATATGGATAGAGGGAGTCCATGTTAGGGAAAGAGGGAGAGAGATAGAGATAGGGATAGGGATAGAGGGAGAGAGTGATAGGGAAAGAGGGAGAGAGATAGAGATAGGGATAGGGATAGAAGGAGAGAGTGATAGGGAAAGAGGGAGAGAGAGGGAGGGAGGGATAGAAAGAAAGAGAGAGATAGAGAGAAAGAGAGGGAGAGAAAGAAAGAGAGATAGAGAGGTAGAGAAAGAAAGAGGGAGAGATAGAGTGAGAGAGGAAAAGACAGAGATAGAGGGAAATAGGGAGAGAAAGAAAGAGAGAGAGAGAGAGAGAGAGAGAGAGAGAGAGGGAAATAGAGAGAGAGAGAGTAGATAGAGAGAAAGAAATAGAGATAGATAAAGAGAGGGAAAGAGAGAGATAGAGGGAAATAGGGATAGGGAAAGAGAGAGAGAGGAATAGAGATAGAGAGAAAGAGAGGGAAAGAGGTAGAGAAAGAGAGAGATAGAGAGGGAGAGAAAGAAAGAGAGAGAAATAGAGGGAGAGAGGGAAAGAGGGAGATAGGGATAGGGAAAGAGAGAGAGTAGATAGAGAGGGAGAGAAAAAGAGAAAGAAAGAGAGATAGAGAAAGAGAGGGAGAGAGGGAAAGAGGTAGAGAAAGAAAGAGAGGGAGAGAGGGAGAAAGCGAAGGGCAGCCCATCCCCAAGCTTGGAGGGTGTAGGTAGAAGACAATGGGTTCCACTTGTAAAACATGTTGATCCATGTTTTGCAATAACGGGATGAAGCGGCTGCCTCAGTTTGTGAGGCCATTCTAGGACATGGTGGATGTCCCTGGGGTCGCTCTTGTGGATGTACGTGAAGCCCGAAAAAGTGGTGCCCAAGTCCAAAGCCACCATGACCTTAGCCGAGACCTCCATGCCTCGACAGAAGATGTCGCCATGTTTGGCTTATCATCTCTGAGAGTGCTTGCTTTACATGGAGGCGCAGACATGACTCTAGGATGGAGGAGAGAGAGAGAGAGAGAGAGAGAGAGAAACTCAGTGAGAGAAATAGAATTACTTATTGCATTAGATTAGAATTGTAATGTTACGATCAATTGATCACTTAGATGTTGAATTTAGGTGCAGCCAACACAAAACGATGGCTACATTTACAACCTTAACATATATATGTGTGTACATATATATCTGTTTATGCATGTATGTAAGCACTACACTAAGTACGGGAGCATACCATCCAAAGGTTTGACGCTTCCTCTTGGGTACAGTCCTTTTTTAATCGTGGCATTGGGGTCATTGATCCACTCATGCATGGATTACCACAATGTACCTTTGGTTTTACCACGGTTGAGACTGCGATGATATCTAAAGAGGTGCAGTTGACCTTTGGCACTACTAGCCTCTACTTAGGTCTACTAATATGTGTATGTATCTACGTGTTTGTGTGCTAATATATATATCCTCTGGGAGAGAATTGTAATGTTATGATCAATTGATCACTTAGACGTTGAATTTAGATGCACAGCCAACACAAAACGATGGCTACATTTACAACCTTAACAGATATATGTGTGAACATATATATCTGTTTATGCACGTATGTAGGCACTAAGTATAGGGAGCATAGCATCCGAAGGTTAGACGCTTCCTCTTGGATATAGTCCTTTTTTAATCATGGCGTTGCGGTCATTGATCCACTCATGCATGGATTATCGCAACGTACCTTTGGTTTTTCCAGGGTTGAGACTGTGATGATATCTAAAGAGGTGCAGTTGACCTTTGGCACTACTAGCCTCTACTTAGGTCTACCAGTATGTATATGTATCTACGCGTTTGTGTGGTAATATACTTGTGTACGTATATTTAGATGAGTGAGTAGGGTGGAAAGCTTAATCTTATATTGCTCTTTGTAATGTAGATGTCAGACGACACACCAACTGGTGAGGAGCAACCAGCTGGCTCTTCTTTTGGTTGGTTCACATCTCAGGTGGGCTCCCACCCGGGGTGGACATCGCCTCCAGTGGACCCACTTTCAGAGAGTACCATCCCTGATGCAGAGGACGAGGATACTGACGCACCAGTGCAAGACACGCATGGGTGCTACTACAGGGTTAAATATGGCGGGGAGGTTGATTTTGGCACAGCACAAGGCAGGGCATTTTGACGCCATCTACAAATTCTTATACATTCACTCTATTAGCAAGATTTCCAAACACCCTCGATCAACGTTTTTCACACTAATGGTTGGAGGGCTACATAAAGACATTTCTAAAAAACAAGCAGTCCACTGTGCGGCATGCAACAGCCAACCAGGTCAGAGATCCAGACAGGTGTTATTGCGGTGGCAACATGGCAGATGCGGAGTGGGAGTGGGCAATTCAAGAGAAGAGCGATCAAGCTGCGACGGGCTCATCATATAGACAACAACGCGAGGCCCGCGCAAGACAGACTCCCACGCACTATGGCTTAGGAGGCAAGAGAGCTTGGAAGGATAAATATGTAAGATTATTTGAATTATAACGTCGATTGTTGATTATAAAGATTGTAGTTGATAATTTTGTATTGTTATTGCTAACTTAGGAAAATGTCACTCTCTCTCGACCAAGCAGAGAGATGGTCAAGTATCGGGAGCAACATACAGAATTTGATACTTGGCGATGGTTGTTTGAAAACAACCACATCTCTCACGAGCAATTCGACGCGGCCGTTGGACCACTACAAGCGGTAAGTTTAAACAAGTAATTTTGTATCAATTGTTTTGAGCTGTGGATAATTGTTAAATTTGGTTTGGTTTATGTAGAGTCAAAGTGATCCAACATACGTGCCTCTGGATGACGACGAGGATTACATTAAAAAATGTTTTGTCAAAACTTTCGTAAAGTCCGTGGCACAATGTATATACAACTATTTACTTTTTATTGTAACTTTTTTAAATAGTTGATCTTCTACATTTTTAATTGTCAAGGTAAAGTAAAGGGTATTTTTTATACTCTTCCAAAAAACAATTGATGTCTTATTGTTTTATGCAGGTCAAAAATAAAGGTGCTCATTTAATTTGGGTGGCCCAAATGAGCACCTTTATTTTTTAATTGGCGTTTAGCGGTAATATACACGGTAATAATAGCGGCAAAGGTCGCGGTAATAGCAGCGGGTATATTGCCGCGACTATTATCGCGCTTATTACTGATAAACCACTACCGCGTTCATAGCGCGGTTATTGCCGCCCACGCAAACTTTTCTCTCCTTTTTCCTTTGTTTTTCCGTGGCAATGTTAGCGGTTATAGACAACTCCTCTTATAGTATAGTCTACATTTGTATGTACAACCATGTGAAGTCAAAATGAATTTGGTGTGATATCTTGGCAAATAAGAAACAATGAAATTTTCTTTTGTTTCCATAGGTCATATGTTCTCATCCTTTCTTTTTTACTCCAAGTTGGTCACAACGTACCGACACTCTCCATGCTACATGATGCTACTAACTTGGCACATTGATTACTGTGGATACAAGTCCCACGAGGATTTTATAAAAAAAAACTATTTTGAAAACTCACACATTCCACCAACTTGGTTTTCATGTTGGCCCATCACATGATGACATAATGTTCTCTTGCATGCCTTTTTGTTGCCCATGTGCTACTCTCTTGGACACCCTTATCACCACATTGCACACACACATCTTAGCTTTGCATGGCCTCCTTCACTCTCTCGAATGGAACACCCACCCAACACACAGACATACACGCACACACATACCCTATTTTTTGGATGCAATCAAGGATGGACCCACACCCCGCACCCACCCCTACCTTTTTGGCTGCATATGCACTACCTTGAAGCCACATATGGTGCATATAAAAATACATACACACGTATTTGTGTTGCCCACATTTTTTTGTTGCTATACCTTAAGAAGCACGCACACACTCTCCCGTGTTCACAACCACCTGCCCTCGCATACCCCATCATGCAAGCGCAGGACCCCTCATCATTCCTCTACTTCACTGTCCAATTATGGTGTAGGCTAATTACACCACCATAACACATCCACATGTTCCACTCAAGGCTGCTTAGGATGTGCTACCCATCGTGGTGCAAAGCACAACATAGGCTCATATTCAGATACCCATAAGCACACTATCACACATATATTGAACATGGCTTGATAATGAAGAAATTGTCAACATTTGTGTGTACAATCATGTGTAATCAAAATGAATTTTGGTGTGATATCTTGGCAAATAAGAAACAATGAAATTTTCTCTTGTTTCAATAGGTCATATTTTCTCATCCTTTCTTTTTTACTCCAAGTTGGTCACAACATACCCACACTCTCCATGTTACATGATGCTCCTACCTTGGCACATTGATTACTATGAAGGCAAGTCCCACGAGGATTTTTTTTTTAAAAAAACGTATTTTGAAAACTCTCACACACTCCACCAACTTACTTTTCATGTTGGCCCATAACATGATGACACAATACTCTCTTGGGTGCCTTTTTGTTGCTCATGTGCTACTCTTGTGGCCACCTTTATCACCACATTGCACACACACATCTTAGCTCTCCCTGGCCTCCTTCACTCTCTTGCATGGAAAATTCACCCAACACACAGACATACACACTTACACACATACCCTCTTTTTTGGTTGCAATCAAGGATGGACCCACACCCACCCCTACCTTTTCGGTTGCAGATGCACTACCGTCAAGGCACCTATGGTGCATATAAAAATACATACACACGTATTTGTGTTGCCCACATATCCTTGTTGCTACACCTTGGAATGCATGCACACACTCTCTCGTGTTCATACTTGCCCTCGCATACCCCATCATGCAATCCCAGGACCCACATCATTCCTCTACCTCACTGTCCAATTATGAAGAAGGCTAATTACACCACCATAACACATCCACATGCTCCATTCAAGGCTGCTTACGATGTGCTACCCATCCTGGTGCAAAGCACAACATAGGCTCATATTCACATACCCATAAGCACATTATAACACACATACTAAATTTGGCTTGATAATGAAGAAATTGTCAACATTTGTGTGTACAATCATGTGTAATCAAAATGAACTTTGGTGTGATATCTTGGCAAATAAAAAACAATGAAATTTTCTTTTGTTTCAATAGGTCATATGTTCTCATCCTTTCTTTTTTACTCCAAGTTGGTCACAACGTGCCCACACTCTCCATGTTACATGATGCTACTACCTTGGCACATTGGTTACCGTGGGAATAAGTCCCACAATGATTTATTTATTTTTTTAAGCTATTTTGAAAACACTCCACCAACTTGGCTTTTCATGTTGGCCCATCACATGATGACACAATACTCTCTCGTGTGCCTTTTGTTTGCCCATGTGCTACTCTCCTGGCCACCCTTATCACCACATTGCACACACACATCTTAGCTGTCCCTGGCCTCCTTCACTCTCTCACATGGAAAACCCACCAAACACACACATACCCTCTTTTTTGGTTGCAATCAAGAATGGACCCACACCTCGCACCCACCCCTACCTTTTTGGCTGCATATGCCCTACCTTCAAGCCACCTATGGTGCATATACAAATACATACACACGTATTTGTATTGCCCACCTATCCTTGTTGCTACACCTTGGAATGTACGCACACACTCTCCCGTGTTCACAGCCACCTGCCTCCACATACCCCATCATGCAAGCCGAGGACCCACGTCATTCCTCTACCTCATTGTCCAATTATGACATAGGCTAATTACACCACCATAACACGTCCACATGTTTCATTCAAGGCCCGGGGGATTCACCATGGAAAACTTATCGTACCACGTAAGTGCAAGGGAGGGGGTTTTTTTTTACAAGTTACATAAGCGTATAAGTTAGGGGTAGGCCCCCGATAATTTATCTCCCAAGCTTTAAAATAAGGGAGGGGGTATCATATTTATGGTTGGGGGGGGAGTGATAAAAGGGAAAATGAAAGGAAGTTTTTGTGTTTTAAAATCATGGCTTCCCAAAAGAGTCTTCCCTTAAACTTATAAGTCAATAGCTACAAAGGTAATGCAAGAACTAACACTGCTATGTATCAATTGCTTGTTTTATGATTATTGTGTACTTGCACTTCTTTGTATCAATTGCTTGTTTTATGATTATTGTTCATTTGTTGACGGATAAAATTTATAAAGAGTTTGTATAAATGCAAACCTACATGGCGAACCTAACACAACTTTATAACCATGTCTTTTGAGTAATTTAGATGGGTCGGAATTGGACGAGTACCTAGAGTGCAGGCTGAATGGGCACATAGTTTGAAAGGCAAACTAAGGAACATTAAGGGTACATCTAGTTATCAACAAAAGTGGTTCCTTAGTACGTTGCCAGTCAGTATGCTACACGCTCTTTGACTAGTTTTACTCAGTTAGATCATGTGAGAGCTAAAATCTATATGTAAGACAGGGGTATGGTAGATTTTTGCATCGATTGCCATATAAGCGTAGAAAGGGGGGTTATATTCCCAAATATGAGTCCTATATAGGGGTTTTATCAAAGTTGTCCGCTCGCAGGTGGCATCCCGTTTTGTATATAGAGT
This sequence comes from Adiantum capillus-veneris, assembly GCF_014529385.1. Classification (NCBI taxonomy): domain Eukaryota; kingdom Viridiplantae; phylum Streptophyta; class Polypodiopsida; order Polypodiales; family Pteridaceae; genus Adiantum; species Adiantum capillus-veneris. Next base: position 135,983,041 of record NC_140953.1, read on the forward strand.
GAATCTTCCAGGATTCAAGGCTGCTTATGGTGTGCTACCCATCGTGTTGCAAAGCACAACATAGACTCATATTCACATACCCATAAGCACACTATCACACACATACTGAATATGGCTTGATAATGAAGAAATTGCCAACATTTGTGTGTAAAATCATTTGCAATCAAAATGAATTTTGATGTGATATCTTGGCAAATAGGAAACTATGAAATTTTCTTTTGTTTCAATAGGTCATTTGTTCTCATCCTTTCTGTTTTACTCCAAGTTGGTCACAATGTACCCACACTCTCCATTTTAAATGATGCTGCTACCTTGGTACGTTGATTATCGTGGGAACAAGTCCCAAGAGGATTTTCAAAAAGAAAAAGCTATTTTAAAAACTCACACACTCCACCAACTTGGATTTCCATGTTGGCCCATCACATTATGACACAATACTCTCTCGCGTGCCTTTTTGTTGCCCATGTGCTACTCTCCTGGCCACCATTATCATGACATTGCACATAGTACACACACATCTTAGCTCTCCATGGCCTCCTTCACTCTCTCGCATGGAAAATCCCACCAACACACAGACATACACACACACACACATACCCTCTTTTTTGGTTGCAATCAAGGATGGACCCACACCCCGCACCCACCCCTACCTTTTTGGGTACATATGCCCTACCTTCCAGCCACCTATGGTGCATATACAAATACATACACACGTATTTGTGTTGCCCACCTATCCTTGTTGCTACACCTTGGAATGCACACACACACACACTCTCCCGTGTTCACAACCACCTGCCCTCTCATACCCCATCATGCAAGCCAAGGACCCACATCATTCCTCTACCTCACCATCATCAACTATGATGTAGGGTAATTACACCACACTAACACATCCACATGCTCCATTGAAGGCTGCTTATGGTGTGCTACCCATTGTGGTGCAAAGCACAACATAGGCTCATGCCATAAGCACACTATCACACACATACTGAATATGGCTTGATAATGAAGAAATTGTCAACATTTTTGTGTACAATCATGTGTAATCAAAATGAATTTTGGTGTGATATCTTGGCAAATAAGAAACAATGAATTTGTTTCAATAAATCATATGTTCTCATCCTTTCTTTTTTACTCCAAGTTGGTCACAACGTACCCACACTCTCCATGTTACATGATGTTGCTACCTTGGCACATTGACTATCGTGGGAACAAGTCCCACGAGGATTTTATTAAAAAAAGCTATTTTAAAAACTCGCACACTCCATCAACCTGGCTTTTCATGTCGGCCCATCACATGATGACACAATACTCTCTGGCATGCCTTTTTGTTGCCCATGTGCTACTCTCCTGGCCACCCTTATCATACCACATTGCACACACACATCTTAGCTCTCCCCGGTCTTCTTCACTCTCTCGCATGGAAAACCCACCCAACACATACACACACACTCTCTCTCTCTCTCTCTCTCTCTCTCTCTCTCTCTCTCTCTCTCTCTCTCTCTCTCTCTCTCTCTCTCTTTTTTGGTCCCAATCAAGGATGTGAACCCGCACCCACCCCTACCTTTTTTTGGTTGCACATGTACTACCTTCAAGCCACCTATGGTGCATATACAAATACATACACACATATTTGTGTTGCCCACCTATCCTTGTTGCTACACCTTGGAATGCACACACACACTATCGCATGTTCACAGCCACCTGTCCTTGCATAGCCCATCATGCAAGCCGAGGCCCACATCATTCCTCTATCTCATTGTCCAATTATGACGTAGGCTAATTACACCACCATAACACATCCACATGCTCCATTCGAGGCTGCTTATGGTGTGCTACCCATTGTGGTGCAAAGCAAAACATATGCTTATATTCACATACTCATAAGCACACTATCACACACATACTGAATATGACTTGATAATGAAGTAATTGTCAATTTTTGTGCGTACAATCATGTGTAATCATAATTAATTTTGGTGTGATATCTTGGCAAATAAGAACCAATGAAATTTTCTTTTGTTTCAATAGGTCTTATGTTCTCATCTTTTCTTTTTTATTCCAAGTTGGTCACAACGTACCCACACTCTTTATGTTACATGATGATGCTACCTTGGCACATAGAAATCTGTGGGAACAAGTCCCATGATGATTTATTTATTTTTTTAAAGCTATTTTGAAAACTCATACACTCCACCAACTTGGCTTTTCATGTTGGCCCATCACATGATGACACAATACTCTTTCGCGTGCCTTTTTGTTGCCCATGTGCTACTCTCCTCGCCACCCTTATCACCACATTGCACACACACATCTTAGCTCTCCCTGGCATCCTTCACTCTCTCGCATGGAAAACCCACCCAACACGCACACACATACACACACACACACACGCACACACACACACACACTCTTTTTTGGTTGCAATCAAGGACGGACCCACACCCCGCACCCACTTCTACCTTTTTGGTTGCATATGCACTACCTTCAAGCCACCTATGGTGCATATACAAATGCATACACACGTATTTGTGTTGCCCACATATCCTTGTTGCTAAACCTTGGAATGCATGCACACACTCTCATGTTCACAACAACCTACATACGCTATCATGCAAGCCAAGGAACCACATCATTCCTCTACCTCACTATCCAATTATGACGTAGGCTAGTTACACCACCATAACACATCCACATGCTCCATTCAAGGCTGCTTATGGTGTTCTACCCATGGTGGTGCAAAGCACAACATAGGCTCATATTCACATACCCATAAGCACACTATCACACATATACTGAATATGGCTTGATAATGAAGAAATTGTCAACATTTGTGTGTACAATCATGTGTAATCAAAATGAATTTTGGTGTGATATCTTGGCAGATATAAAACAATGAGATTTTCCCACTGTCACAAAACTCGCTTTATTATACTGCATTATTGGTACTAGAGCCTACTCATCCACTTGTCCTTCAGGCATCCTGTACTTGACTGGTACAACATTGTTTCTTGGTAGTGGTGGTTGTTGATCTAATATGGGTTGTGGTTTTTTCATAGCCTAGGTGGATTCTGAACTTGTGCCATGTTTGGTGGATATCTATACATGGGTTGTCCATGTTGTCTCATTGGCATATACTGGACATTTCCATCATATTTAGGCTTATGATAGCACTCACCCGTTTCGTGGTTTTCCCATTTCCCTTCGATGGCACACCATCTCAATGGTCTATGTTGTCCCATATGTTGTCCTTGAGGTGGACCCTATCATGGCCCTCTCGTAGGCATCCTTTACATGTTATACATCATGCCATTCATGCGCTTAAGCATGTCCTCCATGGGATTAATAGGAATACCACTATTGGTCCTACTTGTGCTGGCACAAAAGATTTGGTTTGCTCACTCTATGTATCCTTGACAGTGGTTTCCTCATTAAAAATCTTGCCAGAAATTCTTCTAGGACAATGAGACAAGCCTCTCCTGAGACAATCCAACTTTGAACATCCATCGTTGTATTGCCTCATTCTACTCACACAATCTCTTACAATTTTCCCTTGTTTTTGTTTAAAATAGTAGATTTGTGCCATGGTGCTATGCTTGATTCCCATTTTTTAGCAAGCGGCAACAAATCTCATGGCCAAAGTTGATTTATCGATTATTGGTCCAGGAAGTATGGTTTGGAACCAAAACAAAGCCTTGTCCTCCAAAGTCATCCCAAACCTCTCAAATTGCGTATGGAAGTCTGTTATATGTTCAACCCTTAGAATTTTTCTGGGGCTTGCGAAGTGGTCATACAGATCCCCTAACCCATTGTATTTTTTGACCCATCCATATTGAGAACATTCCAAAATTTGGATTTTATGGAGTGGGAGATATTAATCACAATTAATATCTCTTAGGTCAAAATCAAAGATTTGTCCCACTTTTAACCTTTACTTGACATGCTATCGTGCGTACTTGTGCCGAAAAACCCCCATCTCCGTGGCCATCTCAAGCTTCGAAGTAGCTCCGTCTCCATCTAAGCAATTCATAGCAGCTCCCTTGCACCCAAATCAACCACTATGAGCAACACTCTTGCCCAAAACCCATCTCAGGCTTCTCGGTAGCTGTGTCACCATCCGACCATCTCCCTAGTGTCCCTAATAAACCGCTTTGAGCAATTGTCTTGCCCAAAACCCCATGATTACATGGGAATTCTCTTCAACCGCTTTAAGTAGCACCCTTGCCCGTGCCCGAAAACCCATCTCGAAATTCTTGATAGCTCTGTCTCCATCCCAACATTAGCTCCTCACACCCCCAATAAATCTCTTTGAGCAATTTTCTTGCCCAAAAACCCACAATTGCGTAGGACCTCTCTCTCACTCTCTCTCTCTCTCTCTCTCTCTCTCTCTCTCTCTCTCTCTCTCTCTCTCTCTCTCTCTCTCTCTCTCTCTCTCTCTCTCTCTCTCTCTCGTCATTAGTACACCCATCCATTAGTGAAGCCACCTCCTCCGTCTCCTAAATAACCTCCACTAGACACACTTGTCTCGACAAACCCTCATCTCTCCCTCCATCTCAAGCTTCAAAGTAGATCTCTCTCTCTCTCTCTCTCTCTCTCTCTCTCTCTCTCTCTCTCTCTCTCTCTCTCTCTCTCTCTCTCTCTCTCTCTCTCTCTCTCTCTCTCTCTCTATCTCTATCTCTCTCTCTCTGTGTGTGTGTGTGTGTGTGTGTGTGTGTGTGTGTGTGTGTGTGTGTGTGTGTGTGTGTGTGTGTGTGTGTGTGTGTGTGTGTGACAATATCAGTGTGCGGGAAAAGTGTGGCTCCGCTTAGCCTTGAGCCGGTTGAAAAATCAAAACAACCTATTGAAGGGAGGGAGAAGGAAGAATAGAGAATTCAAGAAATAGAGTTAAAGTATTAAAAAATTATCCTCTTTGGAACTACCCTAAAGAGTGTTGTATGTTTGTGAAATTGACTTTTTTGTTTGAATGTTGCTGCATGGTGTGTGTGTGTGCGCGCACACACACACACACACACACACACTTATCTAGTTGACATTGCCTTGGATAACCATGGGTTGACTTATGCCCTCTTGGTAATCTCGCTCTCTCTATCTAGACAACAATGTCTTGGTTAAATGGCTGGCTATAGCTAAAGCTTGAATACATTGGTATACTTTATCCATAACCTGTTCAATTTGGAAAATAATGACACATGTCTTTAGAAAAAGGTTTGTTTACTTTGGGCATCATTATTCTCCATAAGTATGTCATACACTAGCTCAGTTGTGAGCACGGTTGGCTTTATAAGGCGATTTTCCAGTGCCTGTATAGAATCCCTACACTAACTTGGCATGAACAAATCCCCCTGATGAAGGGATAACTCCATGATCCGTGGACAAGTTGCATCGCAAATTGAGCCTAGTTAAAGGCCCTACACAAACCTTGCATGAACCAACCCTCCTTTGATCATTGTATCTTTTATTCAAGCTGGTAGTGACATGATGACTCCTAGCAAGATCGAAAAAATCTTGCCTCAATCGGTAGATACCTTTTTTGATGATTGTATGCAGGCAGTAATTTGACAATGGTGGCTAAAGACAAAGAACTAAGGAGATTATTATCCTGTATGTTGATTGATAAACTATATGTTATGCTTTACCTACAATGCAAAAAATGCAATAAAATAAACATGGGTAGTATAACTCTTGCTCTCAAACATGCAAAGGAAATATGAGTTTGTATATTGTCTCATACAGGATCAAGGGCATAAACATAGAAGGGATAGTGATGAATTACATGCTTATTTTGGCAAACCATAAACCTTCTGTGGAGGGTCTTATTGAGAGGAGACCTCATGGGAGAGTGGGTTCATAGAGCTCTCTAAATACGATCACAATCTGTTGCAAAATGTTGCCCAAAATTGTTGGAATTGCTTGTTTTGTTTTACAAATTAATGTTTTTTGGTACAAAAGACACACACACTTAGAATGTATTAAATATTCTTGCATGGCAGTTGACTTAGATTGAGACATTGTGCTCAAATTTTTGGCATAGAGAAGAGCATTGAAAAAACTAAAGTATAATGTAAATGGGTACGTGATTTTTTTAAGTCTTCTATTTTGTTTAAAAGCCATAATCCTCTTGTGAGGGTCTCCAAAGAGATGCCAATTATTGTGGATTTTTTACCTATTTTTTGAAATACAAACAAAATGATGTCCAATTTTTGTAAAGAAGCCTAGTAAGTGGCCGTGTTCATACATTAGACATATGATAGTCCGTAGGGTAAGTTGTAAATTAATTTTGCAGGTGGAACATGGATAACAATTGGACCCAGTTTTGACACCTGCAATACAGACAAGCAGTGTCAATTCTAACTGAATGCTTTCGTATGGATGCAAGTAACAGCTAGATCCTTCTCCTCGTAGGATTAGTGGACGTTTGTCTCTAAGGACTGGATATCTTCAAAGTGGATCAAATCAATAACAATACATGTAGAAAGGAAAATCTACATTTCTTCATGCAGTAGAGATTTTGGCTAATGTAAACTATTGTTAGGGTGTTATTAACATGTAGCTTATCTCTTGAGTATATTGTCAATATCCTTGTACATTTATCATTACCCTTGTCAGTATGTATAATCTGATCTACTCCATTGTATGGTTCAATAGTTTGTATACTCAAACTATTGTTAGGCTTTTCATTTCAAACACGTGCAAACTTCTTCCTAGCTAGCCTTTGGTCGGGCTAGCACCATGCAATGGTCGTAGATCTGGTACATTAATACTAACTTGACCCACCCAATCCAACCGGATGGGTTGGGGTTCTTTAGCTCCTAAATTGGTCAAGTTCATACAAGTTACATTATTACTAGCTTGACCCACCTAATCCAAAGGGATGGGTTGGGGCTCTTTAGCTCCTAAATTGGTCAAGTTAACACAAGTTACATTATTATTAGCTTGATCCACCCAATCCAAAGGGATGGGTTGGGGATCTTAGCTCCTAAATTGGTCAAGCACCTACATGCGTACATATAATCCTTATATTATAATCAATGTCCACCCTCGAGCAAGTGTGGAATTTCAATTGGTCTTTATCTGGCAGGATTGGAGTATTTTATAGTAACCACCATTTGACATAGTTCACAAATTTGGGATGCACATCGACCAAAATCATGAGATGTCAGGTATGTAGTTTTCATAGTACCATACTCTCCTCCCTGGAGGACCCCTTTATCATACAACAATTGGGTATTCTCACATTTAAACCCTTTTCAACACATTACATATGGTTATTCTCGCATCTAAACCCGTTTTAACATGGTACAGATGATTGAGTTATAAACATTGAAATTAGGAAGCATTTACTACAATTGGTGGGGGATTGGTCCACTTGGTGGACCATCCTCCACCAAGTGGATCTCTCCTCTGGGATGGGGGAGGGCCACACACACACACACACACACACTTATCTAGTTCACATTTCCTTGAATAACCCTAGGCTGACTTATGCCCTCTTGGTAATCTGGCTCTCTCTATCTGGACAACAATGTCTTGGTTAAACCTTGGCCGGCTATAGCTAAAGCTTGAATACATTGGTATACTTTATCCATAGCCTGTTCAATTTGGAAAATAATGACCCATGTCTTTAGAAAAAGGTTTGTTTACTTTGGGCATCATTATTCTTTATAAGTATGTTATACACTAGCTCAGTTGTGAGCACAGCTGGCTTTATAAGGCGCGTCAAGTGTGCACACCATTCTGTCGAGTTACTCATGAGAAGGCCTCCTTATATAGATGTAAGGGAACCTCTAAACCCCATGTGCAGTCGCCCTTAGATAGCCAAGTCCAAGTAGGACTCTCCCATGCGCCCATGTGTAGCCACTTTTGGGTAGACAAGTCCTCCTAGAAATCGGCCACCGGCCAAGGAAATCCGGCCACCGGCCAAAGATCACCGGCCGTCGACCACCGGCCATTTTCTGATTGTCTTCCGGTCATCGTCCGGCCAAGATATTCCGGCCGTCATATTCCGCCCCTGAATTTGCTTCGTACCATCCACGATCACAAATAGAGATCTCATCAGCGTACAAATTTGGAATCCACCAAATATATGTGCACCATTGGCTTCTCCTCGCATGGGGGCCTTACAAACTGTGCAACATATATTGTGGTGGCAAAACTGAGAGAGGTGGGCATTGCAAGTGTACTAACACCCCCCCTCAATGAACACTCGAAGATACTCTATGTTGGTCGTGTGCCAACTCCAAGTTGATGAAGATGTCGAAGTAACTGGTCTTTCCCTAGAGCTTTGGTGAAGATATCTGCACAATTATCTTCAATAGGACAATACTCTAGCTCCACAATTTCATCCTCAATTAGCTCTTGAACATAATGATATTGAACCTCAATATGCTTTGTGCGTGTATGGAAGACGGGGTTCTTGGCAATCGCCTTGCAACTCTGGTTGTCGCATTGAAGTGTTGTTGCTGAATGAAGAGAAACACCTAAGTCCATGAGGACTTGCCTTAGCCAAACTGCTTCACAAGCTGCAAAACAAGCAGCTTTATACTCTGCTTTCATTGAAGAAAGAGCGATGGTTGGCTGCTTCTTGCTGATCCAAGAAAACACTCCAGAACCAAGTGAGAAACAAAATCCAGAAACTGACTTTCTAGAGTCACGATCTCCTACCCAACAAAGTCACGATACCCACTAAAAATATTTGTGCCAATGCCATAGGCAATGCCATGGCCCAAAATACCTTTGATGTACTTAAGAACTCGCATACCTTCCTTCCAATGAGATTCTCTTGGTTGGTTGGAAAACCTGCTTAAAACGCCTACTGCAAAAGAAGTATCCGGCCTAGTGTTGCACAAGAAAATTAAGCTTCCCACAAGTTTTCTGTACTTTTAAATGTCGACTAAGGGAGAAGAATCTTCCATGGAGAGTTTTGCATTTGCCTCCATTGGAGTGCTCACAGGTCTGCAATCCATCATGCCAAAAGCTTTTAGGATCTCTGTTGCATACTTTTGTTGAGAGATGAAGATACCTTTTGAGGATTGCCAAACCTCAATCCCCAAACAATAATGCAACAAACCTAAGTCTGTCATTTCGAATTCATAACTCAAATTCTCACGAGTTTGTTGGATGAGCTCTTTGTGGTCACCTGTGATTATCAAGTCATTGACATACAAGATAATAATGACTTGTTTTCCATTCTCTCTAAGCACATATAAATTCGCTTCAGAGGCACTTCTTCTAAAGCCAAGTTTTTTTTAAAAACTTATCAATTATGACATACCATGCTCTTGGAGACTGTTTCACGCCATATAAAGCCTTCTTCAATCTAACCTTCTGTTTTGAATGGGGCGTCTCAAACCCTGGTGGTTGCTCAATATACACCTCCTCCTTGAGAATTCCATTCAAAAATGCAGACACAACATCCATTTGGTAAACAACCCATAACTAGATAGCAGCAAGAGCAAGCACAAGACAAATAGTTGTCATTCAAGCTGTGGGAGCGAAGGTGTCACTAACATCAAACCCTTCGACTTCAGAGAATCCTTGTGCTACTAACTTGGCTTTGTACTTTTGCAAAGAGACATCAGCATTATGCTTGAGCTTGTACACCCGTTTTGTGCCAATGACTTTCTTCTTTGGAGGCCGATCCACTACTTCCCAAGTGTCATTCTTTGTGATGATGTCGTATTCAGACTACATCGCTTTCTTCCACTTTGGATCAGCCATTGCCTCGTCGACGAAGGCTGGCTCCTTCACAGAGCCCACAATTTCTGTCATGAGAGCCATGTTGACGATATGTTCCGAGGCTCTCCTTTGCTCCTCTATTCTTTTTTACCGTCGCAAACCCCCCTCCTCTTCATGAGGGTTGTGAACTTGAGGGTTTTGAGCGTCAAAAAGATGTTGAGCCCACTTTGGTAGTGGCTTTTCCTATGATGCTGCAACATGTCCGTTAGATTTATTTGAGTCATCATCAGGCAACTCCTCCTCTTGATTTTTTATTGACTTTGGTATGGCACATGGTGAGTTATTTCTTCATTTGATGAGAAAGCGGATGAACCTGGTTTCTCCACCATATGTGGCCCTTCTTCAAATACCACTCCCGACTGGTGAGTATTTTCTTTGCCTCTGGATCATAGAGTCTATAAGCCTTAGACTCTTCACTGTATCCGAGAAATACGCACTTCTTGCTTTTGGCTTCTAACTTTGTTCTTTGTGAATCAAGAATATGTGCATAACAAAAACACTCAAATGTTTTGAAATGCAAGACTGAAGGTTTTTACCAGAATAGGCTTCTTGAGGTGTTTTCCCTTTCAAAGCCTTTGTGTAGCTTTGATTGAGAATGTACACTGTTGTACTTACTGCTTTGGCCCAAAATGAATCTGGCATACCCTTGGCTTTGAGCATACACCTTGCCATTTCTACCACTGTCCGATTGCGACGGTCCACAACGCCATTTTGTTGTGGTGTGTAAGCTGTAGCTCTTTCTACCACCGTCTGATTGTGACAATCCACAATGCCATTTTGTTGTGGTGTGTAAGCTATAGTAAGGTGTCGTTTTATGCCATGCTCATTGCAGTAGTTGTTGAATTCATTTGAGATGAATTCTCCTCCTCGATTTGTGTGAAGCTTCTTCACCTTCTTTCCTGTTTCATTTTCTACAAGCTTTTGCCACATTTTAAACTTTCCAAAAGCTTCAGACTTCTCACGAATGAAATACACCCACATCTTTCTACTAAAGTCGTCGACTAACAGAAAAAAGTAGAAAGATCCACCCAAAGCGGATGTAGACATTTTTCCACAGAGATCTGCGTGTACCAACTCTAGAGGAGATTGAGCTCGATTACTACTCTCTTGTGAAAATGCCTTTCTTTGCTTCTTGCCCATCATGCAAGCTTCACAAACTTCATTCATTTTTGAGATTTGAGGCATGTGTGCCACCATCCCAAATTTTTGCATCTCTTTTAGCACAGCAATGCTTAAGTGACCAAATCTCTCATGCCATAATTGAGTTGTATCTTTTTCTGTAGTGACCGTAAGTGCACAACAATGCTTAAGTGACCAAATCTCTCATGCCATAATTGAGTTGTATCTTTTTCTGTAGTGACCGTAAGTGCAGAAAGTTTATAGAGGTTGTTGCGCCTTACGTCCTTTCCCACTGTGTTGCCTTTAGAATGCAAGATTTTTGCTCCATTTATCTTGAAACAGACTTCAAGATCACGATCAGTGATTGCAGCAATGGTCAACAAATTCTTCTTGATTTGAGGCACGTACAACACATTAGAGAGATCTTTAGTTTCACCTGTAGCTGCTAAAAAAGAAATTGTCCCAGACCCTTCGACTGGACATTTGGCATTATTCCCAACAATTACACTTATGGGTTCCTGTAGAGGCTTCCAGGAACTATACCAATCTTTCTTACTAGTCATATGTCGGGATGCACCACTATCTAGATCCAAGAACCATCAACAAGCGGAGTTTGTGCTGAAACAGACCTTGAACTATGGGCCAAGAACCATCAACAAGCGGAGTTTGTGCTGAAACAGACCTTGAACTATGGGCCAAGAACCATCAACAAGCGGAGTTTGTGCTTGTTCAAGGTCTGTTCAGGAAGCTATTTTTACTGTGACAAGAAGGGTCATGCTGTTAAAGACTGCAGAAAGAAGAAAGCAGACGAGAAGAACGGCACCATGAAAGCTTCTTGGAAGGAAAGAGAATCCGCCAAACAGACCGTCTCGTACTTTCTTAGCTACGAGCACCTAGTGCTCTGATACCATGTAAGAAATGCGGAATACAATAAGGATCTAGTAGCAGGGAGATTAGAGAGAGATACGATGCAAAGTAGATTAGTGGCAAATCAAAAACTTTAGATTAGCACACTATTACAAAGTGATGGCGTCATCCACCCATGCGCTCTCAAGGTAGAGCTTAGATGGTGATTTAGATAACTAGAGCAAGTAGGAATACAAGGGACTAACAATCCTTACACAAGGATGTGTTGTGTGCAGCTCTATCTCCATCTTAGCAGCTCCCTCTTGTCACCAATAAACTGCTTTGAGCAACTGTCTTGCCCAAAAAATCCACAATTGCGTGGGACCTCTCTCTCTCTCTCTCTCTCTCTCTCTCTCTCTCTCTCTCTCTCTCTCTCTCTCTCGTGCATGTATGTGTCGTCCAATTGCAAGGAATACTCGCCCGCAATAGAAGTCTACGGCATATGTCCGGGCGGGGGAGGGGGTCCTTTTCCCCTTTATATATAGTCGCTAACCTGACATGTATAGAACTTTGGCAGTTTGCGTCTTAAGAATCTGGTCGAGATTTTACAATTTAGTAGGTTAAAAATACATTAAACCTTGGTTTTTTTCATGTACAACGATTGAAAGGAGGAGTGAAGAAGAAATGTTGACCAAGTTTGGATGAGCAAATTTTGGCTGCTTTCTCTTTTATTTGAACTTTGAGGCTGTCAAAACGTCAGGTTTGAAAAGGACGTTGGCGCCCCAATAATAGTCTGATGAGAGTAGAATTCACACTGAAAGGCGGGACACTGACCTCTGTGGCGCTGCTCGAGTTGCACTGACTTCAGTTGTCCTCCTCGAGTCGTAAAAGCGCTTCCCTGGAGTCGCCTCCCCCGTTCCACTACTCAATGCAAGTCGTCCCGCCTAATTACTGTGACAACAATGGTCATCGTCAATTCTTGTGCGCGGGGAACACAATCTCTGTCATCTCTCTCTCTCTCTCTCTCTCTCTCTCTCTCTCTCTCTCCTTCCTTCTCCTGTGTCGCCGGAGATGCAGGGTACACTGGCCTGAAGGAGCTGTTGCTGACGCGTGGCAGGGAGGGGGGGTCGGAATCCCTCCCCCCATTATCTCTAATATAGATAAGTGCTTTTTTTTTGCAAGGTTATTTGTGGCAAACTACTTGCTAAGTATTCAGAAACGGATCTCAAGTTTCAAAAAGAGATAAAGATTAGAAAATCTTGAACAATCCAGCCAACATAGATACAAAGGTATTTTGGGAATTTTTGAAATTTGAGGGGTAGTTTAGGAATTTCCACAAATTAGAGGGGTATTTTGGTAATTTTCCCTTTGAATTTTGAAAATGGGTTGTGAGACAATGTGCATTGTGAGTGAGATTCCGTTCTGTCCAGACAGCAGTGTGTTCCAAAAAACCTCGATTCTGTCCGGACAGTAGCAGTTTTCGAGGGGCGTGTATGGTTTGAGGCTTTGAGCGCAGAGAGACACAGACAGAGAGAGAGAGAGAGAGAGAGAGATGGGTGTCACGTTCGCCAAACTGTTTCAGCGGCTGATTGCCAAGAAGGAAATGCGCATTTTGATGGTGGGTCTTGACGCTGCAGGCAAAACTACCATCCTTTACAAGCTCAAGCTCGGCGAAATTGTCACCACCATCCCCACAATCGGTATCTCTCTCTCCTTCAAATTTTCCCTCTTCACATGTGAATGTCACCGTCTGCTTGCTTCCTCAGTATTTTTCATTGTTGTTGAGATGTTTCTATGACCGTCTGCATGGAAGCGGAGATAAATATTTTCTGCTTGGGCTCCACACGTCCACTTTACAGATTGGACATGGTTGAATCTTTTCTAAAGGTGCCAATGATTCTTAGAATTGTTGAGGATTCTGTTTCTTTGCTTCCAGAAACAATATTCTTTGTGCTGTTTTACTGTTGGTTTGGGCTAGCAAGCCTCAAGAAAGTTTTCAGCAAATTTTAATAAGCTCCATAGAAACTTTCTCTCTCACATCCATTAATAGGAAATTGTGGCTGTCAAGAGGTGCATGTATGGAGGTGGCTATAAGGTTTGCCGAGGTTCTATCGGAGCACTGGAATTTGTTTTTGTCTTGCAAAATTTATATTTTTGGCCATGGTTGAATTTGTGATATGTGTGTGAACAGTTGAAAAAAAATCCTGCAATTTGTTGTTTCAATGTGGGCCTCTTTTTCCTTTTCCTATGATCTTTTTGTATATAGCTTATTTTTCTGTTCATTGTAGGGTAAAGTTTGTTTTTATTTTCAACATTTAACCGTACATTTGGTTTATAAGCTCTAAAACTGCTAATGAACCTGAAATGTTGTAATATTTCAATTTTCTTTATTCTCGCAGGTTTTAATGTAGAAACTGTAGAATATAAGAACATAAGTTTTACTGTTTGGGACGTTGGAGGCCAGGACAAGGTCAGCAGAATCTTTGGCCTAATTTTAAGACTTGACTTGCGTTTTTTTTGCTATTGGTATTAGAGTCTCCCATGTCACATGGATTATGGGTGTTGGGGACAAAGATGGTTTTTAAATATTTTTTTCCCTATCTGGAGTTTGGGAGGTTTGCATATTACGCTCTAAAGGTAACCACGACATTCAAGGCGAAGGGTTCAGCAAGGAGTGTCTCCTCTCATCTAGTCCCTTTCTGAAGCTGTTGCTTCCCCCTTCATTTAATTTCGTCTTTGTGCTAGCTCTATCTTCTGGCTCGTTAAAGGCACTTTCAGCTCTGGTCACTTATCGTGTATGCCAAGAAGATGATGCCGAACATTGGCACAGCATTTCATCTTGTCTTCCATGTAAAGAGGTGCTTGCCAAAGGGCCAAACACATTCAATTCGGTTGTACACTCTTCCACTCATGCACATTACAACATCCTCATTACATTATTGCAGCTGTAGTGCTTTCCCACATATTCAACAATAGTGGGTAAATGTGAACATAAAACTAGGTCACTATGGTAAGGAGCCTCGAGCTACCAAACATCTCTGATGAATACAAAGCTTTTATGTCTAAACATAGACTGCTGACAACATGAAGGGGTGCACATTATTTGCGTTCTCACTGTGGGCATTTTTGTTCAAACCATTTCTTTCTTTTGTTCTACAATCAATGTGGATATGATCAGATTGTCTGAGACATTCTTGCATTTGTTTTCATGCCTTGATGTCAATTACTTTGGAGTGTGCTCTGCCGGTAGGTGAAGTGCCATATGTTTGGCCAGATGGTGCGATGCTTCTGAAGTTAGAGCAAAACTAAGTTACTGATGTACTGAAGGAGTGCCATAGTTTTCAGAAAAAAAGAGAGGATTGAATAAACAAAATGTAGACAGATGGTATTGTCATCGTTGTTACCGAAATGACTTGCTACTATTTTTAAGCAAATATGCTCCTTAGTTAGGAAACTGTATTCTGCCCTAACCGATGTGATTTATGTATTTGAAACATCCTTTAATTCACCTTATGGACTGCAAATTTTATTGGATGTATATTAATCTGATCAAGAGCTTTGTTTTTTGCCTTCTATCAGATTCGGCCACTATGGAGACATTATTTTCAAAACACACAAGGGTTGATTTTTGTGGTTGACAGCAACGATAAAGACCGTGTGTTGGAGGCTCGGGATGAGCTACATAGGATGCTCAATGAGGTAAGTCGTACAAAATATGATGAAGGTTAGCAGCAAAGTTTTGTCAACATGGCTGGCACATTCTTGGGCTGTGGTGGAGTGTAATTCTGTTTATCAGTTGTATCACTACAATTTCCCCTATAATTGTAGCATCTTCATCCATGTAGAGCTTGTGTAGATGAACGCTCTTGGCATTTGTGGTGGCTCAGGATTCCAAAGTGTGCACGTCAAAAAAGCTGGGGCTAATTTGGCATTTTGATTAAAAAAATGTACACTTTATGCATACATAAGAAAGAGGCGAGAGGGAGGGGAGGGGGGGTAACTTTTTGACACATATAGTATGTTTATAGCTGTATATCTAATAATCCCTTGAATACATGCGATATAGGAAGCTTTTAATGAGTGATCACCGGAAGTAATGAGTGATTGTCGCGAGGATTCAAGATCTTGGTATTCCAAGCGTTTGAATACGGAGTGCTCTTGTTGCTGGCAGTGTTACTAGAGGCAAGGTGTGAATTAAAGGAGATGAGCACGTAGATATGGCTACAAGCTTTAAGGGAGAGAGGGTGTGAAAAACGCTAGTGCAATAACCCCAATTAACTCTTAACTCGAGAACTCAGTAGGGTGAAGGAGCTACGGGATCCAAAACAAGGCCAACATTAAGTGGGATCTAATTTATCATGTAAATTTTAGGGTTTCATGATTAAGATAGCCTTTGTTGTGACTAGTTCTTTTGACATCATTCTGATTCAAAGTGGTTAATTGTAGTGAGTGAGAGTCATTTCAATTCAAATTTCTCTCTATTGGCTCCTACATTTTAGCTGTCCTTTACCCTAGTCAATAATGAGATCTATCACAAAATGGGTGGTCTTACTGAGCTTGTAAATCTCTTAACGTATTTCATCTGTCCTAGAAATAATTGTCAAACATGCTCGCCTTTTAATATCGGAGACACGACAAGAAGGTGCATGCCATGATTTCACTGGATGGAATATTTGCTCATCTATAAGCGGAAAGCTGCAAGCAATGTTCCAAATTGCTGTCTTTAATTTACTATCTGCTTTCCGTTGGTGAAGGGATGATCTTTGAAGCTCAAATGTCCTACAAGTCATGTTGGCTGCTTACAATTATGGGTGTGACGAGCAAGGGAAAGGTACTTTGACCCAGATTGCTTCAGTGGTGGGAAGCTCCACTTCACATTAACGGACCTGGAGCAACTTGTAACACTCTGAAGCATCATTGAAAGACTGTCTTTAGCACACCACAAGGGTATCTCAAGCGTAAATGAATCTTGGAAAGGTATCAGACGCCTTGCAGTGATTGATCAAACAACTCAGCAAGCCTCGGTCGTAGAGACTTCTTCTTGATCGTCAGTGATGTGTGACGTTTTGATAGCTTCATGCAGCCTTTTGAGTCTTGCTTGCTGTATTGGCCTGTGTAGGATGAGCTACACGATGCAGTACTTCTTGTGTTTGCAAACAAGCAGGACCTACCTAATGCAATGAATGCTGCTGAAATCACGGATAAGCTTGGGCTTCATTCACTGAGTCAGCGTAGCTGGTAACTGCCCACTTTTGCTTTTTTTTCCCATCCATTTGACAAGAGGCGTTTATACTGTGTTGCAGCATAACCTTTTCCTCAAATTTGAGCAGGTACATCCAGAGCACATGTGCCACCTCTGGGGAAGGCCTTTATGAAGGTCTGAACTGGCTTTCTAGCAACATTGCAAGTAAATCATAATGGTAATTGTGAGGTCTTTTAGGCTCATGTCAAAACCCTTCCAAGTCTTGTCCCCTTTTTGTCTTTAACTTGCCCTTTTGTAGTGAAAGCGCCTGACTGGCGACAATCATGAATATCACATGCATAACCTGGAAAAAAAGGATAGAAACAATTTTACAAAGGAGAAATATACACTTTGCCCCATATAAATATATCAGAAATCCTTCAACAAAGAGTTTGTTGGCTCCCAAATATGTTGGTGTCATAATGCAATTAGAGGAGTGTTGTGTGAGAAAGGTAGTAGACCACTTTGCTGATTAAAATCTTGCTCCATCATTCAAGCATTATTGGAATTCTAGCTATGACGCCTATTTGTTAACCCTTTTCACAAGGGCAAGCTAAAGCATTCGAAAATCAATGAATAAGCTTTCTTCTCAAGTTCATTTTCCTTGTGCACAAAGCATCTATCATTTCACATTAAAGAACCATGATTTGAGACATGTCATCTCTCTCTCTCTCTCTCTCTCTCAATTCTCTGGCAATGTTGACATGATGTCTCGAGGTCAAGATACCACACTTCATTACAAAAAAATTCGAGACGATTTGTTATGTTTGCTTTCGTAACCAATTCTTGAAGGACCTAACGTAGATGGAAGTTCGTTGAAAGTTCTGGTTTGAAAAAGGGACATCACTTTGGCTGTAATGGGTTTGGTGTCTTGATTTTGTGAGCTTGAACTTCAATCCCATCAATCAAAGGGTAAGAGTTCAATTCTCACCGTTGATTGCTCTAATAGTGAGTTGGCACTAGAGGGGGAGCCAATTCTCCAAGTGCCTAGGGTAGGTCGAAGTCATAGCTCCAAAAAGGAACATACCTTTCGCCAAAATGGGTTTGGTGTCTTGGTTATATGGGCTTGAATTTGAATCCCATCAATCAATACAAGACAAGCAATGGATGTAGGAAGGATAACACTTCTTTAATGCACTAGGATATTTCCCATGAACAATCCAATATATCAGTGCTAGCCCTTTCACTCAATTTACACTACCACTCTAAATTACATTGTTAGCAATGAGAAACCATGGTTTGCTATATTCACACTACACATTCCTCTCTAAAAATATGATTAGGCTTGGTAAAGCATGCTTCTGGACCTATGTAACACACAACATAGAACTAAACCATGTTTCGTATGATTGTGTCATGTGTGCCTACACACATAAAGGGAAGCCATTGTCAAGTTTGAGTGACTTCTTCCAAATTCTTCTGACCCACACATGTGAGATGTAGACGTCAAGACTAGTCACCATCACGGAGAAATCCAAAGACTTCGAACTTAGTGTTTGTGCCAACTCATGTGGTATGTATATCAACATAGACACACCAATAATTGCAAAGCTTTGGATTTTTTGCGTAAGACATGCTAAGCATCTATGTCCACATGTTTACAATGCCATCGATCACTTCAATATCTACATTCACAATGGTTTTGAAGAAAGAAGAGGATTGTAAAACTCTATTGCCACATATCATAACCACCTGATGTCACTTGCATATATAACCACCTGATGCCCTTGAAATTTCATGAGTCTAATCATTTGATCAGGTGGTAGGTGTTGACCACAAAAATGCACATGAGTACTTCACAAGAGAGGTACATACTCAGAAAGGCATGGTACCTTTTTCAAGAATAAGTCGTTATCTTTATAATCAGGTTCAAGGAAGCTAGGATTCCATTTTATAAAAATCTGCTTTTTGGGTGCTTTTTGTGCTTTCTGTTGAAAAGCAAGTTTGCCTCATAGCTCAAGTAGACCAAGTGAAGTCATGGTAAAATTTTAGATTTTTATTTTATTTTTCGTGTTTTATTTTGCTTTTCATGCTTTATGATTCTCCCAAAAAGTAAAATGCTTTTTAATATAGTTAAACTTTTTTAAAAAAACATTATTTTTAGTCGACATATATATGCAGAACGGGCATACTACGGATAGACAGGATTAAAACAAGTTTTTAAGGGAATATTAATTTTTATGAAAAGTGGCACTGTATATATACCAAGTTAGTACGATAAGCATCATGATTATGCTATGATATTGCGGCGTGCTTTAGTTCACCTATGATTGCATTAATTACCAAAATTCTTTTTTTAATGATGAAACTATCCCAAAAAATTGAATGGTGGGGTAAAAATTGACCTTAGAAAACAATTCTTATTTTTTAAAAAAAGAGAAGCATTTCCACAAAGCTAGCTTTGCTTGTGGTCAAATATTTGGGCGCACAATTTTTGCTTGGGAGTCACTGTGGTCAAATATCTGGGCGCGCAATTTTTGCTTGAGAGCACGTAATTCATGGGTTAATGGATACATCGAACATAGTGAAACTCTATGTACTTATTATACGGAGGTTTTGTAATCTCTTCATCACCATCTCCATAACAAACTCACATCTCTCTCTCTCTTATATTCTCTTCTCTTTTCACGTTGCGCTCTCCATCAACTTCGTGGCAAAAATCTCTATGTAGCTCTCATCATTACTCTCTTGCAACAAAGCAAGAAGCCGTTTGACCACCAAGAATCACTCCTTGATCATAGCAAGAAGCTTTAAACTCCATAGCCATCATCTCTTACTCTCTCTACTTTCATTTTTATTCCATCTAGGGAAACTACGCTCTACTTAGTGTTTTTCTATGTACATGGGCATGTATGGGATTTCTTGAAGTGTACAATGTTGATTCATGCTTGTATTATCATATTTAGCATGCTGATGTATGTGGGGACACCATGGTTTGATCGCATGGATGCCAATGTTAAATTTCCTGAAAGGCAAATCTACTTTAGGTTCAGGAAAAAAGATATGTACATAGATGCTAAGGAGTTGGATAACACCATACCAATTGTACATATGCAAGCTTTCAATAAGTCAATAAAGAGCTCTATTTTTATGTACATTATTTTTGTTAAAGATTCTCAAAATCTCGGGGGGTTCACTATGTGTAAAACTACCATATCACGTGCGTTCAAGACATCTTTGTAAAACCCCTTGTCTATGAATTTTGTTAGGAATAAAATGTACCCTTTTCTTTTAAAATCTCTAAGTTTTTTTCAAATTTGGAAAAATAATGCCCTTTTGCATATATATTTATGTAAGTTTCAAGAACTTTAAATACCCTTCTGTTGAACTCACGTGATAGGTTACCTTTTTATTAGGTCACCTCCCCGGGCTCAAAATGAACCTAATGCTTTAGCAAAAGAAAATATAAACAATCACAAGGAATTAGAGTTATCCAATTTTCTCAAGGGATTTCAAGATGTCTTATTGACGACATCCCTTGTGAACTACCTTCTAAATGAGGCAATGATGACCATGCAATTGAACTTCTTCTAGGAAGTTCATCGCCTGATAAACCTCCTTATAGAGTTTCCCAAGCTCAACAAGGGGAGATTATGCGGCAAGTGCATGAGTTAGTTGAGAAGAGCATGGTTAGGCCTAGCTCATCTCCATTTTGTTCACCCGTGTCATTAGTGCAAAAGAAAGACGACACATATCGTATGTGTCGACTATAGAGCACTAAATAGGATCACTATCAAGAATAGGTTTCGCGTTCCACGGGTAGAAGACCTATTTGATAAGCTACAAGGTTTGACCTACTTCAGTAGGATTGACCTAAAAAGTGGCTACCATCAAATAAGGATAGTTGATCAAGACATTGTAAAGACCGCATTTCGCACTACATTTGGTCTTTACGAATACATTGTCATGCCTTTTGGCTTGACCAATGCACCAGCCACATTTAACCGCTTGATGGAGAAGCTATTCAAGCCTCACCGAACCTTTACTGGAGTGTTCTTTGATGATATAATCATCTATTCTAATTCACTAAACGAACACAAGCAACACCTCCAGGTAATATTTCAAGTCTTACGAGAGAATAAACTTTATATTAATCGAAAGAAAAGTGAGTTTTTCTTACAAGAGATTCAATATTTAGGTCACATTATCTCTCAAGATGGCATCCAAATGGATCCATCAAAGCTAGAGGTAATAAAAGGATGACTTAATCCAAGGAATCTACATGAACTAAGAAGCTTTATAGATATGTGTGCATACTATAGACGCTTCATAGAAAAGTTCTCACAAATCGTGGGACCATTACATGACCTATCAAAGTAAAACATTAGGTATATATGGTTTGCCAAGGAGAACAATGCTTTCAAAAATCTTAAAGAAAAGCTTATCTCTTAATCTGTCTTACACTGCCGGATCTCTTAAAGCCATTTGAGGTCCAATGTGACGCTTGTGGTGATTGCCTTGGAGTTGTTTTGCTACAAGAAGGGCACGCCATAGGCTATTAAAGTCGAAGGCTTGAATCTGTTGAGCAAGCTCTAGGCATATAAGAAAGGAACTCCTCACAAATCTACATGCCTTTAGACTCATGGAAGCACTATTTATTGGGGACTCCTTTCATTCTGCGGACGGATCACCAAAGCCTTAAGTACTTCATAACGTAGACCAAGCTCTCCGACAAACAAATGAGATGGGAAAATTTTCGTTCGCAATTTCATTTTCATATTGCTCACATTGCTAGCAAGCATAATAGCAATCTCCTTGTGCTTGGTATGAGAAGGCTGACACTCATTTGGTCAAACGAGGCTTTCATAACAATCCAACAGAAAACACATTGTATGTAAAGCATGAGGTGATGCACTTCTCATTGTGGTTCTTTACGTGGATGATTTGTTGATCACTAAACCAAATGAGAGACATATTGCTAAATTTAAGGCTGATTTGAATGCTACTCTCAAGATGAAAGATTTGGGGCTATTATATCATTAATTGGGTATACAGTTTAAGCAGTGTGATGGTGGTATCGCCTTGTGTCAGAAAAGTTACATAAAGACATTGCTAAGTTTGGACTTGAGGATTGCAAACATATTTCCACTCCCATGGAAACATGTTTGAAGTTGATTCTTCATGATGCTGGCGATCCTACAGATGTCACTCTTTACCAAACTATTGCTGGATGCCTCATTTATGTATGCAACACGAGGCCGGATATTCAGTTTGCAGTCTCACAGGTCAGCAGATTTATGCATTTAGTCTAGGGGCTAAGCATTGGCAGGCTGTCAAGAGGATTTTCCGCTACTTGAGTGGCACTTTACACCTTGGCTTGTTTTATCCCAAGGAGGGATCATTGCCGCCAGACTTACATGCTTTTTTGGACTCAGATTGGGTTGGTTGTTTTGACATGCGAGTGTCCACAAGTAGTTTCTATTTCATGCTTGGCAGTTCGTGTATATCATGGTTAAGCAAGAAGTAACCTACTGTGGCTACTTCTAGTTGTGAGGCTGAGTACAGGATACTCTTCACAGCTACGGTTGAGTGTGTATGGCTCGGATGCCTTATGGCTGATTTGGGTGTTGAACACGACACTGCCAACACTATCTACACTGATAGCCAGAGTGCATTGACAATTGCAAGGAACCCAGTTTTTCATGCTCGCACAAAGCACATTGAGGTGCATTACCACTATGTTAGGGAGAGACTCTCAACAAGAGAGATAAGCTTAACATATGTGCCAACACAGGACAACCTTACAGATCTTTTCACAAAGGCATTGTCTGGTGAAAACTTTGAAGCTTTCCACAAAGCTTTAGGCTTACTCCCCTTTGTGGACTGATCATGTCCTCAGAGCATGGCACTATCCTTTACTCTATGTGCCAGCTCTCGTTCACCGCATCACTCCAGGGGAGATTTGTTACCATATACATGTGGTAGTGATGTGTTTGAACACACATAGGACCGTCGGGGCTTTTTTTCCCTCACTAGGAGGTTTTTTCCCCCATGCATTGTATATACGCCCATCACTCTAGGACTAACTTATCTTTCCATTGCGCACTAAGTAATACACTCTATGTTGTGTGCCTTAAGCTTCCTTCATCTTTTCCAAGCTGTGTGTGTTTTCATGCAACCCGAATTCCAACACTAACTTTATGAAATTTCACATAAAATTAAGTATTGTCAAAATGTACCAAGAGTTAACAATGCTATGTAGGTTATCCTCTTTGATTAGCTAATATGTTATCCTCTTGCTCGGTCTTTGGAATTCCTCAATAGAGGCACTATTCATGAACAATTCATTTTGTGAGCAAAAAATAATGCAACCTAGTGTACCTCTAGAATGAACCTCATGGTGGATACATATCCCTTTGTTTCTAAGAATGCTCATACATATCACTACTAAAACATAGCAATAATTATTTTGCCATTCAAATTCTTGGCTATGACATCTACGTACAACCCCCTTCCCTTCAAAACAGTTCAAATTAATAGTTGAACCACTAATCCTAGAAATACCAAGGGAGACCCAACTATCATACGAATGATGGATATATACCTCAAGGAACATCGCATCTCTAGTATATGCTTATGTGACGCCTCACAAAAGTCCCACCTTACACTACTGTGGCAGGAGACAATATGCAATGGCGGATCCTTGGGTTGAAAGTCTTGTAGAATTCACATTGGGTTCACTTTGAGTTTACTTCCTATGAATGCATATCGAGTTCACATTGAGTTTCATCTAGGATTGGTTGACACCCAATGTTGCCAATCCTTGGAACCATGGACACGATCTGACATGAGATGTGTCAATAATCATAGAAGCATAAGATACAAAAATGTTATTTATACTACTCTCTAGTGTATTCGTTGAACTTGTAATTTCCTAAAGATCGGTTGAATGCCTTGAACTAAAGTTCTTTTAGGATATTTTTCCACATTTTTGAAACATTTCTCTTCTCTTGTCTATCTCTATCTCTATCTCTATATACTATACCACAGTGAGTTTAATATGCAAAAGCTCTACCCCCCATCATTGGTCTTTAACACTAGAACGGTAACAGGACACTTTTATGTCCTTGGACACTTTTGTGTCCTGTTAAGTGACCATTTTGCTTGAATTATTTGAAGAGTATGAAAATGAATTTCTAGGTGCTATATATCCACAAAGTTGCCTTATGAGCTGAAAAAAACTTGACATTTTTTTTGGAGTATCGATCTCACCATTAACCTTACTCTTGCACAACATTTTTGAACTTAAACTGTGTGAAAAAACGGGTCCTGTTTTTTGCTTTTTTTCAATTTTTGGCAACTATACCACTCTAAACTTCATGTTGTGAGGTTTAGATGGCTAGAGGTTAGGCCTTCATAGTTCTCAACATGTTTTGATGATTGTAGGAAGAGCTAAGTGCTAAAATTGAAAGTTATGACCAACTTACAAGAATTGCATAATCCTATTTTTTGGTCAAAATAAGCACTTTTATGATTTTTTTTGTGGCTTTCTTGATATCTAAATTCAATTTTGATTGTGTAAGTATAATGTATAACATAAAGCTAATCTTCCTTGAGTTTTGGGGGACCTAATATGCTATATAGCATAGTATATCACTACAAGAGGTTGTGTGCTCTTGTGACGCTGTTAGCGACGGAAATACACTGGGTTTTTATAACCCCCGGCGTCGCTAAAACCGTCGCTACATGCGTCGCTACGAGAGCGTCGCTACGAGCGTCGCTATACGCGTCGCTATATGCGTCGCTACAAGCGTCTCTATATAGAGACGCTCATAGCGACGGTTATAGCGACGGTTACACTGAAGACTATAGCGACGCTCATAGCGACGCTACAGAGCCATAAATAGCGACGCTTATAGCGACGCCCGAGAGAATTTTTTTTGGTGGCAGGGCATTGAATGCCCTGCCACCCATCAACCATATTGTACTTGATTCACTTTTTTAAAAAAGTGCAAGGGTAGATAATAGACCCAAAATAGTCACCCACAAGACGCATTGTTTGCAAAATTGACAATTGTACACATCATAGGCAAAATGAATTGATTGGCAAATGTAATAATGACAATTGTACAACATCATAGGCATAAAGAATTGATTGGCAAAAGGAACTGCGGTGACAAATGTAATAATATACATGGTTCAAAAAGACGTATAAAATCCGTCTCATGATACATAAGCTATGAGAAACCCTAAACTAATGCTATCTAGCTACGGCTAAACTGACGTCGTTTAGTCAGACGTCTCATCGCGTCCAAGCGGCGTATCTGTCGGATTCTGCAAAAAAAGACAATAAGACAGCTTTCAGTAAGTATAAACATATAACGACATTTATAAAACAGTACAAAAAATAAAAAAGAGTAAACCCTAATACTAACCATGCCGTTGCGAGAACTGAGAATGTCCATCAGGGCGTTTAAGCCCTTCCTGCCTGCGTACTCGCCCTCGTACGGTGTGGGATCACGTCCTGTCATCGACCACTGTCAAAACATACAAAGATTTCATTATGTTAGAATTAAAAGACTCATAAACCCTAAACTATCGAACATAAAGAGCAATGTGAAAACACTTACAAAATCGGCCTCAAATGATGCCCATCCACCGCTCCCCAAGCGGTGCGAGCTCCCTGCCTCTACTCGCGCTCTGGCTGCATCCTTTTGTTGCTTCCACTTGTCGGGATTCTCGCGCGCTGCTTTCTTCGCATTCTTCCAATCTTCTTTGGCCAGCCAATCTGGCCTGTTTCACCCATTCTTGATTGCTTTTTGCACTTCGGAACGCTTGTGTTTGCAGTATTCGCGCATTCGAATCTTCATCAGGTCTTCATTGAAGCGATGATCCCGTGTTGGAACGGGAAACTCATCATGAAGTATGCTGATGATTCTGTTTTTTAAATCACTTGGTACTTCACTCCATTTGTTTAGTATGTAGTGTCTAAACAGCTGAGAGCAAAGACCACGCATACGCGAGATCACCTTCTTGCCGTCATCATCCATGATGATGCCGCCGCTGAAGTCGATGGAGTAAGACAAGCCCTCTGGCCGGTGACGCGTGAACCTGGGTGTCCCGGCAGAGGTCTCTAGCGGCGTGTCGATGGGGGTACGGACGTCAGGTGTCTCCACCGGCGTCTGGGCCCCGAAGCGAGGAGTGTCGAGTGGGGTGGCTCCTGGCGGAGTAGGTAGAGGTGTGTAGCTTCTAGGAACAGTCAGCCGTGCAAAACCTGGCGTAGATGGCGATGCTGTGGCTGGTGTGGGGGCGGGCAAAGAAGGGGAGGGTAAAGAGCCTCGTCGAACACGAGGCGGTGTGGAAGCATCGGTGGCGGAATCCCCACAACAACCGCCACCGCCACCACTAGAGCGCCGGTGTCTAGACGAGTGTGAAGCTCGTCTCGTCGACGCCGAAGCTTCGGAGCGCGCCGAATGCTCCGAAAGAGAGGGAGATGCGGATGGAGTAGGAACGCGCGATGATGCGCCAGAGCGATGACGCTCCACGTACCACTGTCTCTACTGCGGTGACAAAGAAGAAAGAAACTCCTCATCATCCATACCTGCATTAAACACACGAATATTTAAACTTAATATTGAATGAATAGAGTAGACAATGACGCAAAGACCATTAAATACAATGACGTAATGACGCATATAAATACAATGACGCAATGAATTGAGTGATAGAAGAGGCAAGTCAAAAACTCAGAATTTTCAATCAAAAGATGTGAGCGCGAGTAGAAAAGAGCGTTATACACCATGGAAGGTACTTAGAGAGCCAGAGCTTTTACAACACGGAGCAAAATTGTTCAAATACAATATTTGTGGCTTTAAGAGATCTCTCTCTCATCCTCGTATAACTCAGCATAACTTCCTATATCTATATAGAGTTCTCCGTTTAAACACATATCCTCTGTTTCATTTTGTAGCTCCTCTGCATGCACCCCATATAGAGTAGTAGCATCTTGATGCTCGTCTGACACCACCGCAGCGGCTTCTGATTGAGCATCTTCTCTGATCTTCTCCATTGATGCCATTGTGATTGGCACATGGTAGCCTTCATACGTCCTTGCACTACGAGGGGCTACCTCTATGACGTACCACCAGTTTGATGTAGACTTTGTAGGATGAAATATTACCTGCCAGAGCCACATAACTTACATGAGAGCTTTCAAGCACATAACTTGTAAAAGGGGGATGTTAACTATTTACATACTTACTAGTTCACAATGCTCGGGTAGTACGAAAGTGTCTATTAGGTCAGTCCATTTCTTAGTAGAATCCACCTCAAGAAAACCAGACTCTCCTCTACGCACAGTAGCGTTGCAACCCTCCATGATTATCTTGAACCATTGCACGTCGAACAAGTCGACAAAAAATCCTCTGTAATCGATCCTCAAAATCTCTTGCAGCGTGCCGAAGTAAGTGAGTTCCGCCACCACAGGATCTGCATCAGAGGAACGTCGTCGACTATACTGTTCAAATTTTGCCATGATTCCACAATCTTGAGTAAAACGCTTTTTGTCGATTCGTTCCACCCTAAAATGTCGACCTTTACACCATGCTGCTGTGTATGACTTATACTATAACGAACAAAGATTATGAGTGGCCGTTCAAACGTTTATAAATAAAGTCACTTGCTAGTCGTACATTGCAAACTTACCTTGGTCGCGCAACCCCGAGAGTACTCCCACTCTTCCTCAGTCACTTCGTCACCGCATTGTTGTGCGCTTTTCAATTGGTTGTGCAACCATCTTCAGCTCATGAAGGTTGGTAGGCTCTCCAGAACCGCTGGATAGTGCATCGGTGGTCGTCTTCCCCGTCTCCACTCGATTCGTGCCCTTTGTCGCTCTTGCTTTGCATCCTCATATTGTGAAATCCACTTTTGCATCACTGGATTGTGAAGCATGCAAAATCGGTTGATTTTAGCCTCTAGATCTTCCGTCATCTTCTTCTCAACACCGAGATTGCACATGACAATCCCAGATATGCGCTCATCATCTATGGTTCGCCATAGCGTGTCCCGGGATTTATCAAATCCGTCTAGCCACTCTCCAATGTACACTAGGGACTCTGATACCAACCAACATTCTGCCATGCTACCCTCCGGACGTGCCTTTTGACGCACATATCCCTTAAGCGTTTTCATGAAACGTTCTAAGAAGAACATCCATCTGAAATGAACTGTGCCAGCTATTTCCACCTCATCAACTATGTGAACAAGAAGATGCACCTGAATGGTTAGCATTGTAGTAGGAAAATGTTTCTCAAACATGCACACAAGCTCCGCAGCATTTAGTTTGGCGAATGGTATGGAGTCTACGTTGATCTCCTTTTGTGAGATCCATTGCACCAGCTTTGCAAGTTTGTAGATTGTGTTACGGATGTCGAGAGACAAACATCCCTCAATGGCAACCGGTAAAATAAACTGTAAAGTATGTGCAGCAATGATATTAAAGTCCACATTTTATGCAATGATATTAAAGTCCACTATGAACGTACCTGACACATTTTATGCCAATCGTGTGACTTCAAACCGGTAAGCTTTCCTTCTTTAGTAAAACACGTTCGGAGCGAGTGCATTACGCCAGTGGGGGTTCGCAAAGATCGAATGGTCTCTTTTACTTTGCGTTCTTGGGCTCCTGTGAAAATCCATGGTGCTTTAGGGAGTTTTATCGATCCATCAGACGCTGTTTGCGGCCAATATTGCTCCATACGATCCACATTTCTAAGGTCAACTCTGGCTCCCAAAGTATCTTTCTTGCCGGTCAGATGGTCCCATAGTAGATTACCCACATTCTTGAATATGTGCATTGGATCGAGCAAGTGATTGATCATGAGTCGGGGCGAGTATGGTAACTCGTACCATAGAGATAGTCTCTTCATCCCTGGAGGCAATCCGTCATCGCACATCTCCTTCTTCTCTAACCATGCTTGTGCAGACATCCTTGGTGTCTCTCTTCCCAAAAAGCCATCGCGTAACACATGATTCTCTGGAAGATACGCTTGATGACCTTCGTAGATTTGCTTCTTCAGTGAGGGTGCCCTACGTGCATTCAGTCTAGGTCCACATGTGACACATGCTCTGTATCCGCTTGTTTGAAGCCCTGCATGTATACACATGATAATAGATCAACTATGGGAAAAAACAAGATTTACAGTGTCTGAGTGAGGAGTGTCAATAGATCACCTGAGCATTCTGTTAGCCCAGGATAGTCATGCATGGTCCACATTAGAATGCCTCTGATCAAAGCATTCCGTCGTCCTGTGTGTCGGCTCATATCCACCACCTCTATGCCAATCCACAATTGTTGTAGCTCTTCCAACAGTGGGCGAAGATACACATCCATATTCCCCACTTTATATCGCCCTGGCACAATCAAGCTTAGCCATAGGTGCCCCTTCTTCGTAGTCAACCACGGGGGAATGTTGTAGTTGACGATGACAACGGGCCATACACTGTAAGATGTTGATCTTTGACCAAATGGATTTACGCCATCCATAGCCAGGCCTAAGCGCAAATTTCGAGCTTCCCTGGCAAAATCCGACCATGTTCCATCTATATGTCTCCAGGCTACGCAATCTGCAGGAATTCGTAGCACACCATCCGAAGATTTATTCTCCTCATGCCATGATGCTAGGGCGCTCCATGGACTTACATTCGAAGAAATGCTTGATGCGAGGAAGCAGAGGGAAATGTCGTAAAACCTTTTGTGGAATTTTTGTCCCGTGGAGATCTACTCGATATCTTTCGGAATCACATTTCGGACACTTCTCCATGTCTATGTATTCCCCTCTGAAAAGAATGCAGTCATTAGGACAAGCGTGAATAGAATTGTAATCCATCCCCAACTTTCGCAAAATCTTTCTTGCTTCATCTCGGGAATCTGGCATCACATTGTCAGCTGGTAGTATGTGCTCTTTCAGCAATCTACACAACATAAAAATATGATACAGTCGTGTAAAAATCTATCAGATCATTATACATTTAGAGTTTTATTAAAGTAAACTAATTGTAATAGATCACCTGAAAAGGGCTGTGACGCTAGTGTCACTCCATCCAAACTTTGCCTGCATGTTGAGAAGAACCAGGAGTGCTTTCAATCTAGACATACGTGCTCCATTATACAATGGCGTATCGGCTTCACTTTTCATATCATCATAGATAAGCCTTTCTGAATCCATGATCGTCTCGATCATTTCATCAATCTCGGGCTCAAACATTGCCTCGTTGGGAATGTGCTCTGCATGATCATCCCCCGAGCTGTCAGAGGCTACATCTTGTGGCCTCACATATGCTGCTTGACCAAAGCGCCTGCGAACACGTCTATTGGGTTGCAAGATTGCTGCTTGTTGGCCAGCGTCAGAGTCCGACGAGTTATAATTGGCAACAACTCGATCTATAATAGATGGATCGAACTCGCCAAATTCGCGAACGTGCTGCAAAGAAACACGTCTTGTCCGTCGCACATCATGCTTGCATTGATTACAAGGACATAAGACCCTCGTTGAGAGATAGGTGTTTCGGTTGGACGGTCCCACATCCTCGTCACTACTCATAATGAGGATAAAAAACTTATAACCTGGACAACAAATTTAATATTCTATTGGCATTCTTCGTCTTATCTCTCTCTCTCTCTCTCTCTCTCTCTCTCTCTCTCTCTTTACCTCACATTCTCTAGTCATGTCCAATCCCCGCACACCTCGGTCTAGAGGTGCACGGAGATCAGAACCACCGGGTTATAATCTCGTCTTTATTGGTCAATACCTATATTTGTGGGTACAAGAAATCTACACACCCACGTCTACATGATACTGCATGTAGTGGACAAAACCCCTTTGCCTCTTCTCTAGCTGTAGCACTTCACAGCATCTTAACATCTTTTCACAGTAGATCTTTGCACTGTTCGTCTAACTCTAAACCCTAAACCGTAAGTAATTCTTGCGTGGACTCGATCTAACGTAAATAAGTGTAAATCTAAATAAACGTAAATCTAACTAAAAATAAACATAAATCTAATTTAACGTAAGTCTACATCTAACCTAATCTTTAACGTCTTTTGGGATAGTTTCCTACGACGTTAAAACTCTCTTCTTCTTGTGTGTGTGTGTGTGTGTGTGTGTGGGTAAACCTAAATAAACCTAAGTCTAATCTAATATAACATAAATCTAAATCTAACGTAAATTATGTTATATTAAAAACAAAGAACTAAACTAACAGGGATTATAAGAACCTTAAAACTGATTTAACACATAATTTTTCACATAACTCGGCAAGAGTTGGCATTCTCATCACTAAAGATGTGAGAGTTAACTTCCGGCGGTGACGCTGCCTCATCTCCATCCACATCTGACGACAGCAATTGGCCCTTTAGACCGTTCTTGCTCTTGTTACTAACTTTGAAGTTGCTGTTGAATGACTAGAGGTTGTCTAGATGGTCATTGTGTCGGGGATGTAGTGACTCTTGCCGCCCTGAAGATCCACCTTCTTCCCTATCTTCTGAAGACATTTCACCAGTACTTTTGGATCGACGGAGCCCACCATGAGTAAAGGCAGCAATACCCTATATTCCATTGAGGGCTTTCTTCACCCGCTTCATGCAGGCATCGCAGTCTATGGAGACCTAAATCTAATCTAATATAACGTAAATCTAAATCTAGCGTAAATAAACGTAAATCTAGTTAAAAATAAACCTAGATCTAATTTAATGTAAGTCTACATATAACCTAATCTTTAACGTCTATTAAGATAGTTTCCTACGACGTTATAACTCTCTTCTTCTTGTGTGTGTGCGCGTGTGTGGATGTGTGTGCCAATAAAAAGAGATAAATGGTATAACCTTTCTATCACCCATGCCAAGTATGATAGATTGATTATGCCATTTCCCTCTTGAATAATAGGTCTTGAGTTCAACTCCTCGTCGGCTAGATCTTTAGGTCTTTTAATTTTAATTAGTTTCCTACGACGTTAAATTAGTTTCTCTCTCTTTCTCTCTCAATGTGTGTGCGTTTTTTTGGATCGTATGCATGTTTTCTCTCTCTTTTCCTCTTTCAATGTGTGCATTTTTTGTTTATACATGTTCTCTCTCTCTTTTCCTCTCTCAATGCGTGCGTTTTTTGTTTATGCATGCTCTCTCTCTCTTTTCGTCTCTCAATGTGTGTGTGCATTCTTTGTTTATGTATGTGTGTGTGCGTTTTTGTTTTTGTTTGTACTCTCTCTCTCTCTCTCTCTCTCTCTCTCTCTCTCTCTCTCTCAAAAACACTATGTGTGTGTGTGTATGTGTGTGTGTGTGAGAGAGAGAGAGAGGGAGAGAGAAAGAGGGGAAGGGAACATGAGAATGAGGAGAGGGAAGGAGCATACCTGGCTCTCCTTCCTCTCCTCGTGTGTGTGTGTGTGTGTGTGTGTGTGTGTGTGTGTGTGTGGAGAAGAAAAAGAGAGAGAGAGAGAGAGGGAGAGCGTTACCTGCTCCTTGCTTGAGGGCGCCGAAAAACTCAGATCTGAGATTTGAGTTTTTGGGCGCGCTCGGTTATTTTTTAGCACAGCCGACGTCGCTATGAGCGTCGCAAATTTACAAAGTCGCAAATTTCTTTGTAAATTTGCGACGCTCATAGCGACGCCGGGATTTTTTTTTTTTGAGCGTCGCTGTGTGAGCGTCGCTAATATGAATAGCCTCTTGTAGTGTATGATGATGGTTGATTTTTTGATTGCTGAAGAATACGATACGTTTTAGAGTAGCAAGTATAGCTTTCTCAATAATGCTAGTTTCTTAGGCCAATTGTGTGTATTTTGTAGGTAGTAACCATATCTAAATCATAGACTACAAACTTGGCTAGATATTGAGTAGTTTCTATGGGTTTCTAGAGGTCATAATGCTAAACCCAGTTTTTTCATGTTTGCTGTATTTAGCACTTTATCATTGCCCCCAAGGTTCCACTTAGTAAGAGATCCATTATCCTTTTGACATGCTCCATGGCTCCTTTTGAATCCAAAGGCCCAAAGGGAACTAAGAAAACATGTATATAGTATCTGTATTGAGCGTGACTATAGAAACTTTGATGATAGGTCCGCAGCATGGCAAAAATGCAACTTTTTTGTACCTAATTTTTTTGCCCAAAAAAAAATTAGTGAGGTAAAAGAAACCATATGTTTTGATCACAACCCATTGAAGTTAACGTGGCATTTTATCTTTTGTCCTACAAGAATCCCCACTCTTACTTATATGCAATCAACCATAAGAAATTGCCGTTTTGAGCAAAATGCAGTAGTCCATCAACTTTGGAGTTTCTCATTTTTTCCATATGTAGTAGTTCTTGAACTATAAGCTCATGAAAGAATTTTTCAAAATGAGTGAATCTACTATGGTTTTGGAATTTTTTTCCAAAACCCTAAAAGGACACTTTTATGTCCTGTTAGGTTACCATTGTAGTGTTAAGGGCATGCTATCTACACCGGTTGACATTTTAGCTCGTTGAGCTCTCATCTCAAGCCAGCTCTTCAGATACATTTTCCTCATCTGTGAGATTATTCACTTCGTCTGCCACGTGTCCCTTAGTGTCTCCGTCTTGAGGACCGGTCACACACTTGTTCTCAATAATGCAAGGGGAAATTCTAGATAGGTAATGAAAAAGCTTTGGATTTGAATCCCACTGTACAGTGTACACAATAGCGATATTGACGACATTAAGGGTCGAACTCATACAAATTAGTAGCCATCAGTTGTTGCGTGGAGGATGCGTTCGGGGTCCACTGTAATCGGCATGGAAAACTCTTGCTTCGAATCGAACAGCAGCTCCTAAACGTTGCGTCCTTTGCAAGCCTACTTTAGCAAAAGCAGAACTAGAGGCTCTATATTGGGGGGAAGAAGAAGAAGGTGAACGATCAGAAGACGAATTCAAGGAAGTATTGACTGTGCTGTTTAATTCGAGAACAGCTCGAGCTGGAGAAGCTTCATGAGCAGCCTGAGGGACTCCAATATTAATCTGCGGCCTGAAAACCACATGTCTGGTGTTGCTTGGAGCGGCCGCAACGTCATGCCCGCGGCCGTCGCCAGTGCCATACTTTGTTCCATCCATCATGACTTCTGTGGTTGTGCCCGGAGCTTGTGTAACTGTGCCTGGAAATCATTCAACTGACAAAATCAGGCAATCCATGGCATCTTATTATGCTCTTCAATGCTCACTAAAAAGTAACTACTGATACATGACAGCCATCATGCTCATTTGAAGAGTAATAATGATCCAAATTATATCATCGATCAACAGTCACGCAAACACATGACAGTCTTTGAGGAGGATGGCTTTAGAGCATGCTCAATGAAAACACCAACAAGCATTGCTAGTCTAGGGTTGCAGTGCTTGTTGGAGAAGGAGATATATTGGTTGGTTTCTAGTTCTCCACGGATATTGTTGTCCCACTGATGGTTAGTTATGGTGGCCGTGCGTACATGAGAGGACAGTCATGAGTTTGATTGCGGCCGCCTGCGGGGCGCTTGTGACCACAGAACAAGAAAGGCAGAAAATGAACAGTCCAAAGTACCTTCTTTGTAACGAGTGAATTTGGGCTTGAGGCAATATACCACCTCCATGGAGCTGGGTGCACTTGAAAGGAGAAGGAGAATCTGCAAAAAAGCAATCATGATGCTTATAGCAAGCCAGGAATGCATAATGGGCGCCGGGAAGAAGTGCAGGTTGCCAAAGCCTGCTGCCTCTTTAAGAACTTCATTGATTCCTATAAGTTAAGTCGCTAAGCTAGCAGCGGCAAGAGTGGTGGTGCAGGTGTAGTGCTGCTAGCGATGTAATGATGCATAAAGGCTAGTAGGCTTTCACATGAAGTTTGATTTGATGTGAAAGGCTGATCAAAGTAGAGTATAATCAGCCGACAAATTGTACCCACATGGCGCAGGCCTTATCAACCCCTTACGATATATATATCTCTGATGCAGGCTTGCTCGATTGAGAAAGAATTAGGGCTTGTAGGCTGTGAAGGGATTCACTTATGTAGGCAAATTCTAGAGAGAGAGAGAGAGAGAGAGAGAGCGAGACCTCAGCAGCTCAGCTCGTTCCACACGCTCCACGTGGCAGCATGCTACAGCCAGGAATATGGCAACTTTGTCGTCCCGTAGCATTTCGGTCCCTTGTCACCCTTGATTGAGGCCCTATTGAGGGGGGCATGCACACGTACTCTCCTTTCCACTACGTTTCCACTAAGCCATAAACATTGAGAGGATGCTATTTAGAGGTGTTTCGCACAGAGCATGGGTTAACCCCCGCTGCCTATGTCACCAATGTCGGAGTATGGATTTCTCTACCCCCGCCCTCTCACTATAGCTCTGCCAAAAGAGGCGGAGTTACCTCAACCCCCGCCACTTGGCTAATTTACAAGCACGAGCACAGGTTGCAAGGCTCAAGCCGCCAACCAAGCAAAGGTTGGGAGCTCTAGACCAGCAAAAATTCCTCAGAAAGCAAAACAATGTGCGAAAAAGAAAAAGGATAAGCTCACACCTGAAGAGCAGCAAGCCTAAGAAGAGAGGAGGAAGAAGTATAAAAATGACCCTCCTCAATGGGTCAAACAAGCGGCTCATCCACCACTGCCAATAGCGCAAAAGAAAAGGCGATGGAAGCCTGGAACAGTTGCTCTACATGAGATCCACAAATATCAAAAGAGCACGGAGCCAATAATACCAAAGGTAGCTTTTTCTCGGGTGGTAAGAGAAGTAATGGACGAATATTCAGATTCAGTTACACATATCCAGCGTGCAGCTCTTTTGGCTTTACAGGATGCCGTCGAGGACATTCTGGTGCAGTTGTTCCAAGATGGTGTATCTTGTATGGCATGCAAAGCGAGTTACATTAAAAAATACAGATCTTGCTCTAGCGCTCAATCTGAGGAATGAAGGGTGCCTCCATAAGAATTAGTTTTCCCATGTAATCTATGTTTATCAGATTTGTAATCTTTCGATATAATATAAACAACTCAATGTTCTCTCATTCGGTGTAACTCTAATAGTTAATTGTGTACTTTCTATTGTTGAAGTATTTGAATTAATCAAGTAGTTAGATTTCACCTCCTCGACCATCCAAGCACCCATCTGACGTGGGACGCCCACTGGTGAATAATTTGTGAAACGGAGCCATTTCGGGTACATACGGAGCCCATGGGACGACCAAAAGCCACGGCTATGACCAACGACGCGGAACGAGCCGCAAAAAAGCCCTGTGCGCCACGGTGCGCATGGGACAGTTTTGACCTTAACAACGCGGAACGGGCCGCAAAAAAGCCCTATGCCCCACGGCGCGCATGGGGCAGTTTTGACCTGGTCAAAACAAAACTACCCCATGCGCGCCGTGGCGCACAGGGCTTTTTTGCGGCCCGTTCCACGTCGTTGGTCATAGCCGTGGCTTTTGTCGTCCCACGGCCTCCGTACGCACCCGAAACGGCTCCGTTTCACAAATTATTCACCGGTGGGCATCCCACGTCAGACGGGTGATTGGATGGTCGAGGAGGTGTGAACGCGTTGAAGAAAAAGATTTATTGGCCAATATGTGCAATAGAAAAAAAAAGTACATGAAGTGACAAACAAAAGACAGAAGACAAAATTATTGTATATTGCTCTGGATATTACATCATGGCTGGTTGGTTTTCTTGTAAATTACATCTTTTGGTATAGGGCGAATGGCCGACTTGACACCAAAAGTTTTGACAATCTCCTCTGGGTTTGTCACCCCTTGACCTAGGCTTAAGGCACAGTGGGAGAGGACTGACTCGGGGTGCTTTCCAGTAAAAGCATACAATGCGGCCTCTCGATCCACCAATATACACTTGTGAGCATTAAGGATAAGGGAATCTTCAGCAAGGATGGCACTTAATGCCTTGCACTTGAGCAACTCTGTAGAACCATGCTTGGAGAACTCTGTGTGTGCAACTCAAAGAACGGATGGCCCAGATGGCCAAGGTAGTGCCACAGGGAGCTATCTCTACCCATAGGATTGTTGCGTGAACCTCCAGTACGCATTGCAAACTTATCAACATGGTATGCGGTCTACAAAACATTTTAAACAACTTCAACACTTGCTATAGGAAACAATTTACTATCGATAAAGTTAAAAAGTGGATACCTCAATTTCCTCATCTATCTCCTCAAGAGTTTTCCTTGTAAGGTCGATGCTAGAGCGATCTTCTCCACCCATAATGGTCAGCGGCTTGTGTGGAAGAAAAGCGCTCTCCGGGATGCTTTCATAAAATGAGGCAAATAATTTGATTTCCATAAGTGTATTTGCCACGGTTTGTACCAAATTTTGTTTGTTTTCACTAGGGAGGAATGACAGGCTTGGTGGGAGACCTTGGTCTTCAAAGTCAATTTGAAAGTTGACCTTCTCTTGCCTTCCACTGGGATCTTTCATGCCCGCGTAGATAGCAAGCACTGAGAGCGACTCATCTTCTGTGAGTCCTAGTGTCTTTGCAATGTCATCAAGGAACAAAAAGTGACGACCATCCACCACCACTGCATGCAAAGTGAAAATTTGGAGGTCAGGAGCTTCTTCCAGCACCTCGTCTTCCTCTATCATCCCATTTTCCTCCTTAGTGGAGCTGGGATCTTGCAAGAGGATAAGTTCCATAGACGCTTCAGCCTGCTTATCAACCTCTTTAACAAATTCATTTGATTCCTCCACAATGGTTACAGGAGGTTTCTTGTCGGCCTTTTCCTTTGATTTTCCCTTCTCCATGCCCTCAAGCACAAGCAATACCAGAACCATGTCCCAAGAGATGAATTGGGTGCCTATGCACCCCATGCCCAAGTCTATGAGGTCATCCTCATCCTCTATCCTGTAGTCCTGCTCAATAAGCCCTTTTATAAACCGCAACAAGCGATAGAGAAAGTTTTTGTCAGCCGCATAGTGGTGTTTAATAAAATCCACTGGCAACCATGCCATGTTAGATCCCTCAAAGACTATTGCATATTCTTCCATGTGCTCCATCATGTAGTCAAGAAAGCTCTGGAATCCCTCTATATGAAGGTTAGCAGTGGCATGCATGTCGATCGTCCCCTCAAACACACTGACTAGTTCATGTGTGCAATCTGCAATTCCTATCTTCTGTAATTGTGTGAGAAGTGCATCAGAAGATGTTGCCATGGGTCTGTTCACGAAGAAGATGGGAAGAGAGCTGAAAGCTTGTGTTTTGTGAATGCGAGAAATGAAGTTTAAAACCTACAAAGTGACTTTTATACTCATCACTTTTTTAAAGCACTTAAAATTAACATCAAATTAACTTATAATTATTAACAAAATCA
Organism: Adiantum capillus-veneris; assembly: GCF_014529385.1. NCBI lineage: Eukaryota > Viridiplantae > Streptophyta > Polypodiopsida > Polypodiales > Pteridaceae > Adiantum > Adiantum capillus-veneris. The sequence continues at coordinate 136,021,254 of NC_140953.1, forward strand.
CGCGACAAGCATTGAAAGACACCAACATTGAAAGTCTTCACGCTCGAAACTAAAAAACTTGCATATTTCAAACTTAATCTTGAACAAATTAAAAAATGAGACAGAGATTCAAAATGCCATATGTATTAATGGGAGGGAAATCGTTTTACTTACAAGCTTTTACATTAATACATCACGAAAAACCAATGTTTTCACACAGAAAGCTCTTCTCTTTCCTAGAACGAACAACCTTTTCATTGATTACAAAAACATATTGATTGGGCAAGGTATATTGAGATACTCGCGAAGGTGACTGAGATTCTAGTCGTTATTCACCGAGATGTCATGAACTGCATTATTATGGAGGCATATTTGCAGATCAATTAATTCTCTAGGAGCAACATCAGAGTCTAGTGCCTCGATCCCATTCTCCCTTCGTCAGCTTCCATCTTCTGTAGGGAAAGACAATTGACAAGCTCTGCTTCGCAATATGTAATCTGCACACCACATTCTCAGCAACTACAGAGCACTTGATTGTATCTCCCTGGTGGTTGACCACCTTAGTCTGCCATCCAACTGCAAGAAAACTGTTGATCGCACTTTCCCCTTTGCAAGTCCACATTGTTGGTGTCCTGTGAACACTCTGCAGTTGAAAGATAAACACGAACACATCAAGGGACATAAACCAAGTTAGGGAAGCTTTATAGGAACCATAGGTGCACTTCATCATTGAATACACATCCGCCTCGATTCCCCTTTTGGTTGTTGTGATCAAGGAACTATCAAGCTTAGGCCATTCCATACTCTGCAAGGCTGGTGGATGAACTCGAGAAAGATTACCATACCCAGTTTGCCTAGGCGTTACATGAGTATGGTTATAAAAAAAAAGTCCTGTGAGACAAGCTCCACGGATGGACAACGAGCATAGAGCAGCTTGCCAAGGTCAACGTGGATGGCCTCAAAATTTCCTATGAAGGACTCTAATGGCTCCCACTCTACAAAATCAGATGGGAGTACATCTGCAAACATGAACAAGCAATGAAAGACTTATAGACATCAAAGCAATATATACAACACAAGTACAAAATATACAATCTAAAAAATTGACAGAGGGGTGAAATTACAGTTTGCAGGAAACCTCAATGGAGCCATTGTTGTCTCTAGCTTCAGTTGTGAAGCAACTTACACATGTTGTACCTTTGCAAGACGCTTGCCATCATGGGTTTGCTTGAACTCCATGATCCTTCCCTTCCAATGGTGTGCTCGAGAAGCCATGTGTCTCCTTGAGACCTTGTGTGCACCTCTTGAGCTGGGCTGCATTGTCACCCACATCAATCGTTTGAACTCCATCGTCACCCAACATCCACTGTCGTCTTGTACATTGCTACATGAAATGGAGTCAATGACACTCCTAGGTCGTCGAGTACCCGATGATGCCATGGAGAATAGTGGCTTTGCGAATCCTTAGAAGCCTCTAAGGCACATGGATGATAACGACCTTTCGGCTTCTTGAAATATCAACTTGCACACACAAGCAAAGACATCCGCAACATCTGCATGGATGATAACAACCGAGATAGAAACCTTTCGACTTCTTGAAATATTAACTTGCACCCGCAAGGAACTGTGGGAGGCGAGACATGAGCACCAAGGGAAGGTGATGGAAGGATCAAGGGATGCCTGTGGAAGGAATTTGAGGATCTAAAGGACATTTGTAACATTTGCATAGGGCATTTGATGACAAAGCATTGGTGACATTTGGCTTCAGCTAGTAGGCATGGAGGCGGAGGAGGTGATAGTTGCTAGGGGCAGGAGGTAGAGCACTGACACCCACTAGAAAATATATATATCATCTAGTAGCGGTGGAGGTGAGCATGATGTAGATGTGTCGCAGCTCTTTACATTCTTTAATGTGTGTTGATATAAATGGTGAGTGAGAGTCCTATGAGACCTCTTACAGCTTGCCTTGCCAAGCCTTTCATAATGCATCTTGATCACGTCTATGCCTCTACTTGACTCTTCATGCATGTTGCCTCTCTCTTCTTCTCTCGCTCATGTGCACTATCTGTTAGCAAAGTTAGAAGCTTACTTAGAGTCCATTTTTCACAAGAGGGGGTCAAAAGTTAGAAGATTACTTAGAGGTGTTTTGATCCCTGCAAGCGCAATTGTGGAAGATTAGGTACGGATGGGCGATGGGTCACTCTGCCTAGTCTCATAACTCCGCCCAAATGGGTGGAGTTTGGCAAACCTTATCAGTGCAAGGGATTCGAGGACGCCCACTCATGAGTGTGTGAAACCAAGGTTAAAGAGGTAGAGGGTGCGCAGATAAGAATAGTGGGGGTTGCCAATTAATTGCAACACTTGCTCATGCAAAACGCCTCTTTTATCATACCTCTTATATCCAATGTTAGAAAAGAAACCGGAGTTCATTGTATATTTTTTAACTGAAATTGTAAATTCCCTGTTAGAGTTTGAGCTTGCCTTTAAGAAAACCAGGAAATTTACACAAGTTTTAGTGTAATTACCGGCCAAAGCTTCAAATATTGACCTTAAAACCTAGAGAATTTCAAGTTTTCCCTTATTTTCATCGGTTAGGAAAAATGTATTTTTCTAGCCCTTCTACTTGTAGGGAGGAGCCCATTTTAAAAATTCCTTTTAATAGGAACCTTCAAAAGATTCCTTAAAAGGAGACCTCTCTCTCTCTCTCTCTCTCTCTCTCTCTCTCTCTCTCTGCGCGTCTCTCTCCATAGGCTAGGCTCTATCTCTCTCTCTATCCTAAGGCAGGAGCTCTCTCTCTCTCTCTCTCTCTCTCTCTCTCTCTCTCTCTCTCTCTCTCACACACACACACACACACACACACACACACACACACAAGTTGTGTGGTGCAGGACTGGCCACGAAAGAGGCTAAGGTGACTAACAGTAGTTGCAGAGTGAGTGAGGATTTTGTTTTCAATTGTACGAGTCGACGAAGTTGCAGCTGGACGTATTGGCGTACTTGGTTAGACTGATGTCTTGCACCTTACAAACGCAACGGATTGAGTTCTACTCCTACCCTAGACACCTTTTATAGGTTGAGGACCCTCAGCACTAAAGGGCACGGATATTTAATGAGGCCAAGAGGTGGGATCAACGGTGAGGGCCGTGCGTACAAATCTATAGGAGGTTTAAGGGCTCAAAAAAATCGGTGTAAGGTGTCGCGCGCGGGATTTGAACCGGGGTTGGGGGCCATGCAAGGCTTGTCGCTATCCAAGACTCCCGTGCGCACATGTTGACCATGATGCCAAACATATGCATGATAAGTAAACGCGGACAGGCTCCCTGCTTGTTCAAGTTTACTTTTTCGTGTCCTAGTTTACTCTGGGTCATTCTACGGCTATGCGCTTCCCGATCTGTGTGTCCTAGTTCCCCTGTCGTAGTTCCCACCGCTTGGGCTTAATTTAATCTCCGTGCCCTTTAGTGCTGAGGGGTGAGGACCTCGGAAGGGGAGCGATGGTGAGAATGAATATAATAGTGTACGAGCCAATAGGGGGTACCCAATTTGGGAAACAGTCCTTGGGAAAAATGTGTCTCAGCTTAATATCGTGACGTTTTAAAGGAGAAATTCCGCCCCAAAAGAGAGAGAAATAGAGTAAAAATACAAAAAACAACCTAATTTTCTAAAATTTCCTCTTGTCAAATTCAAGGAAAGGAATTTTGTATGTTTGAAAAAATGATTTTTCCGGAACACTGTTGATGATTTTATGCTCCAAATAAGAAGCGAGAATAGCAGGCCTGCGCAAGATTTCAGTTGCATCGGGCGGGCTTAGGTAGTGGAAGATTGTGCCAGGTACCAGGAAGAATCTCATTAGGCTAGTGCAAGTCAAAAAGCTCCTAGATTTTTGTTGCGGGGGATACCGAGCAGATGGAGGGCAGGTTCTAGATACTTGCCTGCACTCCGACCTGCAACTAGGCAAGAGGGTGCAACAGGTTTTGGTCCGACTGCAATATTCGCAAGCAGGCAAGGGATTGAGTGATGCGACTGAGATTCTCAGAAAATGATATATATAAGTTGTAGACTGTAGTGATCTCAAAAAATTCGGACGCGGCTTGATTTGGGAGCTTTTAGAGTCCACATTTTAAAGCCAGTGTGGCCAAGCACTGAGCAGGCAGGTGGCGTGGCAAGGAAGGCATGGCACGACCGATGTTGATGGCTGGCAGACAGAGACGCGCAAGGGGTGGAGGGGGACCGGGTTTATACTTAAAGGGGGTGCGCAGCCAGTCAGGTAAAACAGGATCATCTGCAGATCGTTCTGCAGCCAATGGATAGGCTTAGAAGTGATTCACAAGCAGAAGACAATCTCCAAGGGAACGGAAATCAAAAGTTGCAGAGAGGGTGTGAAAGGAGTACTTGAGACCAGTACGGAGGATCCTGCTAAGGATGTGCTTGACCGTTGATAAATCTGCTGATACACAGAAGAAGCAAGTTGTCAGCGATGCTGTGGCAGGAGGCGAGAGCTTAGGTGGCAGTCAAGTAGCTCCTCTTCTGACTCTCAGAAAAAGCTCGTTGACGACATAGGAAATTCAGTCAAACTTGCCAGAGTAAAGGGAAAATTACCAAAATACCCTTCTAATTCGTGGAAATTCCCAAAATACCCCTCAAATTTCAAAAATTCCCAAAACAATATTTTGTCACAAATTCCCAAAATGTCCTTCAGTTTTCCAAAATTCCAAAAATACCTAGTCGTAAGATTAAATTTCTCTAAAGATAAAAATAATTGTAGCTTTTCATAAGAAGACTTATCGTCAATCAATACAAGATGCTAAAACTAGAATTTGAGTCGGTTATGTATGTTATGTAGGCTTTGGAGATGAATTGCTTCATTACTTTTAGAAATAGTTGCCCTTTTTTGCAAGGTAATTTGTGACAAATTACATGCTAAGCACTCAAAAACGGATCTTAATTGTCAAAAAGAATAAACATTAGAAAATCTTGAACAATCCAACCAAAATAGATATAAGGGTATTTTGGTAATTGTTGAAAATTGAGAGAGGTATTTTGGCAAGTTCCATAAATCAGAGGGGTATTATTTTCCCTAGAATAAATGAAACAGGGCAACAGGTTCAGTAGGATGTTGCAGTAGTGGCCTCGAATGTATAAGAAGACACGTTGAAGTCTCACAGTGCTTGGGCAAGAGAAAAATGCGAGAGCAAGGCAGAGGAATATAATTTTTTTAATAGGCATGTCGTGTTGTCTGATTTTTGTGGTGCAAACCATACAGCCTCTCTCTCTAGTCTTGTGTGCATGACCCAATAGTACCATTCGATGGAAGCTCAAGCTCTCTCTCTCTCTCTCTCTCTCTCTCTCTCTCTCTCTCTCTCTCTCTCTCTCTCTCTCTCTCTCTCTCTCTCGTTTATCTATAGCGGTAGATGCAACAACCGTGGAGATGATGATGACAAGGTGTTGCGCTAGAGTAGATCGTCTTGCAAGTGATGGTGATTAGATGATGAGCAGGATGAAAGATAGTTCATTTTTGCTGGTGATGGTAAGGAGTGCCATTGCTCGATAGAGCAGGAAATGGAGGTGGGGCAGGGCAAGAGGGTACCATGTGATAGCATGTGGTTACTTTCCACCTAGGACAATGATGCATATGATAAGGTTTCATTCCATGATGTTACCCTCTAGCTATGAGTGCTCATATAAGAGGCTTGTAATCTCTCTTTTCTAGTGTATAACCAAGAGTCCTTTTAGAGTCTACATCGAGAGTCTCTCTCTCTCTCTCTCTCTCTCTCTCTCTCTCTCTCTCTCTCTGTGTGTGTGTGTGTGTGTGTGTGTGTGTGTGTGACTACAGACACACTCACACCCCATGAATTCTACTCTCCCTAATCCACCCTAACGCTTCGCTCCCTACAAATCTCACCTTACTTTCATGCAATCCCAGAAATAGATCTCACATGTAATGCTTTGTTTTCCCACTTCACAACTATGCAATGTATGAAAAAGGCATCCCTTAATAATGTTTAATGCCTTCACTAGGTGCCTAGCATTCCAACTCCAACCATACAGAAAGATGCCACATCGGGCTCCAAACTATGGATGTCATACATACAATCAAACAATCCTTGGCATCCATCTCTGATAGCAAGTGTAATGACCAGTCAAACCTAGCTTGCCATTGGAGAAATATTGGGGTCACTTGAGGGCCTTATAAGAATTGAGAAAATATCCAACGCAACCAATGGCATGGAAGGCACCGTAACGGAGATATTTTTCAAAAACTATGCATAATATATGAACCTAATTTAAAAAAAATATCAATTGATAGAGAAAAAATATATTCTTTTAAAGTATCTCGCAAAAGTAATCTAATGATTATGATTTTGTAGAGTTTCAAGTAAAAGAGAAGCTTTCTTAGATTCTGCTCATTTAAAGTAGCACTCATAATAAGGAGATACAAGAAAAATAAGAGAAAACTTGATCTCTTTACGTTTCCACCTTGTCGTAGTCTTCTCTCTCCGTTAAACACTGCAAACAACTTCTCTATCATCTATAATCTTCATGACTTCCATGGAAAGATCAAGAAAGCCACTAGCAACTATTGAATTGTCATTGTTTCAAATACTCTTGATGAAAGAAATCAATGGATACCATTTGCGGTAACAAAAGGCTCTTGGATATTACTTCGGATATTACTTCAATCAAGAAAGAGAAGAAGAACAAGCTCAAATGAGTTTTTGGCTTCATGGAAAGGAAGGATGAAAGACTTTAGAGTCAATGAGAATAGAAGAAGTGTTAAAGAAGTTCTTGTTCAGCATGTATATATGCATAGAGAACTTACTCTAAGTGAATGGCCTGTCTATCTTCCCATAAACAGACCAAACTGTCAGTTCTTTTGATTTTTCTTATGCAAGTATTAGGTAGGACAAGTCTTCATTTTGGTTTTCTTTCGCCTTTTGCATATGTTTATCCTTCCTCCTTTAAAGAATGGCAATCAATGGAGTGCATTATTGGTGTTTTTAATGCTTACCATTCATTATAGGTGAGCAGCAATATCTAGGAAGAACAAACAGACAGCTTGTTGAATTGGGAGTCTTTTTTCACAATCATTTTTTTCATGTGGGAAATGACCTCTCTTCTAGAACACTAGAATATATCTCTTTACCAGCATTCACTAGCATTGACTGGCCTCTTCCAACAAGTGGGATTAGTGAAGCTTTTTTTCTGAAACTTTTTCATGAAGTTCAAAAAGGACTGAAGCCGGTAGAATAGTGAAAATCAAAATATGCATGCCAATTCATGTCTTTATTGATTTCTTTGCAACCAGTGAGACCATTAGATTGAAGAATACCATGTTGGTTTGCAACAATACCGACTTTGACACTATTTTGGAGTTTTTGGATAAGGGATGGGATTACAAAATCAAGAAAGGAATACAATGCAAAGTAGATTTGCAATCTGTGAATGTTAAATACATGATTAAATCCCAAAATTTTATTTTATCATTTTATTATCACCGAGCTCATAGGGTGAGAGGTGCTTGGACACCACTTGATCAAGATCTCGAACGCATGCATGAAAATCAATTGAAGCAAGTGGACGTTTGGATGGATTCATGTCATAATAATCAATATCTAATTCTCCTAAATGATTTTCTCATGTTAAACTGATCATTTAATATGGGGAAGTGCCAGGGGAGAAAAAGGTAGAATATTGGTTAAGCTAGCAGACCAGCCACAGTAGGGATCCAAAGGAGGGAAAATAGGGATCCAAAGGGGGGGCCATCTGCAAAAGAGCCATGTGCAACAATGGGCTAAAAAGACCCTAAGGTTCAGCCCATTAAGACTTCCAAAATGCTAAGGTTCCAAAATTCAAAGGTTGTGTCCAAAGGTCAACCATAGGGGAATTGGATGCTTTGTGTGTGTCCAAAAAAGTCTTTGCACATCCCTACATAGGAGGGGGCGAGCCTAGCATGTAGGGGATGAGAGAGAAAGCCACACACACACACACACAAGCTCCCTTTACACAAAGGGAATGAGGGACACATGTCAGCTCCCTAGGCCAGATGCCCACAAGGTGTACCCAATTCCTATTGGATGGCCTTGGAGGTGGACCAATGAGAATTAGGCTAGAGTAAATCTAGTTTAATTAATTTAAAAAACGCTTAATAAAAGAACCAATGATAATTAAGTCCTCTAGAAGACTATTGGACAGTCTCCCAAGGGGTCCAATGAGCATTCAGCAGCCCAATGGCTTGCCTGATTCCTATTGGCCAGGAGGCAAAGGGGTCCAATGAGAGTTTAGTTGAATTATTAAATTACCTAAAGCTCTCACAAAAGGGGAAAGGGGGACACATGTCAGAAGGCTATCACTTATGCTGCTTAATAGTCATTGGCTAGCCCTAGGGAGGTCCAATGGGAGGATAGCAAGAGCAATTAGCAAGAGGGCTCGCCCAAGAGAGAGGGGGCTTATTTTTGCAAGGCATTATCACACACACACTCACACAATCTCATGTGTGAAGTAAAGAAGACTATCTCTTCCCAAGCTTTAATGGAGAGCTCATCAGCTACTCCAAGCTTGTGAGATAGAAGCCTACATCGACACACTCTTGGCATGTGGATGCAAATCCAACCAAGATCCAAGCTTCAATGCATGATCTCCTCTACCATGCTAATTACTAAGCTAAGCTATGCTAATATGAGTGATTATGTGAGGAGACGTACATCTTTCTCGTAAGATACTCCTTCTTCCTGTCAATCTACTCTCATACCCTGCTAGCTCTTACCATCTTTGAAGGTGTGTGAGGTCTTGGGTCTAAGACCGGGGATAATTGATGTTGTGTTTGCTAAGTGTTTTGCTTAGTGCATGAAGCTTTCATCTTCATTGCACTAGCTAGTCTTGAAGGAACACAAAGAATTGTATTGTACAATGTCTCTCTTGATGGGAGAAACCATAATACAAAGCCTTTTGGAGGGGGGACCGGCTCCATGCAAACGGTCCTCAACTGTTGTCAATAGCTTAATTTCTCTCTCTTTTGAAAGTATTGTTCATGCTATCTAACTAGGTGTTATGCTTTTTGTTGCTCTCTCCACCCAAGCACTCTTGTAATTCTCATTAGGAATCTATTCTAATGAAATGCCCACTATGTTCATGCTAATTTCCGCTACACACAAGTTTTTAGGCCATTAAAAGAACATTTGAAGAACATTCTTAACAACTTTTCAATGTAGATCTCTAAAAGAGGAGAGAGCAGAATAAGCTGTGAAAGTTTTGAACATGACTTTATTCACATTGTTTCAATATAAGTAAGTAATTCATACAAAACATTTGATATAAAATATATACAAATCCAAAATAATCTAGTCTTTTTTATGTTCAATATCTAGATTGTCATTTTTAATTTTGGTCTTCTTTTCTTCACTTTGATCTTCTATTTTAGAGATCTTCAAAATTGTGGAGACTGAATCATTCTAACGTTGGGATCTTGGTAAAGCGAAGTCACTGGTTTGAGGATCTAATATCTCCCAATCAATGTCTTCCAATCCATCTTGTCGAAGATCTGGAACATCCTCCAAATTCAAATCAGCCTCTTCGATGGTGCTTCTTTTTTTTTGGTACGCCTTTTCCAACTAAGCTCTTCCTCCTTGTCTTCGTCAGAGGTCTCGCATGGGCCTTTAGGCTCTTCAACTTTGGAAAAGTTCTTTTCTTTTTTCCAGCTTCTTATTGAGATTCTATCTACTATATCCTCGATCATATCCATTCTAAACTGGAGCAAATCAAGCTCCGTGTAATCTTGCATTGGTATCTACAATGAAGTTAAACGGCTCCATTAGCAAAAGAAAATGAATTTGTCTTTTTCAATTTAAAGTTGTAGTTCTTACTTTTTTGTTTCATCTTCATGACCGTATAAATGGCTCAGAAGTGCTTACGTACTATACAATAGGTACCAACCACACTTGTGGCTATCTTCTTGTGTAGGTGTCTACAATGTTTATAGTTTCTCAGACTAAAAACACAAACTGATCTTATGCTCAAAATAACATTGTAATTCATGATATGTTGAGTATTTCTTACACGGATACTTCTATGTGTTGTTTCTTTGAGAAACATACCTCCTTGGTGGAAAGACTCAATTGCAGCAATTACAAGGTTCACATGACTGGGGAAAAAAGTTAGCACTCTTAAAATATCGATTTTCACAAAAACAAATACCTTACTTTTTTATTTCGGGGTGGATAGGTTTTCGAAGAGAGTTGAAGTAGAGTGTGTATTTCTCTTGGATGTCTATAATTGTAAGGCTCAAATGTCTCCTATGTAGATAAGAATAACAAAATTCATTTTGTGAGATATTAGCTCAATGGAATATATTTGTAACTTACCTTGAGCAATAAGGAACTATGACCAATCTCACTGTATCTAGACAATATGTAAACCATGGAAGGAGTTCTTTTGGAGCCTTCCTTGCATTGAGGATTTGAGAAATTGCACAATCTAAAATAAAACCGCTAGATGAAATTGTTCATCAAGTTCAGACTTTATAATACTGCAAAACAATTCTAACCATTAGATGTACATCCATCAAATACGTAGCAACTGAAATCTAGCTACTTCGAGAAAAGAAATTACCTTGCAGTGAACTGAACAAAAGTATCCAATAGATCTACATCTCTACTATTCAACATTTCACTTTCTTCATTTGTTAAAGTATAGCCTTCTAGATGTCCTTGGTCCGCCACAACCACTTTGACATTCTCTCCCAAACCTTCTAATCTTTTGATCATAAGGTTCTCTCGATGAAGGATCATTAATTGTTGAGCTAAGGTTTGTTGTTTCAATTTATCTTCTTCCATTCTTTTGAAATTTTCCAATTCCTCTTGATTTAATCTAGTGTCCTTATCATGTGTTATATCCTGAATCTTCACTCTATCTTTAGGTAGCCTTGCTGGAGGAACCAATAGAATATCTCTCATTTTTTTATCTACAAAGATTGGTTCATGCCGAAAGTTTTCAAACTTTGATCTAAGCATTGAGAGACTACTAAAATCTTTCCACATGACAGTAAGTCTATGTGCATGAGCAGCAAGAATATGTGTGTCATTTAAATACTCTATCAGGTAGTCTTCACAAGCTCCTTGAACACACGCTAAAGCTATATGTCCCCATCTCAATCCCTCTTTACATTTGTCACTAATTTGCTTAACTCAAGCAAATGGAGCTTTTGGAATACAAAAGGTTACTTTATCTTGCTCCTTTCTAATCTTGCTAAGTACACTTATGCTTTGTGAAACACGTCTTTGTTGAGCTCTAATCAAAGTCTCTGCAGATGATTGAATATTGTCTTTTCGTTGATCCATTCTCTTTGAAGTTTGCTTTGATCTAGCCATGAATTTGTCTACAAACAAAAAACCAAAAGAAATAATCAAGCAAAAAAATTGTTTTGTTGATATAGTTTTTATGATGTTTTTCAAGCCGGAATGTACCTATCGTGCAAAAAGCATTAGTCCTTTAAGATTGAAACTTCTTTTTGGGCATAATAGGTATGTTTTAACCCCGCCCTCTCCCCATATTTTGCTCCATAGTAGATGCACTTATTGTGCAAAAAACTTGAATTTGTTAAGATTTGAAAAGCCTTTTCGGCATAATTGGTACATTTCAATGTTTTAAGAAAAGTTTTTATTTGAAATACCTTACCCCCCCCCCCCCCCCCCTCTTGGCACTTCCCCTTTCCTCAAATTTGGAATGTACCTATTGTGGAAAAAACTCAATTCTCTAATTTTTTGAAATGTCTTTTTGGCACAATGGGTATAGTTCAAGTTGTTGAGAAAGTTTCTTTTGAATCCCGCCCCCCCCCCCCCCCCCCCCCACACACACTACGCTTCCCGAGTAAATGTACCTATTATGCAAAAACCCAATTTTTCCATGATTCAAAATGCCTTTTTGGCATAATAGGTATAGTTCAAATTTTTTAAGCTGTTCCTCCCCTCCTAGTCTTCTTAAACCTCCCCTCTCTCTCGATGTTTATTTCTTGAAACTCTTGAAGCTTGCCAAAATCGAAAGAGAAAAGAGAATTCCTAAAATCCTCTCGATTTTTAGGTCTCGCAATAGGCAAGGTTTAAGAATAGGGTCTCTCTCTCTCTCTCTCTCTCTCTCTCTCTCTCTCTCTCTCTCTCTCTCTCTCTCTCTCTCTCTCTCTCTCTCTCTCTCTCTCTCTCTCTCTCTCTCTCTCTCTCTCTCATCCAAGATAATGCTCTATGTAATGTTTGGGTGGTACAGTTTGAGATTGCATAGAGAGCACAAGTGTTTCCATGAAAGAAGCTTAACTGGGATTTCTTGTGTCTAAGAAGTACCTTTGTAATGGTATATATGATGTCAATAAAGGAATAAGATTTTGAATCTCTGTCAAAATACCACTACAAGCCCATAGAATAGTGCCAATAAGCAAACATTGATTGCCCCTCAAAAAACAAGACAAGCCTCGCTAGGCACAAACATCCCTAGACTAACAACCTGTTTTGCTCCAAAGCAGATTACCCTATACATTTTAAAGGAAAGGGCTACTAGGTCGTATGTATATGTGAGAGAAAGATAGACGGAGTAAGAGATTTTTTCTGTCTATCGTACGGTGCATCAAGCCAAGCCAAGCCAAACCATGTGCGTCCAAGGATGAAGAGAGGCAAACAATGGTGTAGAAAATGGTGGGAAAATATGAAAAAAAATCATATCTTTTATATTAGAAGTGTCGCCACATCGGGCAGCATCACAATTGAGCTAGAGGGGATTCCGCAACAGCAACCACTTCATAGAGGTTTCCTACATGTTAGCCTTGCAAAAGCCTATCTGTGCACATCAAAAATTGCCTTCTTTTCTCTATCGTTATGGTCTTTGCCTTTTAAAGCCGATTCTTTCATGGTCTCTCTCTCTCTGTCTCTTTGTGTGTGTGTGTGTGTGTGTGTGTGTGTGTGTGTGTGTGTGTGTGTGTGTGTGTGTGTGTGTGTGTGTGTGTGTGTGTGTGTGTGTGTGTGTGTGTGTGTGTGTGTGTGTGTGTGTGTGTGTGTGTGTGTGTCCTGCCCAAAGGGCAAAGGCTATAGAGATGCCTTCTCTTTTTGCTGACTAAAATATAAAAAAAGATTGAGTTGTATTTTCAAGCATTTTTTGATAGGCAAAAAATGCTGATTGGTTGAAATAAGATAGTGGGTACTCATTTAAATGAAGAGTCTGTAAATCTACTGATAACATGTCTTGAGTTTTGAAATATGAAGTAAAAGCTCATTTTCTCTCATTTTCATAGTCACCTGTGCTAGCTAGGTGTTGGCATAGAAAGGCTAGTTGCTTCTTGCTAGTGTCGGCCAACTGAATTTGCTAATTGATCTTCAAGCGCTTCTTTGAGAAGAAGGTGCCATTTTGTCTTATGTGCAGGGCTTTAACAATATTATCCCTGACCACTAGGAATTCACCAATGAGTTCTTCCACAAGGGAAAAAAGCATCTTCTCTGTGAGATTCACATGTGGAAAATCGCACAGAATAGCCGTTCTTCTCCCATAAATTATACAAAGGATTTGATAATGCAACAATAATCCATAGTATATAAGTGATCACCTCTTTCCTCACCCATGGCTTCTTCGCGGGAGTGTGGTGCTCGTAGCTGTGCACCATGCGGGTAGACAGCAACAGCAGCTCATAGCAACATGACACACACAAGTAGCATGGGTGGGGGCGGAGCGATGCTATCGCTCTCCGATGAGAATGAGCGCTTACGTTGTGATAATACTATTCTTTCAGCTGACACACATGAAAAAAAATCATCATGTATGTCCAGCACCAGAATCTATAGGCACAAGGTCAAGGTTCTCGAGTGTTATGTGGTCCTAGTCACGGGCAAGCAAGCCAACTATCCTCGCAGGCGTCTATCTTTCACATGCCTAGCTCTTAAAGAATCCTTGCTTATCCCTCACCTTGTATGAGTGTTGTGAAGTCTAACATGGAATCCCCTACATCTAGACAAACTTGTGCACGGGCAAGCAAGCCAACTATCCTCGCAGGTGTCTATCTTTCTCATACCTAGCTCTTAGAGAAGCCTTGCTTATCCCTCACCTTGTATGAGTGCTATGAAGTCTAACATGGAATCCCCTACATTTAGACAGACTTGTGTACGGGAGAATGGAAGAGCATTGGTTAGTACAAGTAGTGCAATAAATACCCTTTGCAATTCCAGTATCAACGCATGCTCCACAGTTTTCAGCTATGGCGGGAGGGCCAACCTAACCTTGCCATGCTGCAAAACACCTACAGCACTCTGGAGTTGGGAACCTCCAATTCTGCAGTGTTTAATGTGACAAGTTGTAGTATTGCTCCACCAACAAGCACACTCTCCATATCAGCTACATCTAGTGACAAGGCACTTGAGACCAGTAATGGTGCTAAAGATGTTGTCGATGGCAGCGAAAAAATCCCATCGAAGCTCTTTGCAGTGCCCTTCCAATCGACCAGGAAACAAGTGCATGAAGATGATGAAAAATCTCATGATGATCAGCTTGTTCTGGATGGAGATGCATTGATGTCAAAGAGCTCAGTCACAACCAACTTGACTTTATTGAAGAGTGTCAGAACTAATTATGAGCTTGCCTTGGAGCTCAAGCAGCCCAGTATGAGCTCCACTAGCTCCACTAGCTCCATGCAGGCTCCTTGGCTTAAATTTAATGTTTCTAGGGATGAGCAAGTTTACAATTAATTTCATCTTTGTTGTCTAGATTGCAATTAAGTGGAGAATTCAATAGCAACCGCAAGAGATTGGGGTGTTTCCATGCTTTCCTCCTTGATTCCATGAATGACGATGTTCTTTGAGTGTTTTTTTCGTTCGTGCAATTTTTGAGTGTCCACATTCTTTGCTTGGACAACGGCTTGCATGATAGGAGATGTAGAAATCACATTATCCTTACATATATCAACCCATGATTTGGATGCATTTCTCATCTCACATACATCATGTCGTATTGTATCTAGATTTCCTCTTTCAATACATGATCACTCTCAACTTTACTCAAGCACTCTTTCAATACATTCATGTCAACAAGAGAGCGTTTACATTCTTGAACTTCGTTCTCAAGATGCATCAAGAGTGTTGTTTGCATTTTAAGAATCTTCTTGAGGTGCTCATTCTCCACAATGAGAACGCTTAAAAGTTCCATTCTCCATTGCAAGTGCGTGCAACTCTTCACCTTGCTTGTTGACGGTTTTGTGTAATGAGATCAAGTAAGCCATGATCATTGCTTCCGTTGTTGTAGAAGATGTGGTTAGATTAGCATCCAAATTCCTTGGAGATTTTACATCATTCTCCATGGCGAGTGTGGATTTTCCACACTTGCGAGTTTTGTCTGACATTGCCTTCAAGTCGGCAACAAAAACGAAAAGTTTTGACTGTTTTTTTAGTTATGAGATGCTGTTACAGCAAAGCCTTCCATTACACACAAAAATTATGTCTTTACATCAATACGTAGAGGGATTTGTGCTCTTCGATTGAGGCTATAGATCACCTAAATCGGAGTTCAAATGAGCGAGTTATGACCAAAAGAGTGAATTGTTGTCTACTAGGTCAAAAAACGGTAGAGAGAGAGAGAGAGAGAGAGAGAGAGAGAGAGAGAGAGAGAGAGAGAGAAAGAGAAAGCATCTAAGTAGATTCTCATGCAGGTTTCAATTTTCAAAATGGTAGACACATACTTATGTGTTTGTGTTGTGGGTACATGGAAGCATATGCGCACACCTAGTTCTATTTCCACTATTGGGCAATGGCAACGTTAGTGGGGATGTCACATGGTATTCTTGAACGTTATGCACGCCTTAGAGTTGATTGTTGAAGACTACCATGAATTTATACCTTTCACGCTACTCTAAGGATGAAGCTGAGCTTATCCTGGATTAGTCTTAGTATATCTTTTAGTTTTATAGTAACATCATGAAGTTTCTTGTCCAAGTTACGGCTTATTGATATTGTGCTATTTCTTTCTTGCTTCAACAGTGTGTGTGCCTTATCAACTACCTTATGTTTGTTTTGATTTTTCTTGTTTAATGTTTGTTTTAGTGCAAGGATTCACTGTGACTAAGTGCTAGGATTCATTGTGGCTAAGTGCTCTCAAGATTTATGCAAAAAATATAGTACATAAATGTTTGTATTAATTTATATGTGTGGACCTTCAAATATTGTCTAGACTCAAACGGCTTCCCTTGTTGCTTTGGTATTGTTGAAGTTGTGTGTGATGTGGGTACATGGGAGCATATATGCATACCTAGTTCTATAGCCACTATTAGGTAGTGACGATGTCAGTGGGGACGTTGTGTATTGAGTTAATACTATGCATAATAGAGTTACATTGTCTTTTGGATTACTACTATTGTATAGAGAAGATTGTAAAGTTTTTTTTCAAGGTGATGGAAAGTTGATATTGAATTAATCCATTCTTTATTCAGTGGTGTAAAGACCCTGTGAAGTACCTCATTTTGTTTTGATTTGTCCTATTTGATGCTTCTTGTAGTGCTAGATGTCATTGTGCTTGAGTCACTCTCTAGAGTTACAACAAAAACTTCATATGGTTCTAAGCTTCTTGTATTGGCTTTTTTTTTTTTGATACAAACCATGGCTACGCAAAAAAAAAACTATAAATCTTTTATTTTATTTTTATACAGACCATGACTATGCAAAAAAACCAAGATGACATTACCAAATAGAATTCCTCAAGTATTTATGATGATTTAGAAGAGCCTCAGAAAAAGAAAACCAAAATAGGTAACTTTGCTCTATAAAAATAGCTAACACGGAAAAGAAATTGTACATTTTAATCTTTTATTGGATCTTGTGTAACAGAGATAGAAGACCAAGAGAGTTTGCTTATATAGCTAATCTATGATAGCAAAGCCCTTGATAATTATGATCTCTACTACAAAATGTTTAATACTCCTCTGGATGATATTATCCTTTCATTCAACTTTCCTAGAGGATCAAGCTTTAGATTATGACCGATTGGTGAAGGCTAGAGAAATAACCTACCTTGGAGAAGTATATGTACATGCAATAGATTTTATAAAAGATTTCCATCCGCAACTTCGAGACTAAACAAAAAATATGCCGCAATTCCAGAGACTAGCAAACTCATTCTCTTTCGTTGTCCAAAGTGTAAGCATAAATGTCGACTCCTTAAGAGAAATGAGGGATTCTTAGTGTACTTGTTTTTTATTCGAGATGATGAAGGGGAGTTAGAGGAGGAAGAGACTAATAGTCCTATCATTGAAGAGAGTAATGAAGATGTTGAATTTGAAGAAGAGCTTGATATGTTATCAGAAGAACAAGAATCTTAAAATCTTGAACTTGCAATAGTTAGATCAAATACCAAGGTCTATGAAAGCCTTAGTAAGCATGTGGAACACTTACCTGTACCTCTTCTGCCGACCTTTTCTCTCAATGAATGTGAGTGTGTCCTATTGATCGATGTTCAAAGAGCTTTCAATCTCAGAGAATATGAAGTACTTGCTATTCTTGCTCAAAGATGGAATTTTAATGTGGGTACTGAATGATGATCCAATGAAATATATAGAATTTGTGGAGCAAGAACCTACATTACAACTAATTGAAACATGTTTTGACTCAAGAATAGCTCTTAGAATATGTTTTGATAAGGCTTTGGAATATTTTGAACCTACTGAAGAAGAGTTACTCTTAGCAAAACAAACTATTAAGGACCCTCACTTTCCAAATGAAAAAGACAACGATGCAGGGTCAAGTACATTCCAAGATACTGTTCCAATTGTAGAAGAGCCACTGAACCATGAGAAGATTGAGGGGTCCATCAACATTTGGAAAGAAAAACAACTAATACATGATGAAAATATCATTGTAAGTATTTTTCACCTATTTTGTTGCTTTTTTCAAAGCTATTTGTCCTATCTTAATTTTATTTTTGTTTTGAAGGTACAAGCACACAAGGATGACTTTTTGAAGAGACCAGGAGGATCAAGGACACCTGACCTTAGTAGAGATGTAGCTTTCAAGTTTTATATAGGAAAAATAGCGAGTCCATATCTTTTTATGTTCCATTCAAAGTATTATGTGGATGCATACATATCAATCTTTGCTTGGAAGACATTGTCAAGATATTTGGGTGGCTATAAAGTTCCTGCAAATAGCAACGAAGTCATTCTTCTTGAAAGGAATACTACAATCAATATTTTTGGGTATGCTCATGGTCTCCAAGGATCCTTAGCTGGACATTATCTAACATATACAGGATATGCACTTTCCATTGGAGAAAAAGATCCAAGAAGGTTGACACCGGGTGGTAGAAGACATTTGCTACGACATTGTGAGTTTGAAAGATTTCAAGACCAACAAAATACATCAAAGGATGCTTTGGAAGAAGATGGAGACGTGAAAATACTTAAAAAGCTTATGTAGAAACCAATAAATAAAAGTATATAGCGCATGGATATGCTTACTCTTTATTTTTCTATTAGTTGATCATTAAGAGACCAAACTTTGCAATCTTTGGTTCTAGTGGACCTCCATGAATCTAACTTCTGTTGCGTGCTAGAATTCTTCCAACGTTGGCGTCTTTGAATTTGTTGAGATATTTTTGATTGCCTTTGCTTGTATTATTTCTTTTAATACCTTGTTTCTTTGTTTCTGAATAAAAATCCTTCTGTAAAACCAATAGAAAATCTCTTCATAGGCTCTAGTGGTTCCACCATCATGTTGTATATGGAAAAAGTAAGCTCCTCGTGCTTGATAATGTGAGTTTTCCATTCCTTGTGTGCTCCATATTGCAAGACATCCATTTGTTGTTGCAAACCATGGAATATGATTGTATAAAATATTTTGTAAATGAGTAGTACATCAGATTAAGACACAAAAATTGCATCAATGTTTATGGCAGGCATGTAGTTTATGGGTTTATATCAAAATAAAATAAAAATAAAAAACATACCATGTAACGTGTTATGTTCTGAGATGACCAAGCCTCTTGCATGCTCTTGCCAAAAGCTTGGAGTGCAAGCCTCAAGTTGTCCTCTTGAGTCCATGTTTTCTTGTCAAATATACAAAAAAATTCATCCAAATATATCCATACCTCTGCTTTACAATTCCTAGCTTCACCTGTGTCAGCATGATCTTTAACTGCATTATGTAACATCTTCCACATGTTAAATCTAATTGTGGAGGTTGAAACCTTATCATGGTTTGATAGGAATCTCGTGCTTTAACACCACCAATTGATGGTTTTGTTGGAACTTCATGTGATGATGTTGATCTCTTAGAGCATTTTATGATTTTGACATGACCTCCATGAAGTCCTATGCGAGAAAGTACTTCTTCAATTTTTTGAATGCCTTCTTTTGACGCCTTTTCAGGTTTAAGCTTCCATGCAAATTGGATATGCAAGTAAATTACTTTCTCCACAATTCTACACAATGCATGTAATGTACAAATATGTCCATGTGATAGTGGAATATTCAAAACAGGTTTCAAGTTTGGATCTTGAAGATCCCTTGTAGGTTTCAGTAATTGGCTTCGATGATTTAAATAATCTGCTAATTGCATACATTATAAACAAAGAGCACCTTTCGTGATGTTATACATGCATTTTAATGTATTGAGATCACCTACCATGTGCCATTCATCAGAAAAACTACCAACATCCTTCACATGCAAAAGTTCTCCTTCGGTTTGTTTTTGAATAATTGTTGGTATTTGGGTTTGATGAAATGCCCAATATAAAATATCATGATCTTCTTTGTCAACCTGCAATAATCATTATTCATGGTCACTTAGGCCTCAAATGTGTGATACAAAAAGAAAATTTGGAAGTAATCTAAGCCATAATTAAGAGAAAATGTATTCAATATTTCACCTCAAATAGTCCAAGCCACCATATATGATTTTCTGACTGCACACTGAAATCTCTCTCTTTCTCATCGTTCGGGCTACCATTTGTATTTCTAGAAAACAGTTTTGTAAGTGCTCGCTTTATGAGTGTGATTGTCATTCGCTCAGTCTTTTTGTGCTTCAACCTTTCACATTCGTCAAGCTTGATTACAAAAATAAGTTTTCTTCCAGCTTCCTCCGGAGTTATTTGATAGAAATGGAACATTTTCTGCTGAAGATTCTCCAAATCAAAAAATATATTGTTGAACTTGTTGAAGTGCACCACTCTCTTGTTTGCAAAAAAGTCTCCTGCATTGTGTAGGGGAGGACCCAAAAAATCTGCAACTTTTAAGTTGAGCATTCTTCTTGACTTTTTTATTCTAGCAGGGATAGGTAATTTAGATGAAGAGATTTTCTTATCTTTGAGTATACTTTTCACCTCTTTAAAAATCTGTGTGTAACCCATTCTACTTATATCACTATCATCAATGACCTTTTGAACGTTTGAAGTACTCACATGTGCTTCATTAATGAACTCATGGATAACATTTTGTTTTACCTTCTTGAATTTGGAAGATTCAATAAGCTCTTGAGCAATAGATGGTGAGATCAAAGATGAATATGATTTATTTTCCATGACAAGATCAATATTCTCTTTTCCTGGATGCATCATAGCTCTACAAAGTTTAAAAAAACAAAGAAACTTTTCATACATTTTATTCAAGATTGCAAAAGAAATAATGCAAGAGAATTATAACTTACTTTATGGCTTGAATTCTTCTTTTAAGTCCACCACTCCCTACTTTCAACGTTTCGATATTTGAAATTGTTCGACATCTTTGTTTGAAGCCCAGAGGAGTATTCTTAATACGCGATTTTTTCAAATCTCTTTCTAAATCAGATATAGTCTCAGTCAAGGAATTGACTTTTTGATTGTTCAAGAGATGATTTTGATTCAAAATAGCATTTCCTTTTGTCAACCTCTGATTCAAAGCAATTACTTGCTTTGATGTCTTCAACAAATGGCAACAATAGTCATAAAGACCCTTTGCTCCATCTCTAGCAAATTGTAAAAGAGATGTAGGATTTCTAAAATTAGGAGTTGAAAATGTGCAAGGATCTAATGGATATATACTCCCATCACACCATAAATCTAAATTTTGATCACCCAAACATCTCAAATGGTGTTTTTGATCAGATGTTAGATTATGGGCTTTATTTCTTTTTTGTAAAGGCTCGTATTCTTCATCTATTTCAATATGAGGATTGTACTTATGTTTGCGTTGAGAAGTAGATGAAACACACTGAGTAAAGTTCTCTGTTGTAAGAATAAAGAAGGAAGATGAGGTTTGGCAACCAAATAGCTATAAAAGCTTATGTTTAACTTTTTACTTGCCACCATTTTTATCTTTTGCCACATAAAATTTGTTTTTATCGCCATGAAGCATGAAGCAATCATGACAAGATATAGATCATTATTAGTTTTGCACAAACTCTCACAAAGATACACGTCTTGAGATATATTTTGATTTACAAATGTTTCTTTACCTGATTCCATTTTTTATCGAAATCTTTCTCTATTAAAAAAATTCATTTAAAGTGTTTAGTTGAGCTTAATATTCTTAGAGGGCCCAAAAGAGACCTCAAAAATCCCCTAATGCACTTTGACTCAACTAGTTTTTCAACCTAAGTATTGACATTCTCTTAGACCGTCCAAGTCAATACTTAACTTTTCCAACCCAAGTACCGACTTATCCTTAAACCGCTCAAGTCTCACCTGTTATTTTTCTTTTCTCTCACTCATGTCTGCAATTGTTTTGGCCTCAAGACCAAGAGAACCAGCAACATGAACCAGCCCTTGCTTACTATCTCCACTTGCTCCTCTTGTAACCATTTCATTGACTTGATTGTTGATGCGGCATGATCATGTTGCAATATTCACCAAATAAAAACTCTTCTCGTTACCTTCCTTGTTAATGTGGCACACTCACATTGTAGTATGCACCAAAAGCCTCTTAGATAATCATGGCAAACATCATAATCACACTATAGGTGAACATCATAATGAAAATACTCCATTTGAGCTAATTTTCTAAAAAGGGAAATACTCCATGTGAATTACTCTTGAAAAGGAAAAATATTATGGAATCATAATGTTTAAATGCCACCTCACCAACCCCTAAGGAGGTCTTGTCCTCCAAAAGGCTCCAAATATGAAACTCATAAAGTTTAGAAAAGGTTTTTTTTTTGGAAAATTTCAGGTGCACATGCTTTTGAAGGAGTAAGAAGGAAAGAAGATTACACTTCAGGTTTCAAAGTGAAAACTCATAGCATAAGGTTTTCTCTAGTTTGAGATGCAGCCTTTTAGCGTTCTGGCTTTGCATCATATAGCCTACGAGGCCACTGATCAGTAGGCGGCTCATGGTGCCGCTTCAGCACGGCGGGGTGCATGTAGGGATTGCAGGAAGGGGTTGGGTTGTGTGCCTCTTTGGGGTGAGGGACCGGGTTGTTGTGTCTCCTCCTCCTGCACCCTTCCCTGACTGGTCCTCATTTTTGGAACTTGGGAGGCATTGCTGCACCTACCTCCTCCTAGGAGGAGAATCGACGGCTAGCTCGTTTGTGCTCCACCCCTCCTTTTGGGTGGCAGATGAAGGGAGACCTTGCGACATCGAGGGCGATCTCAATCAGTTGGAGCGTAGCCCCCTAGGGTGGCTTGTTGATGCATTGACAGATGGTGGATCTATGACTTGCTTCACATCCTGTTCTCTTGCATATCTGGCAACCACTTTGGCAATGGCATTGGTGGTCATCAGCAGGTGATGGAGTTAACGACTTTCTATTCATTTCAGGTGGCTCCCATATTAAGCGACGTATAGTTCTTGTAATTCGTTGCAGTCGATTGGTTTCTTGGGAATTCTTATGCCTTGGCTCCGGTTGTTGGAGCATATTGGCTATTTTGTAATTCTTTTTGGAATTCAATCTACGGTTTCCTTTTTTGGTCGAACGTCTCTTTTCTTGAGGAAACATACTTAGAATAAAAAAATCAATATTTTCTCTTTTTCAAAAAGTCAACACTTAGAAGATTTCCATTAGGAGGGGGGGAGAGAGAGAGAGAGAGAGAGTTTTTGCAATAGAGAGAGCTTGAACCTTCCTTTTTGTCACTGAAGCCATGAAGCTCACCGATAAATTTCATGACACCCCCCTCTCCCATATTAATGTCTTGTGCTTTGTCATAGGCCTTTTCTATCTCTTGTCATATGCATTTGTGTGTGTGTGTGTGTGTGTGTGTGTGTGTGTGTGTGTGTGTGTGTGTGTGTGTGTGTGTGTGAGAGAGAGTGAGAGAGAGAGAGAGAGAGCCATGCATAGGTCCACGTAAAGAACTTGTGTAGCCATCACTCTATGGATATACATGGATGTGTTGCTCTCTGGACACAAAATCAATGAAGCTTAGAAAATATTTATCAACTCTTCGAAATTTGAGAAAAAGTATTGTGTGTGAGTCATGGCATGTGGAGTGCCTCCATGCATTGAGAGAGAGAGAGAGAGAGAGAGAGAGAGAGAGAGAGAGAGAGAGAGAGAGAGAACATAAGAAGAAGAATAAGAACTTAAGAATCTTTGTAGATTCTCCTCTCCTTTTATTCTTATGATCTTCATTTTCCAAGAGATATGACTTGTATACCATTAATCATACACCTTGTCTATGTAATCAGTGACTTCGAGAAAAAGCATTTTCAATCAAGTTTAGAAATAAAATTCTATTTTTCATTAGCCAAATAGGGTACCTAACACAAAGGCCTTTGCCCTTTGGGCCTATCAAACAGCGAGCTCGAACTTGGCAAAGAAATTGTGTTGAAATTGACACGATAAAAATTCAATTTATTGCAACTACACAAATATATATTTTCACACGCACACACACACACACACACTTGGTCACCTCAGTTAGCTATGAACTCTTCAGTCGAGCTATTGATGTAGCAAATGGTTATTTTGTCTTGTGGGTAATTACCATGAGTCAATACCTGGTAATTCTTTGTGGTTTACTAGTAGGATATTTTCCACAACTACTCATTTACCCTATATTTGATAATCACTCTTGTGCCTATGTAGCACTATCTTTTTGACCCACAGACATGTCACTTTCATATGTGGCTTACTTTTGGCCTATCTTATATTTTGAAACTTCAGTTTAAAACTTGTAAACTACAATACTAATTTGAACCTGACCCTGTTCTTTGAAAGACCTCCCTTTGGAGGCTTTAAAATTGTAGCTCTCCTCTGGGGCCAAACCCCTTCCTGCACTATCTTAGCTTAAGTAATGTCTTGGGGTTGGTATGCTCTGGGTTGTACTCACCATTAAACACTCTTGTGTGGCCTAGCTTATACTACTGGCTACTCGTGTCTCAATTTTTTCTTTTTTGACTTAACCCTATCCTCTAAACTACCTTCCACTTGGTGCTTATATATTGTAGATCTAAACCCCCTTGAATATAGCTACAATTCATATCTTCCTCCCTTTACCCTTTGGGTGCCTATAACTGTAAATTAATATTTCCCCTTCTGGCATAACCTATCCCTAGTTTTCCCACTAAATTTAGTAGAGGAGTTACTTTTGTCTTCAAATATTCTCTATGAACCTTGAAATTCAACCCTTAATCATAGCTACATTTTTTTCTAGGTGCCTTGAACTATAAAGTAATTTCACTCCTTCTGGAATAACCTATTCTTAGCTTGAACACTTAAACTAATGGAGGGGCTACTTTTTCTCTTCCTTGTACTCTCTGGGAGCCTTGAAACTTAACCCCTCTCCTAACCCTAGGGTAAACGCTCAATGAATTTTTCATCCTCTTGAGCATTATTAGCACTTGTGGGAATTAGCCCTGAAACTAACTATTGATGGGGTATGTCTCTAGTGAAAATACTCCCTTAAACTGATTAAGCCAGGCGTATTCTGGTACATTAATTTAACTCTTGAACTTTATCTTGTAAAATTATTAAGGTGTATTGCATAGATTGCATTGATTAGTTGATACATGTTGGCTATTAGCATACAGTTTTATTGACTCTAGATTGGAAATTTCTACCTTAGATGTTGGTTTTTCTTGGCCTTAATTTTTGCCTAAACTAATGGGTAGTGGTTGGCATACCTTTTGGTTAACATTGAGAGTAGACCTCACTAATGGGGTTGATTGGGGATAAAGATGGCATATGTGATCTTAGGTTTTACAACTATATAATTCTTATGGGATAATACAGAATGTGTAGCTCAATGCTTAACATGTTGATAGGGTCCTTAATCCATAAGATCTCTGTGCCTTTATGATGCTTGCTTACATAACATTTCAACCCTGAGGATATCACTCAGATAACATGTTGATAGCTAAAATCCATTAATTATAACTAAGATCTATAAGAATTGGTGATGGTTTCTATTGCTTAGGGCTACTGGATGCTTTTTTGTATTGATTGTGAATCTCCGCATTTGTATAATCTAATGTTTCATGGATTATGAGACTCAATAATCATACGGTATGGATTAGTTGAAAATTTCAGGTAAAGTTTTTGGTATATACTCTCTATATACTAATCACCCACCAGGCATGGTTGGTTTACAAAACATCTTGTGGATATTAGCTCGTTGAGGATCTTGCTTATGACACATGTGTAAAATCTTAGATCTATTTGTTGATTACAAAAACCACTTAAATTGTAAGTGGTTTAGCAAGAAGGCTACTTCAAAATAATGCCATTTGCTGGTTCAAAATACTTGACTTATTTGGGGGTGTTAGGCTTTCCTACTTGGTAATGTTTTGATGTTAAACATGTTTAATTGTTCACTTTTATCCCTTTTAGGTTATAAAGGGGCCGGGGTGTTTCATCTCAAACCTAGCTTACCAATGGCGCTTACTTTGATGACTGTTGGTTCATAACTTGCCTAAATGCCTAGTTGATAATACCTTTTACCTAGCTTGTACTGATGATATTGACTAGGAATGATTTATCATTGTAACTCCTGAACTATATTTCATACGACCAGCTAGTTGCATTGCATAGATGTGATTAAACCATTTTTTGACCTTAGATTTCATTGGAAACAAGAACATTTTAAAGCCTAAAGTGGTTTGACAAAAAGGCTTCATAGGATAAAAATGGGTAAAACACTTGGATCATAAGGGGTGATGGTCTTCTGATATGAACTTAATCTAATTAATATGTATAATCTGCGATAACTACTTACTTTTACAACCTATTATAAATATTTCACTTTGATCCGAAGGGGTGATGGCCTTCTAATCACAAGCCTAAAATGAATTTTAAAATAAGTAACACACTTTACACTTGATAAGGAGGGGTAATGGCCTCTTGATCTCATTGTGACAGCTTCATAACATTTTTGCTGAGAATGGATACTTGTTGTATTTAACTCTTCATGGATAGTAGGTATAAGTTAAAAAAGGTTTTAAGTAGGGCATGGATAACAACTGATAGGATTTGTTGACACCTGTGAAACGTATTCAAGGCTAACGAATCGGTTGTCTTGTTTATATGGATGCAAGTGAAGACTCTATCTTTACTTAGGATCTTTTTGGCTTGATTATTGTCTATCACTGTCAAACCTAGCCTCTGTCACCTTAGAATCAATCGGTTTTGACTATCTTATGTACAAAACACTAGAATGGTACCTCATTCTCACTATCATGTACAAAAATGAATCAAAGACCGAGTCAATTTTGTGCTAATTCTTGTCATTTGTCTGAAGCAAGTTGTCTTTTGAACTGTTATGTTCTTTTGCGTATAAGTTTAATTCTAAAAACAACAACAACACACACATACACACACACACACACAGACACACACACCAAAGAAACATGTGTAAAGAAAAGAACACATAAATTTTGTTTTGTTTTTTTTATTATGGAAAAAAGTTGGTGCGACCTCATTTTGAGTTCATGACGGCAAGAAAGAGAGAGGGGGGTGATTGCACACTTGCAAGCAACCCCCTAGCTCTCTCCCCTCTCCCTCCAAACTCTCTTGCTTCTACTTTCCCTCTCCCAAGCACACAAGCAACACATGCACATACATATACACGTGTGTATATGCACATACATATACACACGTGTAGAAGTACATCCGCACATACATTGCCATGTACACACACCGTACTCTCTCTCTCTCTCTCTCTCTCTCTCTCTCTCTCTCTCTCTCTCTCTCTCTCTCTCTCTCTCTCTCGCACACACACACACACACAAAGAAATGTGTGCAAAGAAAAGAAATGCATGGAATTTTTTTTTATTTGTTGATCATGTTTTATTTTTTGCTAATTTGTGTGCTAAGTAATTTTGTTTTGTTATTTGAGTTTTGTTTTGTAAATTATATTTTGTTTAGGGAACTTTGTAACTAAGGTTCTGTTAATCATGCTTTCTTAATTAGAATTCTTGTTAAATCTAGTTAATTTAATTGATTACGATAATCAATTTGATTTATGTTTCACAAAATAGTTAATTTAGGGGTAATCTAAGATTTGATTAGGATTAAGGGTTAGTTAAGGAGTTGTAAGAGGTGTAAGATAAAGAGATGGTGACAAGATTGCACACAAAGAACATATTAAACAAGGAGATAGATGAATCACATAACTATTGGCCTAATTTAGCTTCCAAGTGCACGACACACTCAACATCTTGGCCATTTGATATTAGTCCAGTGCCAAAATTTAGAGGTCCCTATTTTTACATAGAATTGCATGGCCAACCATAGGAGATGACTCTCACTTATTGAAAACTATCTTTAGCCTATATAGCAATGAACCAATACACATAGCTTTAATGAGCAAACATAAAATATTAATGAACGTTAAATGACTACAGCTTATTGATTGAACTAAAGTAATCAACTCTTCAACCTTCCTCTCTACTTCCAAATTTCTAGCCTACACAAACATCAAACTCATAGTTAACCACTAAACTATCGAAAGAACAATAGAGTAATTGACCATTACAAATCCCAAGTATCCCCTTCACATGCTCAACCACACGCAACATGGAAGTTGCATAGGGTGGACAATAGCACCTTCTCTTTTATCATGTTGTAGTTATGTGTTGGTCTATTTGAAGCCAAACCATTTGGAAGCTGGTGGATCTGAGAATGGCAAGAATGTATGAGTTGGGTATTGAACCTTTTTTATGGCTTTTACTGTCCCATTGGTGTGGTTTGAAGAAATTCATTTCCGTATGTGCCATGTTGATGGATTGTGTAAGCATCCAAGTTTTCCCCTGCAATACTAAATGCTTTATTTTCTATGTATTCATCTACTCCATTATTCATGGTTTATACTAATGTTGGTGTTGACTACCCACCCTCTGCACAATAATTACATGTTTGTGATACATCGTATGCTCTCCATGTGGGAGATTATATGATCTTCTATATAAGAGTCTTGTTATGGAGTTAAGGTTTCAGATTTCAAGGAGTAACAATATAGCATAAACACCAAAGAATCCTTTCAAATTACAAAAGACATTAGAAACTATTTAATGAAAAGGTGGTATAATTTCCATTCATAGTATAGAATAGACTTTATACATAAGTACAAGAGAAACAAGAGCTTGAATACATATAAATATGCCATCATCAAGCCAAGGAACTTTGAAAACCATAGTTGAGAAGGTAACCCTCACCTGCACCCATGGAAACAACACAAATTTCAATTAGCGTTGGCACCGTATGTAGGTGATGCATGGGTATCCCACATGTTATAGTTGTCACCCAACTAAAATGCCTTCAAAGATAAATAATAAGAAATGTGAAGCTACACATATATTCAAAGATGGTTTCATTTATGGGGGGGGGAAACATTTGCAACCCCTTTAGCTTTGCAATTTATGAGGCAATTTAGCCTTGAAATTTGCCACATATACCTATTTCTTGACTTTACAGAGTTTTGCATTAATTGCCGTTATTTTTCAAGGTCAGTGAATGTGCTCATACGTGCATCAATCTATACTTTGGAGTCACCTGTAACATAAAAAGATGTTAGTAAAGTAAGTCCTACACCTCCCTAGACGGAGTCAAAACCATATGTAAGGTAGTAAGTAGGAGTGAAAATCCCCTAAAAACATACAACATAGAAAAGGGATATTCCATAGTTCCACATTTGCTCCAAAAGCTAGGAATGTGAGTCGCCATGGCCCATAACTTTGATGCAATAAGCAGCCATTTATAGCCTCATGAGCAGCCCATTTACAACCGTATCTACCATAATCCACAACCTTACATAACCATTATTTTAACCATATTTGGCCACAATAATTCATAACCATGTTCACAAACAACCATTAATAACCATACTCGGCCACATTGAGCAATTTTCAAAGGATCTATATACATAACACTAAAGCGGTGTAGACCGTATCTGAGCAAGAATGGTAAGCTCGATACCAAACCCAGAAGCAAACATCAGTAGAATAACCAATGTGGCCACAATCAAACATAACCCAATACACAACCAACCATTCTTGGCTAAGTGAGCAAATTTGCCAAAGCTCTATATCCACAACACTAAAACGGCATAGACCATATCCTAGCGGTAATGGTAAGCTCGATAACAAACTTAGAGGACATCATCAGTATCATACCATCCATGGCATCCTTAATAGGGAATACCATGCCATATGTTTACCCCCCACAAATGGGTCAACCCTATCATATAGGGTCATTCACCCTATCAATTTTGCCCAAGATCCATATACACAACAGCATGTACCATATTTGAACAAGAGTGGTAAGCATGATAACAAATCAAGAGGTACATCAATCGTAGTATAACCTCCACGGTAGCGTTATAAAAAATAACAGGCCGCTTGCCTTACACCCCAGAAGTAGGGTAACCCCACTCTGTAGGGTTATTCACCAGAATTTTAAGAAGAACTTCTATCATTACCCCCTTTTCTTTTTATAACGACTTTCAATGTCACAAAAAGAAGATACAACCTTTCAATGTTTCTTGACATGCCTATGACAGACCGTATATATGCATTGACAGATATCCCTAAACTCGAAAGGAAATTATAAACAAAAGCCGCAGACACCAAAAGGGTGCTCATACACATGCTTTTAAAAACAATTCCTAACACGCAAGGTGAGTAAAAAAGACCAGTGTCGTAAGTATAAAACGGTTCAGCAGAAGTTGCCTTTTATGTACCTCTATCAGTATATGCATTACCATACCAACAAGTGAATCACAACCCATCAAACAGTTCGGACAGCAGTCCATTTCAAAGCGATAAATCACTTGAGATTGAGTCGGACTAGCCAGCTCCACAATAGCCTACTCATCCTTGCCCGTTGCCATAGATCTGACACTTAACACTACCCCTTTGTAGGTAAAACTCTCACAATCCTAATGTACGGACAACTACTCACAAGTACTCACACACACCACCAATGCTAAGTGAGCATGTAAAGCTCACCTTTTTATAAGGTTTGGAGCAGGTGGCCACCTTCGTTCACAACCGTATGGCGGGCCCGTCTTCAAGAGGGGGATGGTGCAGCAGAACGGCCATGTACAAAGAGAGAGAGAGAGAGAGAGAGAGAGAGAGAGAACTTAGAGCGCTAAATCATAGACCCGCCAGGAGGGAGCCAACTTGTTATTAAGCAGTAGAAGACAGCATTTATAGAGCCGGGTAACCCACCCATAACCCTTTTAACAACAAAGGGTTAGGTACCATTAAAGGAACCACCTTTAAAAAATTTACCTAGTGAATTCAAGCCGGTTATTCATCAAAGGTATCCCAGGCCAACAGTCCCACCAAAATATACCAAGGAAATAGCAACATGCTATAACAAGCCATGTGTGTGTGTGTGTGTTCACGCGTGCGTGCGTGTGTGTGTGTATGTGTGTGTGTGTGAAAGAGAGAGAGATGTGTGTGTGTGTGTGTGTGTGTTATCTCTCTCTCTCTCTCTCTCTCTCTCTCTCTCTCTCTCTCTCTCTCACACACACACACACACACACACACACACACACACACACACGCACGTGAGAGAGAGAGAGAGAGATAACACACACACACACACATCTAGAAGTATGAGTAATTTTGGATTATCTCATATCTTTAACCTCTCTATACCTATTTTATTTTCTACAAAGCTTCATAAAAGGGTGGGATAATGCCTTAGCAGAATTGGGATACACCATGAGACTCCCGTCACCTCTTGTGATCATCTAGCGGATGCTCTTGTGCATTTGAGAAGTTAAATTCCATAAGGCTATTATTGAGCATGATTTGGAATAAGTATTAAAAGATGAGGGCTCAAAGTTTCTAACATTCACCCAATTTTTCCCTTGTGGTTTGATCATGCCTTGTGGTTTGATCATGCCTTGTGGTTGTTGATGCAAAAAAAATTCCCTATTTTTTCATGCACGAACATTGAAGAAATCTATGTTTCTTTTTCAATGCTGAATTTCAATAAAGGGTTTTACTATATATGTAGTAGTGATATGTGTGAACACACTCACGATCGTTGGGGCACTTTTTCTCTCACTAGGATGTTTTTTCCCCGGTGCACTATATATATGCCCATCACTCTAGGTCTAACTTATTTTTCTATTTGCACACTAAGCAATACACTCTCTCTTGTGTGCCTTGAGCTTCTTCATCTTCTCAAAGATGTGTGTGCATCTTTGCAACCCTAATTCCAACAATTGGTATCAGAGCAAGTTTCGTCCTCGTGAGCAGTATCACCAGCAACCCCTCCTCACTTTCTACAATTGGGTGAGTTTTGTTGAGGATCAGCAGCTTAAAATTTTGATTTGGATTCATTTCGGCCTTCATTTCCACTACAAGTAGTAAGTACTATGCAAGCAATTTTGTCATTTTCTATAAAATAACTATTAGTGTAAGTTTTTGCATAACATGTTTCTTATAGTCCTCTTTGGGTTGTGCTATATAGCACATGTTAGTCGTACTTTGTTTTTCGTCTTTTTGGGGATATTTTCACATCGGTGTAGTCACTCACCTTGGTTGAAAACAACACAAATGTTTTTAAGATGTTTACTGATGAGGAAAAATTGGATGATGATAATTACCCAATGTGGGCTTACATGACAATACATGTTCTTGTGTCAAAGGGCATCTAAAATGTTGTGCAGGACATTGATGGTGATAATTACCCAATGTAGGCTTACATGAAGACACATGTTCTTGTGTTAAAGGGCATCTAAAATGTTGTGCATGACATTGATGTACGTTTGCCTTCTGTGTCACAAGATGTGGATGATATGGCCACTCTCTAACATAGTTATGATTGTTGTAACAATCATTTGTCTCATGGTTTGTCCATTTTTGTTCAATTGAGCACCATCTTAGTTGTTGTGGCACATTTACATCTAGCAATTGTGGTTAAGTGTATCTAACAACAACGTTGTTGTCATTAGGAAGTGATGGTTATTGTAACAACATTGGTTGCAGTCTCTTAGCCCCCAACACAACATTGTTTTGTACCATGGGATATATGGGTTGCGACGGTTGGTTCATTGGTGGAGGATTATCACTCTCTCAACAGATTGTGATTGGGATAACACCCATTAGTTTCATGATTGGTCCACTTTTGTTCAACGGCACACCACTTTGATTTGAGGGACATTTGACACTATGGGTTTTGGATGTATGTAACACTAAGTGGTAGGATGATCGCCTCCACAAATGTCACACTTCCTCATTTGAGGTTGTAAAAAAATTTGGACTTGTCTGAAGGCTTGGTTTATCCTTCTAACTATCTCTTCAACTAGTTGTTTGACATTGGCTGGTGTGGGTTGTGTTGATTTTTTGAGCTATAGTTTCACTAGCATTGAAACTTGTTTAGTGGTTGAGGGATCAATGTCTTCTGATATCTCATCATAAGCTTTGCATTTGTCAACAAGATATAAGGCTTCTTTTGTTACTCCCTCTAGATATGCATAACCCTTCAAGTGAAGATCTTTTTTATGTGTTTTGTTTCTTAGATGTTCGATGAATAGCACTACTAGTCTGTTTTGTTGTAGAATATCTCTAAGCGGACATCTCTCAAGATATTGTTTGAATCTCAATGAGCTTCCTTCACCTTCTCGTTATCCTTTTGTTTGAAAGCATATATCTATGAAACAACGTTACACTTAATCCCTTGTTTTGAGAATTCTTTTGCAAATTTTATCAACAAGTTTTCTATAGTAGCAAAGGCATCTCAATTCAATGGTTGGAACCAAGTCAAAACTATCCCTTTCAAGGTCAACCCAAATCCTTCGTATTGAGTATGGAAATCATGCACTTGCCTTGCTCTCTCATTGAAGCGTCATTTTGACATGGAAAAGGTGTCTATGCGTCAAAATTCATTGCAAGAAATTACATAATGGTCTACTCAACGATGCACAGCTCGCTCTTGCTGAAGCGATTTACTTTTTAGGAAGTGCTATGATGATGGTGGACAATGAGCATGGAAGAAAATAGGTGAGTTTGGATCAGGGTTTTCACCGCCCACATACCATGCTCTAGAGAAATGCTATGTTCAAGTAAAAGAGCGTGTGCAAAGGGTAATTCTTAGCAATATAGAGCTTTCTGGATGTACCATAGTCAGCAACGGTTGGTCTAATGTACAAAGAAAACCACTAAGTAATTTAATGATTGTTTCACCTAGAGGCGAAACATTTGTTCATGTTGTGGATTCACATGGTTCAATTAAGTATGGGGTTTATATTGTTGATGTAATTTCCTTTGTGATAGAGGAAGTGGGTGTTAAACATGTAGTCCAAATTGTGATGGACAATGCAAAGAATTGCAAGAATGTCGACAGAATCTTGAAGCGATGGTACCCGCATGTTTTTCCTTCCAGGTGTAATACACATGGTTTGAATCTTGTATTAAAATATTGGTATAAAAGTGACAATACCAGATGGTTTGCCTCTGTTGTCGATAATGCACACCATCTTGAAAAACTATGGATGCAATGGTGGCCGTCCAAAGGAGTTTGGAGTGTCTTGAAAAATTAGAGCAATTGGTGGAAAAGCATTGGTGCGCTCCATTCTCTTGTCAACAAATCTTACACAACATTTCCATGGAGTCTTCAACAATCAACAGTCTTGTAGTTGGTGATTGTGCAAAAGCTCTTTCAAGAAATCCTATCATAAGGCTTGGATCTCTAGGTATAGAAACATGAATCTCAAAAGTTCAAAGAAGGAGGAAAGAAAGTAAAACTGTATTTTTCATATTTGGGTTTTAGTGAAGGTGCTCACATTTGTATTGGTTTTGCAATCTAAAAACTAAGTTTTAATGTCTTCTTTGCAAACCATATTTGATTTTCCACCACACTAATATTGTTGATTGGGGCTTCTAGTTCTTTGCTCCCTAAAATGGATTTTATATGCTAGCATGTACAACTTCCTCTCTCACAAACAAAATGTTGTGTTCTTTGTAAATCCCTTTGATTGCAAATGTACCAGTGCGTACTCTTTGGTGCATTCCTTGGAAAACAATACGTCAAAAGTGATATCTGCTTGCTTATTTGGTGACCAAATGGCAAAGAAAATTTCTTGTTAATGCCTTATTTATTTTCACATGTTTGGGGTCATCCGTTTTCCATTTGACATAAAGGTTGACACAACAATGTGCATAGCCAGTGAAATAGTTGAAGAGCTTGACCTAGCAGATCAGGATGTGACAGATGTCTGACTCCGAGTCCTTCCTATACGGGAGAAATCCCATGCACCACTTCCATGTGGCGGTCCTTGAAAGTCCGTCACCTCCCCTCTGATCATGAAACCACATCTCAGTTCTCTTCATACAAGCGGCCTCTTACTCTCTTTGCCAGCTTGTGGCTTCCAGAACTAACTCTTGGCCACCCATCCCCGTCTTTAGACGGCTTATATTGGCACTCTTTCTCTCTCTTTGCTCACGGCTTTCCTCAGTAGCGTCCCAAATTGCAGCCAGTGCCACCTCTTTGGCTTTTTCACCCTTAGCTACAGTGAAGCCTATTCCCTCTCTCACTACTCGTGCATAGCGACCATCCCCTCTGCTGGTCTTTGGCGGCTTCCAACTAGTAGCATCAATTAGCGGCCCTCGGCCTTAGCTTAGTGCGCTCCTCCTTGTTGCACTTGGCTAGACCCTCAATATGGTAGCCACCGTTTTCCCTTGCAGTTCTTGTAGATACTCCCTTCAACTACATTCAACAACACACCCAAACACCTAATCTCTACAGCACTCTTGTTTTAGTGCCGGCTCCTCGCCTTTACGGCCTAGCGGCTCTACACGACCCAAGAGGGCCCCCCTCCTTGCTTTTTCTGTCTTGCTCCCACACAGCCCTTCAGCGACCTTTCTCAGCACTCCTTGGGAGCCTTCAATTGGCGGCCTTCCTCTTGCTCACGGTGGAGCTCCCCTTCCAGCGCTCACAGAACCCCTTTTTTACGAGTTGCAGGAGGCCTCGAGCTCCCCTTCCCAGAATCCACTCTCCTCTCTGTGCTTACTGGTGAGCCTTTGGCTGCTTTGTATCCTTCTCTACCTCCTCGCGCTGCATCCTGCCTCTTCTTGGCGGTGACCTCCCTGCGTGCCCGGGTGCCCCCTTTTTTGGTTCCCAGGCCACCTCCACGTGCAGGCCCATTCTCATCATTATTGCAGTCGGCCTTGATTTTTTAATCCTTAACTGCCTCAAAAAGAATCAATCAAGGGTGGTTTCCCACTGAGACCATACAACTACCATTGACCCGATGCTTGCGTTCCTCGTCGAAGCCACGTTGAGCTTGGATCTCACTATCCGTGACCCTTGACTTGACAAGCCCATCGTGTTTGTTTTATTGGCTCTACCCCAAGCAGTGCACAATGCTTATGAAGCCTGGTGATGTAACCTCATTCATCACGATCTGAGGACGCTCGACCCTCAGTCACCTCTGCAAGAAGATCGGGCATAAACAATGGATATGAACATCGAGGTAGACATCTCCCATAGAAGCCTTCTATAGAGACTGAAGACCCTTGCCAAGCTTAAAGTGCTTCCATTCTTTGCAAACTTGGTCAAACAACGAGCTGTAGACCATAGCTAGGAGCATACACCAAAAGTTGGCATTGCCTAGCACTTTACAAGCAACCGTAGCACACTCAAAAGTGGAAAAAGCGAGCACACCATATATACATGAGCCGGCAAACTTCAAACCAAAAAGCTCCTATTAACGTGACCACCACCTTAAAGGTGTGGCTTGCTCTATGTAATGTTGCTTATGTAGTGTGTACAAGGAGGTTGTGCCAGCCAAGGAGTGTTTTGTATGCTGACCACATTCCGTGTGTGTGTGTGTGTGTGTGTGTGTGTGTGTGTGTGTGTGTGAGACATGTTTTTCTTTTTTTGCATTACCCATTGCATTGAACTTATTGCAATGGTGTAAAGAGAGAGCATAGGGAAATAGCATGCATTAGCCCCTTGGAATTGACATGATACACACCATCAAAAGATTACTTGGATACCAAAACATGGCCTCTTTATCACAAATGTGGCGATCACCCATGCCAAGCAAGGTGCTCATATTGAAGCAATCACTGGAACACTTTTGGTGTGTGTGTGTGTGTGTGTGTGTGTGTGTGTGTGTGTGTGTGTGAGAGTGAGAGAGAGAGAGAGAGAGAGAGAGAGAGAGAGAGGGAGAATAGCAAATAACAAATTATGAGAGTTTAAATATCTAGGAGAGAAAGAATAGCAAATAATAAATTATAAACATTAGTTTAAATCTCTTTGAGAGAGAGAATAGAAATAACAAATTATGAGCATTAGTTTAAATCCCTTTGAAACAGAGAATAACAAATCTCTCTCTCTCTCTCTCTCTCTCTCTCTCTCTCTCTCTCTCTCTCTCACACACACACACACACACACACACCCCAAAAGTGTTGCAGTGATTGCTTCGATATGAGCACCTTGCTTGGCATGGGCGATCACCACATTTGTGATAAAGAGGCCATGTTTTGGTATCCAAGTAATCTTTTGATGGCGTATATCATGCCAATGCCAAGGGGCTAATGCATGCTATTTCCCTATGCTCTCTCTTTACACCATTGCAATAAGTTCAATGCAATGGGTAATGCAAAAAAAGAGAAACAATAGCAAATAATAAATTGTGAACATTAGTTTAAATCTCTTTGAGAGAGAGAATAGAAATAACAAATTATGAGCATTAGTTTAAATCCCTTTGAGAGAGAGAATAACAAATCTCTCTCTCTCTCTCTCTCTCTCTCTCTCTCACACACACACACACACACACACACACACACCCCAAAAGTGTTGCAGTGATTGCTTCGATATGAGCACCTTGCTTGGCATGGGCGATCATCACATTTGTGATAAAGAAGGCCATGTTTTGGTATCCAAGTAATCTTTTGACGGTGTGTATCATGTCAATGCCAAGGGGCTAATGCATGCTATTTCCCTATGCTCTCTCTTTACACCATTGTAATAAGTTCAATGCAATGGGTAATGCAAAAAATAAAAAGATGTCTCCGTGTTTTTATAAGAACCACTATGAAACTTGTCAACTATGTTGTTTAATAGTAAAGAAAGAAGATGTGCAAGAAAAAAGGTTATTTTTAAAGGGTTGCATGTTCTTACTATATTGTCAATATCTATGAATAGCATATTGTTTTATATGATTCATATCTCAATGGTAGAGTTTAGCGTTTTACTCTTTTTTAGTCATGCAATAAGTCACAACCTATGATCCTTCGTGAAACATCTAGATCCCATATTCCCACCAGCTTATCGGATTCACGCACGTTATTGTAATGCCAAGAATATTCTAAACCTTCCTCACACTATGTACATCTTGATCTCAATATAGTAGCTTTGATAAGCAACAAACACAAACTTTATCAGCTTGCCACCATTTCTCCTTTGTGAATTTGTCTTTGCCAGCATCCATTTGATAAATTGTACTCAATCCTTATGGCTATATGGACATGCACATCCACAATTTGCTACAATTTAGTCCATTTTGATTATAAATTAAACTACTGCAAACCTACTTTGCCATATGTTTTCCCTCAAGTTATGCGTGCATCAAAATGCATTGGCTTCACTATTGGCTTGAATATGTCACCATGCCTCACATGGACCCCTTACATATTGTCATAACTGATAGCGACATCCTTCTTATTCTTGCACATATTGACATAGTGCCATATGAGGTATCTTCTTGGTTAGCTCCCTACCTTACCTAATCCCCTATCCCTTTTACTCAATTCCCTTTTATACATACACGAGCTTACTATTATCTTTGAGTTATCTTCCCCTTTCTTGAGATAGTACCTACGTGTAGGCACCAAACTTGGTTTTTCTCTTAAATATTGAGCTCATAGTCCTTAGTTTATAAACAATTCCAAGTTCTTCAAAAGACACGTACCTCATATCCCAACAGAGTCTAAACTCGCTCTTCATAACATGAGTTTTTTCTTTCAGGGCTTTCTATACCAATAGGCCCTGATCTTTCTATCGTGATAACACATAGACACTTGCCTATCTTGCTTCCACTTCTAAGCAGGTGTCTATTTGCTTGATAAGCTAACATAACTGGTTTCATTTTTCCTTGCAAACTAAATAGTTCCCACAATATTTCTATATTTCAAAACCTTGAGCTTATGTATTCCAATGGAAGATATGTTCTGAGTGTGTAGGAAGGACCTCCTCCGCTCCTAACGTCCATCTTGTAGCTGAGCAAGGTGCAAGAAGAGCAGCCATTGATGTCACCACTTGTGTGGCAGGGAGATAAGAAATGAAAGGCCGAAAAGCATAGTTGCAAGGCCATCTCGGCGCATGCAGAGGAAAAGCGCTGAAAGAAAACTAACACAGTTGCCATGGGGGTTGAACGCGAGTGCTCTCTCTCTCTCTCTCACACACACACACACACGCACATGCAAGAGTTGTGGCCACCGAGTTGGGACCAGGAGCCCTAGACTTGTGGCACTGTAGTTCTAACTTCTCTTGCAAGCAAATTTGCCAACCTCATGCTCTCTAATGAGTAGTGGCATGGGAATAGCAGAGACAACCGTCTCAATTATCGATGCTTGTGAGGTTCTACATTCCTAAAAAGAGTGGTGCTTCACCCATGCGCGTGAGAGAGAGAGAGAGAGAGAGAGCATTTTTGCATTTTTTGATTTGTGGAAGGCTTCAATGCTCGAGGATTTCTCAAGCTCAATAAATAAGTAGTATAGATAGCAAAGCATTAAAATTTGAGGGTTGGAGTTTTTTAATGGCCTTCAAAAGAAAAAGTAGAGTAACTCTTCAAGTGACACATGGATGCCTATAGGGCTCATCTCTCTCTCTCTCTCTCTCTCTCTCTCTCTCTCTCTCTCTCTCTCTCTCTCTCTCTCTCTCTCTCTCTCTCTCTCTGTGCACGCTCATGTTGTCCCACATAAGGTGTAGCTAGCGCCAATCGACTCCGAGATCATTCGACTCTAACCCTTTGTGCAAAGCTACAACATGCAATGTGCACATTCTCGGGGCTAGAAAGAGAATTATACATGAAGGTGCCAAGTGCAAGATTTTAGCTCAACATTATACAATGCGTGAAATCTTTGGAAGTTCTACATTTTTTGAAGCTCAAGTATAAATTTCAAGGCTAGAAAGAAAAAGGATGTTCTTTATGCTCCACATAATCTAGCCTAGGCACATCCCAATGGGATGGTTGGGGGTCATTCGGACTGTCAAATTTGGATTGTCAAGTAAATTCAGGGCAAAAAAGTAAATTTGGGGCAGCAAGTAAATTTGAGATAGTCAAGAATGTTTCACACCTTGCACGTAAAAGCCATGACCTGCCATATTCAAAGCATGGGCTCTAACCACCACGCTCACATGCTTTCACTGAAGATCATGGTACTCATATGCATTACATTGTAAGTGCAGATTGATTTGTAAATTTGGGTTCCAATCGCATGGTCCACAATGCATGTGTGTCATGATCTATCACCTCTCTTGATCCCATTTAACCACGCCCATGCCATATCGTGCTCAGTGTTCTTTACGGCCTTCAAAATGCAAAGCAGAGCCACCCTTTACAAAAACAAAAGTAACCTCAAAATTGAAGGACGGAGTGAAACTCCATGGCCTTGCTAAAGAGTTTAAATAATATAAATATAGATATAGTACTAAGTATTGCGGCTTATTGACAGAACTGAGAAGTCAAAACTAAATATTTTCATTTTCTACCATCACATTGTTTGCTACTTACCTATCCTTCACTTTTACATTTCAAACCAAATTTTTCTTAAGGTTCTTGAAATGAAGGAGAGAGTGACACATGGATGCTCTCTCCTTCCTTGAAAAATTTAAGCTCAGTTATATATAGTATAGAAGTGAAAAACAAATGGAATCAAAGTTGATTCTACTTAAAACAAGTGATAAAATCACGAAACCTGCCAATGAAAAGGGCACATCGATCTAAACTAGCTTTACCAAAAAAAATCATTGACCTTAAGGTTTCTTTCTCATAATAGCTATTGCAGGTGGACAATCAAACCAAGAACTAATGAGATGATAAAGAAACACTTGGTGTTTGGAGGTATCAATGCCAATGAGAAAACTCATCTCTACTTAATGTTCTCTGCTGGAGTTTATGTTGCAATCGTACATAATTCAATATGTTGCTAGGCTTCACCAAAAAGCCAAGTCTTTTGCAAAAGAATGACCTTGAGTTTTGGTCTCTATTTTGCAAGCGTCTACATGGGTAGACCATATTAACCAATTGATGGCTTAAAGACTAATTCAAATAAACTTATTTTGGCAGCTTGTACGACCAATTATTGTTGATTTATAAGTTTTGAAAACCATCAAAGTTTTTTAGTATCCCAGCAAAGCATATGCAAAGCTCTCTCTCTCTCTCTCTCTCTCTCTCTCTCCACTTATATTGCTGCTTGGCCTGCGTGATTGTGCTTACATAAATATGAGGCGTGGCTTCTTCCATTAAAGCTTCCATAAATCTGAGGAGAAGCCAGTTTTTCACTAGCATGCAAACTGGCTTTTTAATCATCAATGTTACTAGTATGCCATTCAATCTGAGCTCTCTCGGGAGCTCTCTACATGCTTGATAGCAAAGCTTGAGACCATCTTCACTGCAATGGAGCTGGGTTGCAGACATCGGATTTGGGCAGAGAAAACCAGTGGACTGAGGCTGAGAGTTGGGCAAAGAGGAAGAGGCGCAAAGATCGTGCATCAACGACATGGCTTTGGGTTATTCAAGAGGGGAATCTAGTACGGCGACGCAAGGCAGGTGGCTCATGCGGTGGTAGGCTCAAGCTATGGCATGCAAGAAAGCAAGGAAGAAGAGCACGCATGGGCGAGAGAGAAGATGAAGAAGAAGAGGAGTGTGTGTGAGAGTGAGTAAGAGAGAGAGAGAGAGAGAGATTCCTATCTTTTTTCGCTCTTGGTGTCCTTTAGCCTACCTCCTCCTCGTCTATGTGGCCTCGCAACCTCGTTCCCCACTCCATCATCTCTTCTCCATCCTCTTTGCCTCCACCATCATCTTCTTGATGGGCCGTCTGTGCTCTGCTCCCACTCTTCCCACTTTGTCTTTGGCTGCATGGGAGTCGTTGCAAGAGCACAACAACCATGCATCGATGAGAGAGGGTCAAGAAATAAAATTGGTGGTGTTGTTGATTGAGGCTATGCATAAAGAGATGGACGTGTAGCTAGTTTCAGATGTAGAGACAGAAGATAGGTTGAGAGAGAGAGAGAGAGCACTTCTGTTGGACATGGTGGTGCTTCAGGAGTCACCCATCACTACATAATATTTTAAGTTTTGTGGATTTCTATTTGAACTTAGTTGAGGTCCTACGGTAGGCTTCCTTTTGTGGATTTTTTAATTGAAATTTAGCTAAGGATCCTAGGCCTTCCTCTTTATCACTTGTTTAATATGAAAACCATTATGGTACAACAAGGTAGCGGCTCCTCAAATGAATGTCTTGTTTTTTGTAATGAATGTCTTGTCTCTCCATCAACCAATTAAAAAATATGCATTGTTAGAAATAACCTCCTTTTTTCATTAGGAAAAAGGAAACACATCACTATGGCCTTAGCCCTTTGGGCAGGTCAGAAACATTTTTGGAAATGGGTATCAC
This sequence comes from Adiantum capillus-veneris, assembly GCF_014529385.1. Classification (NCBI taxonomy): domain Eukaryota; kingdom Viridiplantae; phylum Streptophyta; class Polypodiopsida; order Polypodiales; family Pteridaceae; genus Adiantum; species Adiantum capillus-veneris. Next base: position 136,063,216 of record NC_140953.1, read on the forward strand.
GTACTCCCAAGTAGTTTTGATCGGGGTGACATAAGTATTTCACTCGCTTTACATTTATGTTCTCAACTCAAAGTTCTTGAAGAACATTTCTCTTTATACTTGGACTAGTAAGTGTGCCAAATTTTGGGAAGAGGGTGGAATTAATAGGAATCTTGGGGAGATGCCCCATGGGGCCAAGTAGGAAAAGGTAGGGTAAACACCAGATGTCGCATCTCGCAAGGCAAAAATGCAACTTGAAGGTACCAGCTGTCGAGGCGAGGACGTAGAGACCACATAATTCTTTTTTTTAATAGAGGGGAGCTTACAAGCTAAGGGCATGGTCACACGAAGCTTAGTTCTTTGTTACAGCTACCGACAACCTCTTACATGAAAGTACATTCCATCGGCTTCGTAGTGTTATTGTGCTGAAAAAGGTATAGTTGTCAAACTAAGCCGGTCACATGCTGATGAGCTCCCGTTTTCTCTCTCATGCCTACATCTCACACTCCCTCTCACTATAGGTTGCTCTCTGTGATCCTCTAAGTTGCCATACCTATTAGTTAGAATATGTCGAGGATTACTAAAAGCTAAGCCTCATGTGACCATAGCCTAATCAAGTGGTTGAGTGCAATGATTTGTGCTCTGATGATGCCATCGCAAGATCGGTCCTTTGGGCTACTCGAGGAATAAGGTGTTTTAGTTTTAAACGCATTTGTCATCTCAGTTGGACTATTAGGAATACCCAATCTAAAAAGAATAAAAAGTCTTTCAAAACATATTAAGTACCTAAGTGAAGTGTGAGTTTAGAAAATGGAAAGACATATCAAGGTGGAAAGTCAAAAGACATATGAAGGTGAAAAGCAAAAGACCTTTTGTGTCTATATAAAGATGCGGTTGACTTCACAATGTATATTTGTGTTTCTCTTCTCTTTTATCCTCCCTTAATAAGCATTTTCTTCTCTTTAAAGTGTCCTTGCTCTCTCTCTCTCTCTCTCTCTCTCTCTCTCTCTCTCACTCACACACACACACACACACACACACACTCACTCACTTGCAAAGTTGTACCTATCCTTCTCACGTTTAGGCGATATTGTCGCAAATCTATGTGCTTCGTCATTGCCCATTGTTGCATGCTATAGACTAGCCTATCGTTTTTGTTGTTATTGAGGGAATCTTTGAATTAGGAATACCTTTTTTTAAAAAGCCATTGGGAATACCTTTTAATTCTTTTAAAAGTTTATTATTTATTTTTTTATAGGAGTTTTAAGAAAACAATAACCCTTTTAATTTTTTAAAGTTTATTTTAAAAATTTAAATGGAGTTTTAGGAAAATAATAACCCTACTATGAAAACTAAAAATATACCTAAACTGTCATGCCAAGGGCCAGGACGGACATGCAGTCAAGGGGATCTCTTTAATTAGCAAGCAGGGCCTATATAGGGAGCGTTGGGTGGAGAGTTGCATGGTCCAGTCCCCCGCGGTCTAACATTGGTATCAGAGCTTCTTAGAAAGTTTTCCTTATTCTGTGTGAGAGAGAGAGAGAGAGAGAGAGAGAGAGAGAGAGAGAGAGAGAGAGAGAGAGAAGAAGAGCATGCTAGTCTAGGAATTTTCCTTAAATTTCTAGAGTGTGTGCCCAATTTGTGTGCTCTTACACATCTTATGCCTGACTTGCAACTTACCCTATAAGCATGCAAGAATCTGTCTGTATAACGCTCTCATTGAGAGAGGTAACAGAAAATACAAGCCACAGCTTGACCCACTTACCATGTATAGGGTCATGACTTTACAAAAATGACTTAGAAATGGCACTTTGCCTGTGAAAGAAGTCCTAGATTTCGGTTCCTTTTAATTTTGGTGTGTGTTGACAGCAACCAAAAATCATGTTAAACAATCCCGAACTTATCTTGTCCTTGACAGAGTTGCTAGTGGGATAGCAGAAGCGTATTTCATGAGGCGGTAGAATTGAATCCACCTAGCTAGCATGCCTTGCATACAGAGTTTTAAGCTCTTGGCGAGAGTGATGGCCTCAAACGTGAGAGCCAAAACCATAAGTGCCTTGCTTCATATAAAACTACCGTGTAAAACTGCCAAAGCACTTTGCTTTGCACAGCGACAGTAGTTGCCAAGTAAAGTGTAAACATGGAGAAAAAAACACGAAAAAATTGAAACTTGGCTAAACTGGTCGTCTGACTGCCACCAATTGTCATGAAATATGGAAGAAAAATTTACTTCCAAACCGGCTCATAGCCATATCTGCTTTGCGAGAGAGAGTTGTCGCATATGCATATACGCCCTCGTGTATCCCATACACCCATCTGGTACGTAATGAAATAACCTGCAAACACATTGCCTAGTCCTTCCCAATTTTGTATGCTCAGAGCATATGTCAAACGTGGGGAGTCTCAATGCAAGATGCAGAAATGGAAGCCTTGCTTCATATAACTACGTTTGGCCTCATTGCCAACAAACGCTATTGGCGATAGATGTCATAGCAAAGAGAGTCAACCTTGTCGATCATGTACCAACAAAGACCTTGTCTACTTGTACATCGGATTGAGAAGCAAAAAAATTAATGGCAAGGTATGTATGCGTACTTGCTTAGCTTGATTAATGTTGTCCTTGATCGTATAGGTTTGTCGTGACTAAAAACGCGGACAGACTTTCCCTAGGAACCATGTTCTTAGCAAAAAGTCAAATCCAAAATAAGCAGCATCTCAATTTGTAGCAAGTGGTCAGCCATGCCGAACACCTTTGCCGCCTTCAACAAGTCGAGCAATAGGTCGTGCCTGTGTCATGTGCGGCTCGTAGCCACAACGCGTCTTACACGATCGAGTAAAAACTCCATAGTGCATGTTGCATGACCATGCATGCTAGGCAGTTCATATCCTTGCCGATATACCGTGCTGAGTCTTGAGCCTTGCTCATGCACATAAGAGATTGTTGTATTCTTAACCATGGTCATATGTGACCCATAGAATTGCATACAATCACATACATAAAGCTATGAAACCCTCAATAACATGAAATCTCAAACCTGATAATCATTGCTTGTCCTTAGCCGAGGTCAATCACGTCCTTCAATCGCGTGCTGGCTCCAAGTGCCTTGCCGATGACCTTGCAAACGGCCTTTGACGACTTTTCATGCCTTTGCATGCCTTGCATCCATGGTCCACTTGACGAGGCTCTCGCAGGACCATGCATGATACGATATGTGTGCCGCCTTTTCTTCTCTGCAAGGCTCGCCCGCTGTCTGGACCGACGGGCATGTTGTCCCTGATTAGCCCTTCTAGCGACGAGCCGTACATGCCTTGCCGCCTATGGCCTCTGTCCATACCCGTAATGGGAAGAACTTCCCGATCCGCCCCCCTTGGGTGGCTCTGGTATGACATTTTTGTCGAGTCGTGCTTGACTTGCACCTATGGCTTTCGTCAATACCTATATTGGGAAGGACCTTCCGATCCGCCCCCCTTGGGTGGCTCCTCAGGGCCACCACCCCACCAAGGTTAGCCCCTTGGGCACCCTATGGGTGGGACGGGCCACTAGGGTGCCCATTGGGAATCCTTGGGCGTCCACGTGGCGGCAAGAGCCCTATAAAAAAAAAGAATTCTGCTACAACAATGGCGTGCCGATCTGTGCAGGCAAGGAAGGCGATCTTCTATGCCTGGATGATCATCATGTGGCCGATTAGCAGAAGCGAAATTTGCTGCTCAGGCCAGTGTGCATCAATCCGTAGACCCTCGCCATGCACGGTGTTGTGCAGGGCGAAGTCAGCCCTTCCTCCCCCACAAAGCCCTTGTGCCCACGATTTTACCTGTCAAGTCTGAGCATCCATGCAAGCTTTCGAGCACACCATAGAATCCACGATTTTTTAGTGTCGTACCTTTATGCAATTCATGCACAAATTTCGCCATGGCTGCGAGAGAGATTGAGAGGGATGCCTTGCAAGAGAGAGCGAGAACGAGAGGGAAAGAGAAGATCATGCTTCTTCCCCTCCTCCATGTCTCCTCCTCCCCTGAGCTCTGATACCAATGTTAGACCGCGAGGGACTGGACCATGCAACTCTCCACCACCGCTCCCTATATAGGCCCTGCCTGCTAATTATAGAGATCCCCTTGATCGCATGTCCATCCTGGCCCTTGGCCCGGCCCATGGCGTGACATTACTCCCCTCTTGGAACTTAGTTTGAGCCAAGGTGCTCTAACTCTCAGCTAGAACTTGGCCAAGATGCCATTCACATTAGTCTTCATCGGTTCGTTGATTGAACACTAATTGCCATAAGGGCTATGAGTCACACACAGGCGGCTAAGAGCCATTGTCAGATCTTGGGTAAGACCCAACTGTTGGCATTCTTTGGGTGATTGTCCTCTAGTTTGAATAGATCTATCCCATGGATTACCCATTGGAGTTCATGGGCAAGCAAGAGTCTTGCCATGACGGATGTTTTGGGTGTCATTTTTGCACTACATGTTTTTAGTGCGACGCTCAAGTTGAGTTTTTGATAATCTTAAACTCACATTTGTTGATCTATACCACGGAGTCTAGAGGCAGCAAACGGTTGAGACAGCATGGCTGTCCATAAGAGCTAGTCATTTCACTTGTGTGGATCTCTTGCTCTCTCTATAGCACGACAAGTGTCTATGGAAGCACAGTTTTGGGGTAAGACCCAGCGGGTGATTACTAAATCACTCCATAGGCATTGAGGATCATAGTTTGATCTATTTCCGTATAATTTCAAGGAAAGAATTCCGCAATCTACCACACGGTAGCGGACAAATTCAACTTTTCAAATTGAGTCCAATCATTCTGTACACGGTTGACTATGTTGGTTACCGTTACCTACTAGTTGAGCAGTTTCTACAAAGGGTCTTACCAAGGGATTTGACTACGTAGATTCTAACCAACGGGTTTGGATTGTGCAGGCAACACCCCGGGTTTCCAGTGCAATGTTGCTTGGTTTTTTCAAGTCGTATAAATACGCTTGAATGTTTCAGAGCCATGCCAAGGGTATGTCGAAACAAAGTATTTTGGGCCGTACTGTCCAATATGCATTGTGTTGTTATGAACCCACTTGTCGGTTTCGATTTGGCACATATTGTCACATGGGATACAAGATGGTTTAGGAACTCAAGGAGTTTGATTTAGCCAATGTGGAGCAATGATAATGAGGGTCCCTCTCACTCTTGTCGCGGAGTGTTTGCAGTTACCTCCACACACAAGTACATCTCGTACTTGATGTATGTCACTTTTCCTGACATCCTTATTTGAGACATATTCCACATGTGGCAAATATGAGTCTCTGGGACTGACACTGGCGCCCAATTCCTAATGATGTGTCATGACGAAGTCCCTAGGTGCTGGTCGCATCCATTCATTAGACCATTTGAAGCACATCGTATCATGAACAATTTCAGTGGCCAAAAATTGTCGGGTGCTAAGAACAAACTTGTTACGATTACAAGTGTTGTGAAACCACCTTAACAGAGGGTCGTTTCTACATATAGCCAAGTATGCTACGTTCATGAGAATGTCTCATGGTTGGTACCTAGGGTCAGTGGGTTGTCACATTCTGTTATGGTCCAACTTTTGTTGTGAGACTTTCACGTACGTATCATGAAAATTTTCATCATGGAATTGCGGTTCGGATATGTTTGTGTTAAATGCATGCACAATAGGTGTTATGGGCCCTATATTTACTTGGAGCGGCATGCAAATTCATGGACTTTATTCTTTCTGCACCCTTTTGCATTGCCAATTCAATCTCTCTTGCAAATTTAGTATGAGTTTACACCCTGCTATACACGGTAATGGCTCAGTATGGGTGTTTGTGATTGGCTTGTCTAAACTCCTATCCGCTTTCAACCTAGTTGGTTGTCTCCATTCCATATCGAGTATATGACTGGATACTCAATGGTTGAGTCATAGTCTGTGGTCAGTCGTGGAAGATTGTAAGTGGTTGGGGAAAAGCACCTTACTCTTACTGCTGCTATTCATCCTGCTTTGGATGGGCAGCTTACAAGCATTCTATTTAGTACTAAAGGATGTGCTAAGTGCATACAATAGCAAGAAGTGACACAACTGGATCGGTTACCTTTCTGGTTTGGAGTTTGCTTCACATGATGAAAGGCATGTTACAACTAGTTTTAGTCTCTGCTTGTATTCTCAAGTTATCAACCTCGATCATCAGTTTCGATGAGGCTGGTTACTGGCAAAAAACAACAGCAAGTCAAGGACTTGGTTGTTGCTGATGAGTATGTCAGCATACTACTTTCATGGAAAGTTGAGCAGAGGTTTTATTGCATGTGTCCAGTACCTTCAAAAAATCTGAAAATTGGTTATGCCTTTAGACACCTCTTAGTTGTGGTTACTCCTTTAAAGTACTCAAGTGAGTTTTAAATTGAGTTACCATTTTAGATACAAGTGGTTGCAAAAGAATAACAATGTTGAAAATCAAGATGTTGCTACTGGTTTCATTGAACCTCCTCACTGAACCAAGTATCGGTCATATGGACAATTGGCCCGCGTATGGGAGGCAATCATGAAAACATCAGTGTTCTTACGAAGATACTATCAATTGTGTTTTTGAGGACGAAAACGCTTCTCCAAGGGGGGAGTAATGTTAGGCCAAGGGTCGGGCCAAGGGCCAGGACGGACATGCGGTCAAGGGGATCTCTATGATTAGCAGGCAGGAGCGGTTGGGTGGATAGTTGCATGGTCCAGTCCCCCGCGGTCTAACATATACTTTAAAAGAAGAATGTGAGTAACACAAAGGCAGTGCCTTCATCTACTGTAGACGACCTTATTGTATTTTGGTACCATACACATGTGATAGTGATGTGTGTGAATACACTAGGACCGCGGGGTCATTTTTTCCCTCTTTAGGAGGTTTTTTCCCCCGTGCATTGTATATATGCCCATCACTCTAGGGCTATCTATCTTTCCATTGCACACTAAGTAATACACTCTCAGTTGTGTGCCTTGAGCTTCCTTCGTCTTCTCCAAGCTGTGTGCATTTCCTTGCAACCCTAATTCCAATGATTGGTATCAGAGCAGGTTGCGTCCTCTCGGGCCAGTCGCCAGCAGCTCCAGCACACGCTTGCTCACTTTCTCTAACTTTTGTGAGCTTTGGCGAGCATTTGCAAGTCGACAAAAAATTTAGGGCAGATCGTAGAGCTAAGTCTGCTCAGATTTTTGATTCGGGCTCATTTGCTGCGTAAAGAGCTGGAATCGAAGATTATGCATGAGGAAGATGATATGGACACTTTTCTTGCTGGTGTCAAGGATATCAATGAGCAACTTATTTCTACATGTGAAGTCATTTCAAACAGTTCCCTTGTGCAAACTGTTCTTGATGCCTTACCAGATTTATACCAGACTTTTGCTAGTACTTGGAGACTAATGACCCAAGGAAATCCTGAAGTTGTCAAGTTTGATGCATTATGCACATTGCTGTTGCAAGAGTCACTTTCCAGTAAAACAGGACTAGGCAACGTGCAGTTGAACATGCTTTTATTGCTTCTCAAAGAAAGGGTGGTAACAGCAATGCAGCCACTTAGCTTCTTATGGTTCTGCTACGAGTGGCAAAAATTTTGTTCCTAATGCTTCTGCTGGCAGCATATCATCTGGAAATTCTGGTGATAAGGGCAAAAAGAAGATGCGTTGCCATTATTGTAGAGCTAATGATCATTTGATCAAGCAGTGTCCTAAGTTGAGGGCCAAAGAGGCTAAGAAGAAAGAGGGTGGTTCCAATGCAAATGCTGGTTCCACCACAAATGCAACCATTGTTGAGTCTTCTGTGAAAGGAGACTGTGCTGCTGATGTTGATGCAGAATGGGCTTTTAGTGCAGAGTTCACTTACAATCATGATGTCGATGATGCATGCATGTCAGTTGTTGCAGATTCACATGTGTGGTATTTCGACAGTGGTGCTACAAAGCACATTACCTCACATCGTGAATTGTTCACCTCTCTCGAGTCTGTCCCTCATGGGAATTCAGTCACTTGTGCCAATAATGCCTCTTATCCGGTTCAAGGAGTTGGAAAGATTGTGCTTACTACTGCAAATGGCACAATCTTTCACACTTGCTAGACTTGGTAAGCACAATCTTTCCAACTCCTTGGACCGGATAAGAGGCATTATTGGCACAAGTGACTGAATTCCCATGAGGGACAGACTCGAGAGAGGTGAACAATTCACGATGTGAGGTAATGTGCTTTGTAGCACCATTGTCGAAATACCACACATGTGAATCTGCAACAACTGACATGCATGCATCATCGACATCATGATTGTAAGTGAACTCTGCACTAAAAGCCCATTCTGCATCAACATCAGCAGCACAGTCTCCTTTCACAGAAGACTCAACAATGGTTGCATTTGTGGTGGAACCAGCATTTGCATTGGAACCACCCTCTTTCTTCTTAGCCTCTTTGGCCCTCAACTTAGGACACTGCTTGATCAAATGATCATTAGCTCTACAATAATGGCAACGCATCTTCTTTTTGCCCTTATCACCAGAATTTCCAGATGATATGCTGCCAGCAGAAGCATTAGGAACAAAATTTTTGCCACTCGTAGCAGAACCATAAGAAGCTAAGTGGCTGCATTGCTAGACTTGGACTTGTAGTCAAATTTGTGGATGACAGATGTACAATTCATGATCTCAATTTTGGTGATGAAATTGTTGCATCTGGCCTTTTGTGCCGTGGGTTGTATAAGCTCACTTTGTATGACAAGTATGGACAAAATTATGCAAATGCAGTTGTAGATTCAAGGGCTATTTTAGATGTAAAACTTTGGCATGTACGTTTTGGTCATCTTAATTTTGCCAGTTTGGTGCGTTTGCAGAAATCTGATATGGTTGCTTCTTTGCCACCTCTTGAAGCACCTGTCAAACATGTTTGTGAAGTCTGTATTCTGGATAAAATGCAACGTTCTAAGTTTCCAAAGGATGGTTCAATTAGGGCCACATGCAGGTTGCAGCTTGTGCATAGTGATGTTTGTGGGCCCATGCAAACTCCGTCCTTGGGCAATTACCTATACTTTGTGACTTTCATTGATGATTACTCCAGGCATGCGTGGGTATTTCCGCTTGAAGAGAAGTCCAAAGTTTTTATGTGCTTCAAACAATTTATGGCTATGGCTGAAAATGTCTCGAAATGTACTATGGGCACCCTCCATTCCGATTGAGGGGGGCAGTATATGTCTCATGAATTTAATGCATTTTTGGCTAGTCGTGGGATAAAACACCAATGTACAGTGCCGTATACGCCTCAGCAAGATGGTGTCGTTGAGAGGAAAAACAAGTCTCTTACGGAAATGGCAAGATGTATGGTCAAGAGTCAAGCTTTACCACATTCTTTCTGGCTCGAGGCTGTCATGTGTGCCACTTATGTACTCAACAGGTGTCCTACGAAAGCGTTGCAGTCTATGACTCCATATGAAGCATGATATGATAAAAAGCCATCTATTGAGCACATGCATGTTTTTGGCTGGTTGGCTTATGGTTAAGTGCCACAAGTGCATCACAGAAAATTGGATGATAAGGCTGTCAAATGTATTTTTGTTGGTTATAGTGCTGAAAGCAAAGTTTATAGGTTGTATCATCCGCAAACAAAGCGTATTTTGGTTTCACGGGATGTAGTGTTTGTGGAAGATTCTGTTCAGCCCTTGCTGTCATGTACTAGAGACAGTAATGTAGGCTCACACGACATTTATAACACTTTGTTGTCTCTTTTCAGTGGTGGAAGTACGAATGTAAATTCCAATGAGGCAAATTTACAGCCTATGGGGGTTTTCGAAAATGTTATAGATCAGCCTATTAATGATGCAGATGTACATGATGTACTTGATGAGGAAAGGGCTGAAAATGAGCAGGCTAGAGGTATGCCAAAATGGATGGTGCACACTTTGCGTGACAGTAAATTGGATGCACCTTTGTCTAGTCGTACTCGTTCTGGCTCTCTCCATGCATCTTATGCATCAGATTGTTATGCTTTGGCTGTGTCTAGCTTACATGATGTTGAGGAACCTCTGTCTTTTGATGAAGCACAAAATTCAAAAAATTGGATGGCTGCCATACAATCAGAATATGATGCGCTTATAGAAAATGACACATGGACTTTATGTGATTTGCCTCCTGGCAAAAAGGCCGTTGGTACGAAGTGGGTTTACAAGTTGAAACGCAAGCCGGATGGTGAGATCGATCGCTATAAAGCTTGACTTGTTGCAAAGGGTTATGCATAAACAGCAAAAAGGCATAGATTATGAAGAGACTTTTGCTCCCACTTGTCGTATGACTACTATGCGTTTTCTATGTGCTTTGGCATCTCATTTTGGTTGGGATGTAGATCAATCAGACATTGTTACCGCTTTCTTGAATGGTGACATATTTGAGGAAGTTTATGTAACACAGCCTCACGGTTTTGTCAAGAAAGGACAAGAGGACAAAGTGTGCAAATGTAACAAGGCTTTGTATGGGTTGAAGCAATCTTCTCGTGCTTGGTATGAGAAAGCTGACACTCATTTGGTTAAACAAGGCTTTCGTAACAGTCCAACAGAAAGCACATTATATGTAAAGCGTGAGGGTGATGTACTTCTCATTGTGGTTCTTTATGTAGATGATTTGTTGATCACTGGACCAAATGAGAGACATATTGCTGAATTCAAGGCTGGTTTGAATGCTACTTTCAAGATGAAAGATTTGGGGCTGTTGCATCATTACTTGGGTATACATTTTAAGCAGTGTGATGGTGGTATTGCCTTGTGTCAGAAAAGTTACATAGAGACATTGCTATGTAAGTTTGGACTTGAGGATTGCAAACCTATTGCCACTCCCATGGAAACAGGTTTGAAATTGAGTCTACATGATGTTGGTGATCCTGCAGATGTCACTCTTTACCAAACTGCTGTTGGATGCCTCATTTACGTATGCAACACTAGGCCAGATATTCAGTTTGCAGTCTCACAGGTCAACAGATTTATGCATAGCCCAAGGTCTAAGCATTGGCAGGCTGTCAAGAGGATTTTTCGCTACCTTAGTGGCACTTTACATCTTGGATTGTTTTATCCCGGGGGGATCATTTCCGCCAGACTTACATGCTTTTTCGGACTCAGATTGGGCTGGTTGTTTTGACACACGAGTGTCCACAAGTGGTTTTTGTTTCATGCTTGGCAATTCATGTATATCATGGTTGAGCAAGAAGCAACCTACTGTGGCCACTTCGAGTTGTGAGACTGAGTACAGGGCGGTCTTCACAACTACGGTTGAGTGTGTATGGCTCAGACGCCTTATGACTGATTTGGGTGTTGGACAAGACACTGCCAACACTATCTACACTGATAGTCAGAGCGAATTGGCAGTTGCGAGGAACCCAGTTTTTCATGCTCGCACAAAGCACATTGAGGTGCATTACCACTATGTTAGGGAGAGGCTCTCAACAAGAGAGATCAACTTGGCTTATGTGCCAACATAGGACAACGTCCTTGCAGATCTTTTCACAAAGGCATTGTCTCGTGAGAAGCTCGAAGCTTTCCGCAAAGCTTTGAGCTTACTCCCCTTTGTGAATTGATCATGTCCTCAGGGCATGGCACTTCCCTTTACTCATGTGCCAGCTCTCGTTCACTACATCACTCCAGGGGGGATTTGTTACCATATACATGTGGTAGTGATGTGTGTGAACACACTAGGACCGCCGGGGCATTTTTTCCCTCTTTAGGAGGTTTTCCCCCCCGTGCATTGTATATACACCCATCACTCTAGGGCTATCTATCTTTCCATTGCACACTAAGTAATACACTCTCAGTTGTGTGCCTTGAGCTTCCTTCGTCTTCTCCAAGCTGTGTGCGTTTCCTTGCAACCCTAATTCCAACATATTTTAAGTAGGACATTGACTTTTCATTTTCAAAATCTTAGAAAAGGATATCTCGAGATCCCCCATATTTCTGATTTTATTAGAAATAGCTTCTCTTTAATTATATTAGCCATTTTTTTTCTAGATTCCCTCGGATCACTTCCTTTTTCAGTATCTTGAGCAAAAATACCGGGTCGATTTGAACGCGTACTCATGCGAAGCCATCAAAGGCATTTTCCTCTAAACCACTCTACCACGAATAGTTCGCTGTTGACAATGTGAGCCGTTTTCTATAAAAAAATAGAACCTACTTGCGCTCTCCCAGTGCCGACATCGTCTATCGTGTTGTGCCCTGACACACTCTACGCTCAATGCTGAAGCCTTGCCGCACTTGCTACTCACGTGCCACTGCACCTCGTTAGCACCCCACCATTTCGATTCTGCTTTCCTTCCTCTCCTCTGATCTAGCATCTCTCAAATTTAGGATTAAATAATATGATCCTTACCTCATAAAAGGAAGAGAGGAGAGAACTCGAACCCACGCCAACGTAATAACATCAACTTTTCGTGTCCTCACCTAACCACTCGAGCAACCGTCCTCAACTACTTCGGTGCAAGCCCATTGAATAAAAAAAACAAACATTGTGCCGGTTCCTCTCCTGCGAGCCTTTGTGCTCACCCTTCTGCTTCTCCTGCCGCCACCCTCACCCCTTGTCCTCTGCCCACCGCCTTGCCATGAACTCCAAGAGATGACGCCTTGCACTTGAAGCTCCTAAAGCACTTGATGCCGAGTCCCGACCAAGTCACAACATACTTTTCTCTCTCTCTCTCTCTCTCTGTCCTCCGCGCGCAATCGGGACCTCCTCCTTAGAGATTGCATGAGGAGAATCTATTCTCCTCTTCTTTTCTTTTTCAAAAATCGTTCGTACGTTCTTGGTAAGACCTAAAACAAAACCATTACTTGAAAAGAGTCCCCTCCCTTTGCTCCCCCTCTACCCTTGCCGATTTTGTGACTTGTTGTAGATAAAAGCTTTGACGTTTTTTTAATGACATTTTGGATTTGGATACTTGAAGTCCAAAATCACTTCTGTCCATTTCCCGCCCACAGGCTACGCCAGCATGACCTTTCCTGACATCCACATCTCCTTCTGCACCATCGCGGCCCTCAATAGCCGTTCCTTGTGGTCTCTCTCTCTCTCTCTCTCTCTCTCTCTCTCTCTCACACACACACACACACACACACAGAGTTGCAGACTCTCTTACATGAGAGAGAGAGAGAGAGAGAGAGAGAGAGTTTTCTCAAACCTGCCACGCTTGCAGTTACAGGGTTTGTCGTGCTTGTGAAGCTCCAGTGCCGGACTATATACATGGACCCATGGTATGTATTTCATGCGGAGCACGCTTGTCAGAAAATGGGACCCAAATGCTCTACCGCTTGCAGGTACGAATTGTACCATGAATGGTTCATTTTGACACGCCCCATGCTATATATTTCATGCTTCATGTATATGAAGAGAGAGAGAGAGAGTATTCCTTGCCAGTCTTGGACTCTTAAGTGCCAGACCTTGAACACATTTTGTGTGACTGGTGGTGCTCTCATCAATTGGAGCAAGTCACATGGAATTGCCATTGGAGTGCAAGATGCGTGCCCATGGAGCCGTGTAGATGGTTTTTCTCGGCTTGCACTCAGTGCAGACGTGTAGCTATTTGGGCTTTAACCATGAGATTGATGTTCACCCTTAGTAGTAGTTTCATCCGGCCTTGTAGTCTAATGGTCGGAAGCTGTGTCATTGGTTATAATCTCATTTGTCATTAGAAAGTACTGCTTTGGTGACAAATAGGGTGCTTTTATCTATAACTTGGTTCACAACTTTGTGTTGGATTGTGAATTCGGAGAGCTTGTCTAGACGTTGTCTCATTAGGAATTTCCTTTATGGAGGTTTAGATGGGACTATGGATACCTGGGTCCGCTTGCTTTTTTACTGCATTTTGCTGAGATTTGAAGGTGGCATGGGGATTATCGATCCAGAAATGGAGAGATATGTAAGCTCAATCTTTGCGGTTTGTTTGCGGGCAATGAAATTAGGAAAGTCTTTCTGCATCATGTTGTGGTGCATGGTTCCTAGATATGGAGTCAGATATATATTTACAGATGCTCCACTGTCCTTTTCTCATTGCTCATCTTTTATTCATTGTTTGTGGAGGATTTGAGTGAAGGTGAGGGAAGGCCTTGTTTGGTAGCTACCTCGAGTCTCGACTCTTAGAGGAGTTTGTCATTTGATCGTCAACTTGGATTTAGTTGGGTGTCCAGGACTGAGAGCCTACAGAATCCCTTGCTCAATGGTTGTGACATCGCTATTCGGATGCATAGTTCATTGTTGTTGAGTTTTGCTTGCATAGAGGGATACATACTTGGGTAGTAGAGATTGATGATGCAATTCCCCCCTCTTGGCATGAGTGGTACATGGCACTATTGATCTCCCTTCTCATAGTGGATGATGGGTATGTTTGATACGAGTTATACTCCCAAGCGTGCTTGCCTTGGTTGCGTACTATTTGCAGTGGATTCTACTTCAATGATAGAGGGTACTCATGCGAGATTGGAGGATGTTATGTTGCCATTCTTTCTGAGGATTCCCGTTCCTTGACTGGTTGGGGACCCTATTTGTGTGGTAGGCTCAATGGTGAATGCCGACTAGTGGACGTTGTATTCTTATGATGTCCACTTGTGGTGGTTATACTTCCCAAGAAGCTCTTTTGGGCAAACGTTTTTGAAACTCCGTGTTTTTGAAACTTGTCCTTCTTTCGAGTCCAAATTTTTTAACTCTTGTTGCCGCCATTTATTCTATTTAAAGTTTTTAAGTAAGCCATGAGTTTTCTAGCACATAATACATCTAATATATGTTTGGCTTTTACATATTGTGCAATGTGTAGGGCCTTTTAGTGTTTGTGTATATATGTCAACATTTTGAAGTGTTTTACGAAACTTCTCGGACGAGGTTTCAGACATGAACCAAAACCTCTCGAAACCTTTGAAACAAGTTTTGAAACTTTACAGCTACTATGGTGATGGTTATGGATTTGAAGAGCAAGCCTCTCGTGGTTATCATGGGACCTTGGGGTGGTGTGTTTGTTCTCATTGCAGATTAGTGTGAGATAGTCTCATTTTTTGGCTATTTTGCTAGCATTGGTTGGCATATTTTATTGTGGTTGCAGAGTGTGGATTGTCAGTCTATAGTTTGGAGTGTTGGGCTCAGTGCTCATCTATTGCATGCCTTTATGTACAGATTTTGGTACTTTTTTTGCGACTCATGGATCATACGTCATATAGACTACTTCATTTGGTTGATGGTTCATGCTGGTTTTTGAGTGGAGACATGGGCTGGCAATGTTGGCCATGATTAGACTTGTTTGCGTTGTACCTCACAAGTAGATGAGACTATATGCCATTGGATTTGGGTTCATCCCCATGAGCATATGGTCTAGCTTTCAAGTTGTGCCCTGCCTTGTTGGGTGGGTGTTTGCATAGGCTTTGTCCTTTGGGGTAAGGTAAATGGGTTGTTACAATTCCCGGGTTCTCACCTTACTTCTAAGGGGGAAGGTGAGGATCTTGTTATCCGATTGACGGATCTTGGATTTCGATAGGGCACATTGGATAAGGTGTCAAATATTGTGCAATGCTATTGAGTCACCCCTCGGAGTTGATTTTGGCTACTATGGTTGTAGTCACCTTGTGGATGATTGGAAGGCTAGATGCTTGCATGTCGCAAAGTTAGTCCAAACTCTTCCCAGTGAGTGGGATGCTTCAGTTGGCTCCTTCAGGGCAGTGGAGGATCGTCGCCACGCTTTCTTTGTTGGGTCCAAGCCCTTGTCGGCCAGCCCGTGGGAAAGCCTCTTAAAAGCATGCAGACAGTCCAGTTAAAGTATAGTTTTGCATGGCACTTTTTCTTTATATTGTAAGGGTTTTCACAAGAAATAGATACACAAGAACAATAGCGTGAGTTTTTCCAAGCTGTGTCGAACTGCTCTCTCCTTCTCGTATACTCTCTTGCTGCAGCTTCCTCTCCCGCCATGGCTTGCATGAGATGGCATCCACCATAGCTAGCCCTCGTTCCAACAACTGGTATCAGAGCTTCGGTGCTCCTTCGGCACTGGCTTCTCAAGACGCCCACAGGCGGTGCCTCTACAACTACCGGGTGCACATCCAAACACAGTAGCAATGAGAGACTCTGCCGGTTTGGTACGCAGTCACAGCACAGCGTTTCGAAACGTAGGAGCTCGTAGGTGCTGGTGCCTTGGCAGTTGCCTTTCAAAACGCTGGCTTTTGTTGCACTGTCGAGAGCAGACCCCGATTGTGGTTGCAACGGCAAGCCAGCTAATCAAAACGCAGGGTCCTAGGCGGGCAAGACTTCGTGGGCTGCTGCATCTCAAGACGCAAGAGAAGGAGGCGGAAATAGATGCAGAGCTAAGCTTATCAAGGCCAAGCTGTGTCGGTTTTCGGTGCTTCAGATAACCTCCCAAGCAGCGCTGACCTGTAGCAATCTAAGCAAAGCCATCTGCAATGTTTGGGATGGTGATGAACCTTGATCATCTTCTCTCTGCAAAGCTCGCCATCGCATGTTTCGGCTGCTGTAGACAACTCGTTTTTTTTTGGTTATTTTTTATTGTGATTTTCAAACTGAAAACAAAGGGCCACCCAATTTTGGTCTTGAACTTTCTATCCAAGTGGGTATTCACACATAGTGTGTTGATTCACACCCCACAGCCGCAATCTAGTGTATTGGTCAAAAGAGAGTGGCTATCGGCAAAAGGAGTTCTGTGCATCGAGCATTTTGAACGGCCATCAAATGCAAGGCAAGCCAATATGCACTTTCCTACTACATTTCAGCATCTTAATTTACATGCAGCACCTCTCTTGAACGCGTATGCCAAGTATACCAATTTAGTGGTTCGGATACAGCTAGCAATGCGGGAAGTGATGCAGACCATGACGATTTTCTTCAAAGCACTTGGCATATCAATAGATGCAACCATGGAATTTGCTTCGAGGTTGCAGTACAAGATTTCACAAAGTATTTTACCAGTTCAATGTCATACATCTGTTATGTTTTGTCAACACAATTATGTTTTCCAGTCAAAGCCTCTTTTACATTACTTGTTGTTAGTCATTGTCATGCTTGTCAGCTTTCATCATATCAAAAAATTTGTACGGGATATAGACACTACCATCCATAAATGGTAAGACCTCCCATTTTATCAGTTCTCAGCCCATTTTTGCACGCTCATGAGGTTACTGGGTACACCATAAACCCAAGGTTTGGCAATGAACCAAAAACTCCAATACTTTTGGTAGCTAATGTTTTGACCTACACCCTATCTGTTCAAGGGGGGGTTACTGACCTAGCACCAGGTTATGGATAAACCAAAAATCCTTGGTTGTGAGAGAACCTAAAACTCCCGGTTGCCGAGTATACCAAAAACTCGAGGTATCATGAGAGGGTCTGTCCAGTTCGGGCTTGAGGGGGGGATTGTTGGGTCCAAGCCCTTGTCGGCCAGCCCGTGGGAAAGCCTCTTAAAAGCATGCAGACAGTCCAGTTAAAGTATAGTTTTGCATGGCACTTTTTCTTTATATTGTAAGGGTTTTCACAAGAAATAGATACACAAGAACAATAGCGTGAGTTTTTCCAAGCTGTGTCGAACTGCTCTCTCCTTCTCGTATACTCTCTTGTTGCAGCTTCCTCTCCCGCCATGGCTTGCATGAGATGGCATCCACCATAGCTAGCCCTCGTTCCAACATTCTTGAGACGGTGGGCATGCACCACAATGTTCTTTAAGTGTCACACGACCAAATTACTTGGTATTATTCTCCACCACCTTGGGTCGTCCCTATGGATCTTAGAGAGAGAGAGAGAGACTAACTTCAGATGGGGTCCCAAACCTCCCTCCAAGGGTTCCCGTCCCTATTGGTATTTGCTTTAGATTGCACAAATGCTGATACAATGATCCTAGATGTTGAGGTGCTAACGGGATCTTGCTACTGATGCTTGGATCTACGAGGCTAAAGGCTGAAAACTGAAAATGCTAGGGGATGCTGAATGGGATTTGCGATTGCGACGAGGCTATGGGCTGAACTATTGTGGCGGATGTCGGGGATGGGCTGAAAACTGAAAAATGTTGGCCAATCTGAGGGTTGCTGGCTGATCTGCCGTCTTGGGCGGAAAACTGAAAACGGTGGTATTGATGGCGGGATCTGTGACACTATGGCGAGGTTATGGCTGAAAACTGAAAATGCTGGTGCTCATGAAGTGATATGGTGCAAAATTGCCAAAGATGCTGAGGTACTGTGGGTGCTTGGGACTAGTACCGAGGGTATTGACTTATGCTTGCGAAGTCACCCCTAGCACCACTTATATATAGAATTAAAGCTGGGTCGGGCAATGCAACTAAAAATCTCACGATTTAAACTCACTTGTAAGAGGTGCTTCACATGCAGATAAATACCTAGGGTGCGTACTAATGCAATTGTATGGGAACACTCCCGAGTGCGTACACCTAGCAGACATTGGCTATGCTCATGCGCAATTAGAGTATGCAACTAATTTAAAGTGCCTAGACATGCATATCCTGCGTACAGGCTCATAAGGGTGCCAGAACAATATTTAGGTTGTCTTAAACCCTAGAAATAGGAGTTAGCTTGTTCACATGCATATAGGGTTAGATGTGCACATGACATAATAGACCACCTAAAGGCGATCGGCAAGCCTCATGTCTAGCTGAAAATGATGTAGCACATGAGAAGAAATTAAATTATGAATAGAGCCACTGTCAAGTAATACTGTTACTATTAGGCCATGTGGGCCAAACATGGTATTACTTATGTGACCACCTGAGCATCTATGTGCATTAAATAACATGAAAAATCTTTGAATAAAAAAACAATGTTTTTAGAGTACCGAAGACATTCATTGAACATTCGTTGTAGAAACATGTCGTGTCTTCCACTTTAGACAATCTTAGTGAGTTGTGGAAGTGGTTGGTGTGTTTGCGAGCGTCTTCTGCTATTGTTTTGTTAACCAACTTGCGGTTGCCGAAGTTGCGAAGCATATAGACTTATGGTGAAGCGGTGGCACAATGAGGAGGATCCTAAATCTTTTCCTCACCCCTCATGATGTCCAAAGTGCTGTCAGATTTCTTCACAAAGTTGTACATGTCACAAACTTTTGACGTGGCATGCTATAAGTTGTCCCAACTTATGGGCACTTGCCAACAGGGCCCTGGGGACAACTAGAGAAATTAAAAGGAATCGGCGGACTGGCTGCTGTACGGAAATCTGCAGATTGCATTGTTATGCGGATGTGGCAGACTGTACGAAAATCCGTAAATTCCGTTCGCTATGCTAACGTGGCACCTGTACGGAAATCCGCAAATTGCGTTGGCTGCTTTAGCGCAAGTGCTTTTGGAGCCAGGAGCTTTTGAGTTGAAGGCTTTTCATGTCATTGCTTTTCCATGGTCAAGGGCTTTTAAATAAGTCCCCTGGGCCTCTTTGTGGCTCACTTGTGTTGACAAGTTGGTGAGCAGAGAGGACCCACGGGCAATTGCACTTTGCTCATGCATTAATACAAAAAGAAATACCAAAAGAGACGCCAATCTATGGGGCCAATCTCTCTGGGCACGGAACTACGTCGGGCCGTGTCGACTCAATTAAATTGTGAATTAAGTGTGAAGTATTTTAAAGTGATTCTCTCTCGTGTGTCGTGCCAGATTCTCGACTTGGGGTGTCCAAGTCTGTTATAGTGGTATTAGAGCTCAGTCGATTTGTCTTCTACCGGGAAATCCGATCCCTTTTTCGCGACACACATGGATTCCGGCAAGAATCAAACGACTCTTGCTACTTCGGGAATGAGAGGCAGCACATAAAATTTGAATGGATCAGCAGATCAAGAATATGGGCCACCTCGGCCTACGGAGTATCAACTAATGGAGATGCAATGTCAGCAACAGGTCGATGAGTGCGCAAAGCAGATGCTCCAGTTTGCGAAGGATCCACAATATGCCAACTTTTTGACGCGGCACCCGATTGACGAAGTGCATACGCATTGGCAAAAAGCCAGACACACCAATAAAATCGGCCCTCAAGAAACCTCCTATCCCAAGGATGTTTTACGAAGAACGTGATGATGTTGTCGAAAGACGAGTCAACCAACTTTTGGGGGCGAAGAAACAATCGAAGAAACGCAACAAGGGAATTGACTACCCCGTTTATTTGGGCCGACAATCTTCTTTTGCAAGTGCAAGAAAACAGAAGCATGTACGCTTCAAAGGACTGTCCAATTCATCCTCATCTTCTTTTGACAGTTCGGATAGCTCTTTCTCTTCCGATTCAAGTGATGAGGACAGAATGGGCAAGAAACGAAGAAAGAACCAGAGATTTGGAAAGAACAAGAAGAAGGCAAAGGAGAGCAAACCATACTACAGATCTCGACATGTTTGTAACAGTTCTGATGAGGATTCATCCTCCTCTGAGAGTTCGGACTCCGATGACCACATGTTCTATTCAAAGAAGAAGCACTTTTACAGAGCCAACCAATATGATTTTCTCGAGGACAGGGGCAAAAAGACCAAGGAATTTAAGGAGGGTGGACATGTAGTAAAGCTTGAATCCTTCTGAGGGTTTCAAGATGCTTCCAAGGCTTTAGCCGTCATTCAAAAGTTTGATATAGCATTTTCTGGAGGGCGCTACTTAGAGCACTCCAAAATTAGGAGGGCAGCATCATTCTTGAAAGGGAATGTGTGGTCCACTCTTCTCTTAAGGAAAGAAGCCCCGACTAAGTGGTTAAAGTTCAAACGACTCTTTATTTCTTCTTGGCTGACTCAGGAGTATGAACGAGATGTGATTATCGCTTGGAACCATCTTTGGATGACCAAGGTTGACACTTCGGATGCTGATTGTGAGAGATTTTGGGATGCTTTTCTACCTGCCTCTCTTAATAAGGTCACTTTCAAGCAGCAAATCGAGCGATTTTGCTGTGGACTTCCCAAGGAGATCCGAGATTACTGCCTTGAGCAAAAGTTCGAGTCCATACAACAATTGATGGGACATGCTAAGCAAGGATTTGCTATGCATTAGGGTAACCTGTCTTACCCCACTAATCAAGTTTTGACACCAAGGACCGGACAGAATTCGACAAATGATAACAGAGGAAAAAGGAAGTTTCAGAAAAAGAAGGATGCACGACCCCGATTGACCGAGGAACAGAAATTAGACTATCTCAAGGAGGGGAAGTGTTTTGACTGCAGAGAACAAGGACACATCTCTGCAAGGTGCCCCAAAAAGGCACTGCGAGGACATTCAGAGGGCAGGCCAGAGAGTTCAAGAGCAGCTGAAGAACGTGGCAAAAAAAGAAAGATGAAAGTAGAACTTGTGCCAGATTGTATGGGGACCGACCTAGATCAGATGGATGAAAGCACATAACTTTGCCGTGCATGGGGCAAAGTACGAGATTAGGAAGCCCTCATCTTTTTTGACGAAGGAGCCAAGGCCAACTTCATTTCACCTGAATTGGTGGCTCGACTTGGAATTACGCCCGACAGAATGGGGCCACAGGCGGAGATAGTTCTAGCGGCACCAAGACGGGATGTTGCCATTACACCTATCATTGGCAAACACCGTTTGCATTGTCAAGGGTATTTAGGGCACGAGGACTTTTACATCATGCCTTTGATAGGGTGTGATGTCCTCCTATGAATCCCTTGGTACCTTAAGAACAATCCCGTGGTTGATTATCGGGCCAAGAAAGCTACTTGGACGAATGAGAAGGATAGGAAAATTGTGCTTGATGTAAAATTGAAGGGCGAGTCTATCCCTATTGTTTACTCGATCTACTTAAAAGAATTGAATGATAAACAAGGATCCAATATGTCTGAATTGGATAAGGAACGACCTTGCGTATTACCTCCACCTCGCCATACGATTGATTTGATTTTTGGAAGTGCGCCACCGAACTGGCCACCCTATCCAGTTAGCCAAGCCCAGAATGAAGAAATAATGAATCAAGTAAAAGAACTTCTAGAAAGGGTCTCATTCAACCTAGCATGTCACCTTACTGTTCTCTGGTATTGCTAGTACTAAAGAAAGACGGATCTTGGAGAATGTGCATTGTGTAACAAACTTGGACACCCCAAGTCTGGAATCTGTCGCGACACGAGAGAGAATCACTTTAAACACTACACAATTAAATCACAGTTCAATCGAGTTGACACGGCTCAGTGTAGTCTGTGCCCGAAGAGATTGGCCCCAAAGATTGGCGTTCCTTTCGCTATTTCTTTTTGTATCAATAATTGAGCAAAGTACAGTTGCCCTTGGGTCGCCTCTACTCACCGGCTCGTCAGCACACAATAAGCCAGAGGGAGCCCTCGGGACTTATTTTAAGACCCTTGGCCTTGGAAAAGCAATACATGAAAAGCTTTCAAACTGAAAAGCAATGGACTTCCAAAAGTTAGTGCTGAATTTAGCTAGCGCATTTCACGGAATTCCGTACGGTCTGCTACATCAGCACAGTAAGCGCGTTTCACGGAATTTCGTACAGTCAGCCACGTTACCAGTCAGCGCGTTATGCGAGGATCCGTACAACCAGCCGCTTTGGTCCTTTTGTATTTTTCCTAGTGTCCCCAAGGCCTTGTTGGCAGGTGCCCATAAATTGGGACACTTGTTTGGTGTGCCACGTCAATGGTCATCAATTTGTGACATACCCCCTCTTGAAAGAATAGTAATCGTCCTCGATTATTTGCCTGCAAAACCGACAGAGGCCATAAACCAGTTCAGTAGACATTGACTCTAAGTATCGACGCACTAGACTAACAGTAATCTAGTACTTGCACAAAGATGAGTTAGTCAGTGCACATTCGCATCATATCAATCACATAAAAATTGATTCCAGAACTAAGATCGTGATTCCTGACAAGGTGTTTAGCAATCACATCTAGATCCATCTTGGACCTCACTGATGTCGGATTAACTAATCCTTATTGCGATTATGTCTAAGATCGAAATGTTGCAGTTGTTTCGTCTTTCATTCTTGCACTCAAACAAAATCACATGAGAGAGTACACATTAATCAGGTTCGAGTTCGGGAATTCCCATTTTCAATATTCATAAAGTCATATAGCAGAATACTGTCAACACAGCAATATCCTTGAAATCCAAAGGGAAATCAGTGACTATTCCATCCAGGTAATTTGTGACAAAGGAGCGGAGTGACTCCCCTCTTGTTCAGTTTCGTCTGCACCAGATTCAACCATTTTGATATGCAGGATCTTTTGGAATAGACACAGCTAATCCAAAAGCCTCAAGGTAAAGTTCTAAAATCTGAGGAGTATCTGCTAGGTCCTCCCATCCACTCTACATCCAATGCCAGATAGTTCTTAAATTTCACTAAGAAGCGCCGAATCACTTTACCTTTCACTTTTCTTTCCTTATGTGCTAGAATCTGTTCTGGAATGAGTATCTCCTCGCTCTCTTCCATTTCGGGTTGCTCATCAGACTCCCCATCAACTAGCACCTCACCCTTAAAGGACTCCCATGAAACGAATTGTGAATCTTCCAAGTGTCTGGCAACTTGAGTTTGAAGAATACATCATTTATCTTTTCTTTAATCTGGAAAGGCCCATAATACCTCGTGCTAAGCTTAGGAAAAAGCCGTTCCTTTCCTTTTCGTTTCCGTAGGTGTGCCTTCTCAAAACGTAAGAGTACCCAATCATCTTCCTTCAACTTCAAGTCGCATCTATGTCGATCTGTTGCCTTCTTGTGCCGGCTTGAGACTTCTCTAGAGCCTTGCGAATCTTGGCAAAAGCAGTGTCCAAGTCCCTCGTCCTTCTCCGTCGAAGAGTGAACTGTGTTATTGTAGGCAAATTCCATTAAAGGCAAATATTTTTCCCATTGAGCTTCTGATCCGAGATGTAAGACTTCAATAAATCCACAACCATTAAATTGGCTATCTCAGATTGCCCATCTGTCTATGGGTGGAATGATGATGAGAATTGCAACCACGTGCCAATGTTCTCCCAAATGGCTCGTGAATCGGGGATATTTGTCGGAGACTATGGTCTCAGGCATGCCATGTAACCGAAAAATCTGAGCAATAAACAGTTTCGCTAAATGATCAGGTTTGACTGTTTGGAATGAAGTGAGCTTGCTTGCTAAATGTGTCAATGAAAGTCTAAATGCCATCGTGTCCACTTTGAGTCTTGGGGAAGATCAACGATGAAATCCATAGCAATGCTTTCTCGGGGGCGGGTGGAAATGGGTAAAGGCTGTAGTAGTCCTTATGCCTTATGCCTGTCAAACTTGACCTTTTGGCATACTAAACAACTGCGAACAAAGTCATCCACATCCTTTTTGAGTCTCGGTCAATAGAAGTAACGCTTCACACCCTTCAAGGTGGTATCTATGCCGCGGTGACTCGTAAAAGGTGGACAATGGTACTTTGTCAAGACCTTTTTCCTCAAAGGTTGTGTAACACACAACATCGTTTTCCGCATCAAATAGCCATCTCGTATGGAATAACATGAAATTGTCTCCCCATTCTATACCCGAGTAAAAATGTCCGCAAAGTCGGGATCTGTGGCGAAGCTTATGTGATGAATTGCGGAAATAGCAAGAACCGACAACGCAAGAAGGATGCTCGCTGTTGCTGCTCAGGCGTGCTCTCGCCATCGCCTTCAGCTCCCCCTCGCGCTGCCTTGTCCCGCCTCAGCCCCCCCCTCGCCTCAGCCCTGCACTACCCTGAGCTTCTAGCCCTTCGCACGCGCTGCCTGAGTTGACTGCCCGTTTCTCACTCCCCCCTCCTCGTGCTGCCCACATTCCCCCACCCCCACCTCGTGTCTCTGTCGGAGCTGGTTCACAGCGGCACCAACTCACTTTGTTCGCATCGACGCCTTCTACTCCCCTTCGTTCGCCTTTGCAGCAACAGACACAGATGAAGGATTTTGCTCCACCTCAGAGGGACTCCACTGCAGCCCCCTCGCCCGGCCCCGTAGAACTCACCATCCGACTTGCTCTCACGTCGACAGAGCAAGCGAGCTTAGAGGCAGAGGTGGCACGCCTTCAGGCCACCTCTATTATTTGTAAGATTCTCGGCACCAGACCCAGCAGAGAGAAGGTGCGTGATCTCCATCAGGCCTGCCTTCTTGCAAAGGTGGGCGAGATCCTCGATGTTCAGCTTCTCGGACGTGGCTACTACCAGATAGTGTTTGAGACTCCCGAGATGGCGTCCAAGGTCATTGTGATGAGCCTCGAACGATAGCCTCTGTAGCTGCCAAGGCAGTTGGCATTCCCAGAGTACGTGTTCTGGTGGGGAGACCCACACCCTCCCGAAGGTCATTCTTCTACCTCGGGTGAGTGGTGGTTGGCTTCGCTAGAGCATGGAGTATTCGGGCCTTCCGAATCAATGTTTCATTTGTCGCTAGATGGGACATCTTGCGAAGGCCTGCCCACGGAGGAGGCCCTGACCTTCACCTCAAGCTCAGTCTCAGCCTACTAGGGCTGGCAAGCAGCAGCAAACAGTCATAGGTTACTCAGGCAGCCTCACCCTTCGAGCCTGGAGCTCAAGCAGAGGAGGGCAGGCAGCAGGTTTGTGGTCGGCGTTGTCAGGGGCCACCACGCCATTCTGACCCTCCGGGTGGTCACCAGGCTCTAGGCCAACAGTAGTGGGTTCCCGGAGGGAACTGTTTCGATCCTCTCTAGCAGGATGGGTCCCTGCTCCTCCCTCTACCTCGGCCTCCCCTTCGACAGTCCCTGCTCTCCCCTTGTTTCCTTCCGCCTCTCCTCCCCCGCCCTCTTCCTTCTCCCCACCTCCCCCCTCCTCCCACCGCTCCCTGCCCTCCCACCCCTCCATCCCCCACCCCCCACCACCCCCCGCTTCCTCCTCTCCTCCGGTTCCTACCCCACAGCCGACCCATGTGGCAGGACCTTCCTCGACTGCTAGGAGATCTCTTGGCAGTGTTTTTGCCACGAGTCGCTTGGCGAGAGAGGGATAGCCTTTCTTGCGTACCCCCTTTAGGTGCAGACATCTCCCTTTGCAGTAGTTCCTTGTGGACTTATGAGCTTCAACATTTGTCGTAGGTGGGACTTCTTTGCCTATGACTTCACTCGGTTTCTTGGCGACCCTTCACTTGACTTTGAGGCAACTTGCTTCAGAGTCCATATACTGTTCCTTGCAGCTAGAGGGATAGAGCCCCTTGACATAGCGGTTGGCTTTTCTTTTTTCCCTATGTGGCAGGGACCAGTCAGAGTGGACGTTAAACTCAGTGTTGGAGTGGCTGCAGGCATAGGTCCTCTAGTTCTCTCACATGGGAGACCTTGGGGTTACAAACCTGGTATAGACTTTGTGGCCGTTGGCGAAGTTCTCAATGACACCTCTAGACTCGACAGGATGTACGGATGTGTATTTTTTCCCATCCAAGCCAGCCTCAAAGATAGCGCGGTTAGCTGCTGCTGCAGCATCAGTTCCTGCTCGTTCTCATGAGGATTGTCTCATGGAATGTGTAGGGATTAGGTGGCCCCAGTTTTAGTGCCAGCGGGGTCGATTGCGTAAGGAGCTTCAACGATGCCTTGTGGGAGGCGAGGTTGATATTCTTATGTTGCAGGAGCATCATCTTTGTGAGAGTCGCATTAGACGTTGTGGTCAGCTTTTGCATTGACGATATGAGACTTTTTGGTCAATTGCATTTGGACCTGGTGGTATCCAGTGAGGGGTATGTATGACTATTGCGGACTCTTGGCAGCAAGCCATTGTGGGTAGAGGCATTATTGTGCTTGGCAGGGCTCAGTGGATTACTTTGCAGGTTCAGGGCCATCTCTTGGGCTTCCTGAACATCTATGCGCCCAATGTAGCAAGTGCACGTGTAGAGTTTTGGTCTCATATTGTAAAGTCTCTGCCGCATGCAGAGCAATGGTGCATTGGGGGTGACTTCAACATGTCAGAGGACCCCTCTGACAGGACTCGAGTGAGGTGGCCATGCTAATGTGCACGGGGTTGAGTTGGCAGCTTGGGAGAGGCTATGTATGACTTTGAGGGTTTCAGATGTTTGGAAGTACTCTGGCTTTGTGAGCCCCCCAGACAACTTGTCCTTCTCTCGTTCAAACCGTAGAGTGGGAGGAGTGAATCTATCTAGGATAGATCGCTTTTACGCCAGTGACCACTTATGTGACTTGGGTGGGTCAATTTGCATTCAGGTTGGGACATCTTTTTCGGACCATGCACTTGTGATCCTCACTGTGAGAGAGAGACAGAGGTAGGGGAGCACGATGCTTCTCATCCTTGAGAGGATCTTGTTGGATTCAGAGCTCAGAGAGCGAGTGGTGGCTATCTGGATAGAGGGCTTGGACACGCAGGACTCTCCTGCTGACAGAGTGGCCTCTAGTCGACTCTTTCTTTAGGAGTCTACGACTCGTCTAGCTGTAGCGAGAGAGGAGGAGCGACGTCTCCGACGGGGCGTTGCTTCCTTGCAGAGGATGCAGGAGCAACACCTAGACAGTCCTTGGTTGGAGGAGCAGTTGCAGTAGGCTCGCCAGGAGCGTGCCAGCATAGAGGAGATGCGTCATGGGTTTGCTTTCTATCGACAGGCATCTCAATGGACCCAAGTGGGTGATAGAGTGACAGGGGCGTTCTTTGAGACAGTGGGACCCCGACACGTGCATGCGAGTGTAAGCCAGTTGAGGAGGCCTGACGGGTCAGTGGCTTCAGAGTCAGAGGACATGTGTGCAGTTGCTACTGACTTCTACCGTGACGTGTTGTCAGCAAAGCCTCAATCAGAGCGTCAGGATGCATGCAGAGAGCAGGTTTGGACACAAATGCCTTGTCTGGTGACTGAGGAGATGCGCCAAAGGCTTGAGCTGCCTCTTTAGCAGCTAGCTAGAGGAGCTCCATGCGGCCCTCAAAGCACTTCCCCGTAGTAGTTGTCTTGGTGAGGATGGTTTGACTCCCAAGGTTTTCCTTGAGTATTGGGATCTGCTTGGCTCAGACCTTTGCAGCGCTTTTCAGTACATATTGCACATAGGAGAGATGCCTGACAGCATGAGTGAGGGCTTGATCTACCTCATTCCCAAGGAGGGTGGCTCCTTGGATGAGATTCGGCAGTGGCGGCCCATCACCATGTTCAACTCAACCTACAAAATTCTAGCCAAGGCTTTGAGCTTGAGGATTCAGCCACTTCTTGAGAGCATTATACATGGGACACAGACAAGTTTTGTGAAGGAGTGCAATATCCTTGACATCTTCACTTTTTGGGAGGCATCTGCCCTTGTGTGCCTCCGTGGTGAGGATTTGGTGATTCTTCTTCTTGATTTTGAGGAGGCCTACGATAGAGTTGACTGGGACTTTTTGGAGGGCACTCTACACAGGATGGGTTTCTCAGATGCTTGGATCCGAGGTGTGTCAGCTCTCTATAGACGTGCACACAATCAGGTGCTTTTGGCAGAAGGTAGATGATACCGTTTCATGCTCACAGGCTCGGTCAGACAGGGCTGCCCTCTTGCCCCCTTTCTCTTTTTGTTCTATGCTGAGGCGATGAGCAGATTTTTGGTTTCACAGCAGGTTGGTCTATGTGACGTTGAGTTTGCAGACGACTTAGCTCTCTACTTGGAGGGCCAGGAGGCCAACCTGCACAGGTGTTAGCAGGCTCTTGAGACGTTTTGTTGTGCATCAATGCACTGATCAACTGGAGGAAGATAGTGGCATTCTCGGTTGGCAATGCTCCTACGCCTGATTGGCTGCCAGGTGAGGGTTTTAGATGGATTCCCCCAGGGACTGCAGTTCGTCAATACTTGGGCTGCAAGCTGGCTTTGACTTGTCTCCTGAGCAATAGATTGCTCCCCTCCTCCTGTCCATCAGGAGGAAGTTGTTACATTGGAGCTCGACTCGCCTTTCTTTGGCAGGTAGAGTTATAGTGGCGAACCAGGTGTTGTTGGCTACTATGTGGTACATTACATCTTGCTGGATCTTTTCGAGCTCCTGCATCAGCCATGTAGAGAGGCTAATCAGGAACTTTCTTTGGACGAGGCGCGACACTCAGATAGCCCGAGTCAAAGTGGCCTGGCAGGTCATCACTCTACCTTGTTCTCAGGGGGGTTGGGGTCCGGGGATCATAGACCCAGTAGAGCAGAGCAGAGCCCTTCTTGGGAAGTTTGTTGTCAGAGGACTGCTTCCAGGGGAGGAGCCTTGGAAGGAGTTCTTGCTTCAACGGCTTAGAGCTAGAGTGCCTTAAGCAAGAGGCCCTTGGAGACCTTCCATCAGATGAATTTTCACAGAGATGCGCAAAGTTGGTCTGAGCAGTAGACTGGAGGACCGATTTGTTGTGAGCTTGCTTCGCTCTTGGGAGCAACTATGTAGAGGTCTGGAGCAACACCAACCCACGTGCACGGAGGAGCGCTTGAGATAACCCTTGTTTGGAACCCCATGGTCAGCACTCAGAGAGGCCACTTGGTTAGTAGTCGACCTCATGTTTCTTGGGGTCCAATGGTAGAGGGTCAAGCATGCACTCTTAGGTGACTGGCTAGAGTTCTCAGGTTTGCCAGAGGAGCTTCAGAGCATCCAACTACAGGGCATGAGAGAGGTGCAGAGCATGTGTTAGGACATCACGGAGGCAGTTCCAGTTGAGTGGCTTACACCTCTAGAGTCAGCAGCGCCTATGTGGATGGGGGCCTTCACGCGATTGGAGGTCCTCATCGCAGTTCGGGCTTGCTGAGGGACTGTACCCTCCATGTTTTTCAAGTTACAGGGCGAGGGTCAATTACACCGAGTCTTAGTAGAGGCCCCACAGGTTGCAGAGTGTTGTTTTTAGAGGATCCGAATAGTGGGCATCTGTTGGAGGACTTGTGTCATAGATCTTGACCCAGCAACTCTAGAGACGGGCCATTGGAGGATGTGGGCTTGGAAGAGCTGTCCACTGGCATGAGTGTAGTGGGATCTTGGAGAGTGGTTTGGAGGGACCCTTTCTCTTCAGCCGACCATCCAGGGGTCCCTTTCTTTCAATACATTGTTCGATTGGGATGTCACATACTGGCAGCTTGGAGAAGACTCGTCCTGCAGCAACACCTCATTGGCAAGAGGAGGGTCTCACAATTGAGTTCTTGTCAATCTTTTGGGCGAGGTTGTGGGACGCCAGACAGCCGCGGCGAGTGTTGCTAAATAGGCTTTATCTTACAAAAAAATAATTCTAAATGAATTATTGGATTTATAAGTGAGAGGGTTTTCTCGCTTGGAACACCAAGGAAAAAATAATTCTAAATGAATTATTGGAATTTTAAGTGAGAGGGTTTTTCTCACTGGAGACATTCGAGTACAGAGTATCCCTAGTGCGTCATTCAAAGTAATGACAGAAGCACTGTGAAAGGGAATATCTGTAAGGCCACTAGGAACGGGTACTTCTGATGCGTCACAATGGATGGGTGACAGGGAGCATTAGTAAAGCAGTATCCGACCATCCGGGAACGGACATCTCTGATGCGTCATAGGATGGGTGACATAGAGCATTGTGAAGGGGATTGTACCGTAAGTTCGGTAGGAAAGGACTAGGTGATGGGTATTCCTGATGCGTCACAAGGTGGGTGACGGGTGCATCAGAAAGGGGATATCCATAGTCGAGAGGAAATCCGAACTGGAAAGAGGAATACGCGTAAAGATGCAAGCACAAGAATAAAGATGGGTTCTGAGAAGCTTTTCTTAAAAAGCGGAAAATTTTAACGAGTTTTCCGGGAAGAGCAAACGCTTTCCCGTGAGGAATCTATGTCTGCATTGCATTTGTGCATGTGGTTGCATCCAGGGACGCCTGGGAAGTGTTGTGAAAAGCATTGTTTTAAACTTATAAAGTTTTATTGAGTTTTTGGGTAGGTTCGGACCAATTTTAAAAGATGCCGGCCCTCCACTTAATAAGTGGGCAGCCACTTAGAAATAAAGCAACAAAACTAGCCAGCGAATTCTCTCTCCCTATTTCGGGTAGAACAAAAAAAGAAAAAGAAAAAAAAAAACGTCCGCGATCTCTCCGCGAGCAGCTATTCGTGCCGTGGTGAAGGAGCTATAAAAGCACCACATGCCGTCACTGAAGGAGGGTTACCAATGTCAGCAAGAGAAGACTTTGCCGCCAGATAACGCAAGAGATCGCGAGACTACGAAGCACGGAAGTCGCTTTTCCCGCGCAAGAGCGACAGGTATCTATTGTGGATTCGCCATACAAATTGTTGTCGCGTGTTTGCGTGTGTGTTTGCAGGTACTTCATCGCGAAGGAGAAGGGAGAAGGCTTTGGGCCTACGCTTGGAATTCCAGTAACGGAATTCGGAAATTGTGTGCGGAGTCTCGACTCCGAGTACAGACGGAAAAAGGATTGAGAGCTCGTCTCTCGGATTTCCCTTACGGGAAGGAACGACCATCGAGTCAGAGATTTAGAACGGAGGGTTTTTCTCCGGTTCTTGTGCTTGTAAAAAGATTCTCCCTAATAAAGAATTCTCTTTAAGGGGGGGGACCAACCCATCTTCTGGTCCCCAGTACTGTGTCGATCTTCTCTCTCTCTCTCTCTATTTATTTTTCTCTATATCCTTTGGCTTCAGTATTAAGTGATAAATCCTATTTATCCGAGTATATTTTATACTGTTATGCGCTCCCGTTTGTGACAGCGAGTCACTTTGTTTCAGTGGCTAGTTGCACACATAGCTACCGCAGTGGGAGCTGGCTAGTACATAGTGGCCTCCCGGCAGCATGCGCAGCTTGCGAGTCCCAAGGTTGTACCATACGTACTGTACGGGTCGTGACTGTACGTACTGTACGTCGTGTCGTATGGATAAATTTTTTAGGTACGTATTTTACCATACGTACTGTACGGGTCGTGACTGTACGTACTGTACGTCGTGCCGTATGGATAAATTTTTTAGGTACGTAAAAATACGTACCTTTGTAAAAAAACAATAAATGAGAGGAAATTTAAGAAAATTATATTTTCCTCGTTAGAGGGTTAACCAATCTATACCCTGCAAAGTACTTGGGGACACATTACTATACACATTATCCACTAGAGATTCACTTAACTTCAAAACAAGTGCCAACCTGCAAGAAACAATATACATTGAACAACGATTGAACAAAAGGTAAGTTGCTGACAATAAACTCAGAACTGTACAAGCATTGCTTCAAGACTCAAGTAGCCCACATGGCACAAACTGCTAATAAGGATGGAACCAAAATAATGACAAATGTCAAGCCAAAATGGCTCCTGCTAGAGCGTACATAAAAAACAACATCCTGCTGAAATATGTGAAAATGTCTAGACTCTAAAGTAGTAACCAGTCACTAGTGCCTAGTGAAACTCATCGCCAGAAGAACAAGAAGATGATGCTGAAAAGAGCATGTCGCCATCTGCCACGACATTGCCCTCGTCATCAAACTCTGGCTCTATCACCATAGCATATGTGGCCTCGTCTGCACCAACTGGGTCTGGATCACTATCCTCCTCTTCCTCTGGAGTGTGAATGAGACGGACTGCCTCATTCGCACGCTGCCGAGGAGTACGTATGGGTAGCTTGCCTTTGCGAATGCTCTTCCGTCGTGCACTCCCCTCACCTGTATCTTGGAGGCGTAATGGAATGTTGTAAGCACGTGCACGAGATCTTGTCACACGCCGATCGACATCCTCTAGCTCTCTATGAAGCATACTATCTCCTCCTGCTCATCTCTGATATGTTGGTCCGCCTCCTCCACAGTAGGATCAACTACCAGCGTGATACGTGAGGGATCAACCTGTTGTACAATGTACATTTTGTTAACAATAGTGTAAATAAGAAACATATACATAGGATGTCATACTACATCGTCATACTACGTGCTTGGGTGTCCCCAAAGCGTGGTAAGAGCGCACAAGCCTCATGTTGGCCCTGCAATAGACTAGCTTCTCCAACTGAGAAGTGCTAAGGCGATTCCGGATCTTGGTATGGATCAAAGAGTAAGCGCTCCAGTTACGCTCACAAGCACCCGCTTAGCAATCCTGCATTAAAGCAATTGCCGGTGTCGTTGTCAGGATTTATTATTTAAACGCATTGTGCAAGACCCAAGATAGGGAAATAAAGCGAGATTTAAAAGATACCTGCAAGAGCAAACGTAGAGCCATAGTAGTCAGGCATGGAAGACCTTGGCGACCATAACTCTGCCACCAAGTGAGAGGACAATTGGTGGCCTCTGGACGCAATACGTGAAAACGATGGCCCCAAGTTGTTCATGTACTTGCACATCTCTGCATCTATTGCCAGCTGCTCGTGCTCCTCAAACATATCATTAATGTACTCGTCCTTTAGTGTGAGGAGATCATTCTCATGAAACAACTCTGGGGTCTTGTAAAAAGGATGGAGTAAAGCAGCCATCCCATGAATAGGACGACTCATACAATTCCACCTACTATCTATAAAGAATAGGATATCATCTCGCCTGCAAAAAAATCAGCAATGATCACACTCAAATTAGCAATGGATTCATGGCCTAGATATAAAAAGAATGTCATGAAAAGATCTGACACTCACTGCTCCTGAGTCAAGGCTTGGCATGCCGTGATGTGGCTCTTCATTTGCATGAAGAGATGGTAGACAAGGCCTAATGTCGAGCCCTCCATGTCTGTGACTCGTAGCAAGATATACATTGGCTGCAAAGCCACTATCAAGGTATGGACCTTTGTCCAAAAAGACTCATCCAACACACGCCTCTGAATGGCTTTGGTGTTCTCACTGTTTGCACGAGCCATGTTTCTCCACTTTGGGTCCACAACTGCCTGCAACAGTGGATCCCTCACCTTGGAGAGTCTCTGCAACACCAAATACATAAATGCAATCCTGGTCTTGGAGGGCCGCACCATATCAAGGGTACTATGGCTACGAAAGATGGCTAAGGCCTGATGCTTCTTTCGGAAGAATGTGGTCAATCTGGTAGCCTCTGAAATTGTTGGCTGCACCCAAGGCAGTTTTCCTATGTCCTCCATCAACAAATCTAAACAATGGGCTGCACATGGAGTCCAAAAAATGTGAGGAAACTGTGCCGTTACCATTTCTCCCATAGCTTTGCAGTTGGCTGCATTATCTGTGACAACTTGAACCACATTCTCTTTACCAACGTCATTGATGGCCCTTGAAATATGCTAAAAAATGAATTCACCTGTGATCTTATCTCCTGCCTTTCCTGCATCCACAGCACGCAAGAAATATGTACCAAGACAAGAAGACACAAGTATGTTAATGATGTGTCGCCTGCGTACATCACTCCATCCATCAGAGATGATGGTGCATCCAAATTGCTGCCATCTAGCCTTAACAGGCACCAACGCCTTATCTATCAAGGCCTTCTGCTCCTCCAGTGCAGTGGTGCACATCTTTTTGTAATTGAGGCCATACCATGTATCTGTGGCACCAGCACCTACCTGGGCAATGGACCTCACCATCCTCTTCCATTGTTCAGTCTTCAAGACATTGAAACTGATGTTGCACTCAATGAGAGTGCGAGCAATCTCCATCTCAGCCACTTTCTGACGCTCTTTTACCCAAGACACAGAATGTACACGTGAAGGCAAGGTGCTCTGCCTACGCACATGCACATCACCAACCTCCTCATTCTCCTCTTCCTGCATGGTACGAGCCCTCTTCCTGTTTCCAATTTGCTGAGACCCTGAGCTCTCCTCCACCTGTGTAGAAGAGTCACCAAGCTGTCCAAGAAGAGCGTCTTGCAAATGGTCTTCTGTTTGTTGTGCCACTTTTCCTTTGTCTGTTGTTGCAAATGCAGGGAATTTCTCAGCAATCAATGCTTCCCGCACACCTGGAGGTACCTTCTTGCACTTGCCACAATTATTTGTGCAATTGATGCCAGTTAGATGCATCACAACTCGAGTGATTGTACTCGACAGCGTGAAACCACAGTACTTGCATGACCACTTGCGACAACCTGATCCAGCCTGCCCAGGAGTATTCACAACTTCAATTACATTGGTGTGCTCTGCCCACAAAGGGTTTGTAGGTTTCGGCATGATGAAAACAGCTTGTTGAAAACATGCAAATAATGGGTCACAGGTAAGAGTCGAGACTGGTGAATTCTCTCGCGCACACAGAGAGAGAGAGAGAGAGAGAGAGAGAGAGAGAGAGAGAGAGAGAGAGAGAGAGAGAGAGAGAGAGAGAGAGAGAGAGAGAGAGAGAGAGAGAGAGAGAGAGTGAGTTGGGGGGGGGAGGGGGTACATTTTTTTGCACAGTGTTTTGCTATTCTCTGTAACGCTCTGCAGCGGCAATGTGCAATGAAAATGACACGCAAAACGCATCCTAGATAGCCTATAAGGGCTTTAAATTTTTTTTAAAAAAAAGCATTGTACTGTACGATTCGTACGCGTACTGTACAGATCAGTACGGACGTACCGTACAGTAGGGATCAACACGTACGTGTTGGTACAACCTTGCTTGTGACCATCCTTTGGAGAGTCATCGCCACTGTTTGTGGGACTGTCCCATGGCACAACAGGTTTGGCTTCGAGTCCTTCGGCTGATGCCAGCTCTTTCCACAACACGACAGTACACTTGGGGGGCAGTTGGCTTGGTCCACTCTCACGGGCCCTGCACTACAGTTTGAGCTATCCTCCACTAACAGGATGATAGTGATACAGGGGATTTGACCTACACTCCAAACTGCTACAGAGCTTACTCCTCAGGAGTGGTGCAGTGAGAGAGAGGTGTGCTGGGAGCTCATCTGTGGCTTGACACTCTGGTTCATCTGGCGAGCCTGCTGCTTCTGCATCTCCGAGGCTCAACTTGTGCCACCAGCGGAGACTGTTCGAGATTTTTGGATGGAGCTGGTCCATACTCTCAGGGTACAATTTGAGAGACTTCAGGGCAGCTCCGACCGCATGCGGGAGCGTAGAGAGACGTTCCTTCGACTCTGGCGCCCTGGGCCTTTCTTCACCATGGTTCGAGGTGTGCTCAGATTGCACTACTGTCCACTTGTGTGGCTTTTCACTCCTCCGCTCTCATTGTACATATGCTGTTTTTTCATTGGGAGAGTCTCCCCTTATGATTGTTGTAGCCCTCTCTAGTAGAGGTGGTTGTAGCCCTATGGATAGTTTTATTAACTAATAGAAGGATCTTTTCTAAAAAAAAAAAAAAAACCCAGAACCAAGGACTTCCGAGACAATGCATCTGCCACTAAATTCTTTTGTTCCTGAACATAACTGCTCCCAGACTACGACCACAAGCATCATAATAAACTTCGAATGGCTTTTGCAAGTCTGGCAAACCCCAACACTAGTCCGGTAGTCAATTTTTCATTCAGTGTCTGAAAAGCAGTCATCTCTGTCGGTCTCCACATGAAAGGAACTCCTTTTTGAGTCTGTAAATGCAAGGGTGAAGCGATCTTTGCAAACTTCCGTATGAACCGTCGATAATAAGAGCACAAGCCCAGAAAGCTTCGAACTTCATGAACATTCTTTAGGTCCGGCCAATCGCGGATAGTCTCGATTTTGGCCGGGTCCATCTGTACTGCTTCTGTTGAGACATTGTGTCCCAAGAAATGTATCTCCGGTTAGAAAAACTCACTCTTTTTGGCATTGATAATCAATCTATGCTTGCGCAATGCTTGAAGGACCTGTAGCAGATAATATCTGTGTTCTGCTTCATTCTTGGAGAAAACAATAATGTCGTCAAAGAAAGTGCCGACAAAAGATTGATGCTCTTGGAAAATCCTATCCATCATTCGATTAAATGTTGCTAGAGCGTTTGTGAGTCCAAAAGGCATCACCAAATATTCATATAAACCAAAAGTTATCCGAAAGACTGTCTTGTAGACATCTCCCGGAGCGATTCGGATCTGATGGTATCCACTTTTCAAATCAATTTTGCTGAAACAAGAGGATCCCTGAAGTGTCTCGAGAATATCATCGATCCTTGGGATATGAAATCTGTCCTTGGTGGTGATTTTATTGAGAGCTCTACAATCAATGCGCATTCTCCAAGATTTGTCTTTCTTGAGCACTAGCAAAACCGGAGAACAGTAAGGTGATGTGCTAGATTGGATGAGACTTGTCACAAGACGGGCACCACGTGCCAATAGAAAAGAACAGATTGAACAGACTTTTAGCAGTTCAATAACAACTGAACTGAAAGAGAGAGCACATGCAACACGGAGTGGCAGAATTCTACCCTAGAGAGTACTGGCCCCAAATCTTGGCGCCCCTTTCGGTATTTCTTTATATTGCTTGAACTCAATACAACTTGTGCTCTGCACCTTCTCATCGAAGCGTGCCAGAGAATGAGCCCTTCGCGCATATTTATAGGCCCTTGGCCTCAAAAGCAGTTACATCAAAAGCAATAAACTCAAAAGCATCTGGTCCAAAAGCAGGTGCTCAAAAGCTGCCAGCGTAAATCACGAAAATCCGTACAGGTTGCGACATCAGCAAGCTAGCATAAAAAGTGGAAATCCGAATAGGTTGCCACGTCATCAATCAACGCGAAATCCGGAGATCTGTACTGACTGCCACGTAATCAATTTTACGCTTTTTGTATGTGTGTGTGTGGATCCAGCTTTATTTTAATGCCTTTATGTGCTATGAGTCTATAAGGTACAACGGAAGTGAATGTTGAACTTTGCTCAAGATGAGTTCTCTGAACTGTGCTCAAGGTTCCTTTTACTTACGGAAGGGAGAGCCTTCCGTTCCTTTAGTGAGAGAGTGCAATGGACACAAACAAAGTGTTGAACACTGTGAATGAAGGTATTGAGAGTGAGAGATAGAGAGAGAAGAATACGACACCAAAATGTTGTCAAACCCTCCTCCGAAGGCCCCACTCTCTATGGCGAGAGCGGTCTACTTATGATTGCACAAATCTCTACAATGCTGGGACTTGCCGATGATGTCGACGACGATGAGGACGACGACAAGACGGACTGAAATCTGAAAACGCTAATGGTTGAAATCTGCAAATCTTTATCTGCTGAATTTTGACTCTATGTTGAGGACGATGTGACGCCGCCGCGCTGAAAACGCAGATGCTGAAATCTGCGTTTTCCGGGCTGAATCTGCAAACTAGCAGGATTTGACCGTGCGGCGAGGAACTGCTGCGGGAAGGTGAGATTTGCGAGGTTTGGGGGTTCTTCTACAATGTTTGATTGCTGAAAACTGAAAACGCTGATGCTTGTGGGGGTTTTGTCGCGGTGGATCTGCAAAACGCTGAATTGTTAGGCTGATGCAAAAACGCTAGGGCTGAATTGGAGTCTTCTGCA
Organism: Adiantum capillus-veneris; assembly: GCF_014529385.1. Classification (NCBI taxonomy): domain Eukaryota; kingdom Viridiplantae; phylum Streptophyta; class Polypodiopsida; order Polypodiales; family Pteridaceae; genus Adiantum; species Adiantum capillus-veneris. The sequence continues at coordinate 136,101,319 of NC_140953.1, forward strand.
AAAACGCTAGTGGGTCTGTGGGCTTGCTGTCGCCGGTTGTCCTGCAATTGCAAAAACGCTAGCTGATCTTGTTGATGGCTGAAAAACACTGTATCCTCCTGCCGGTGGGGAGTCTTGCTGAGAAGGTGCCTGTTGAACCCTTGGTTCCTGTTGCCTCTTCTGCTCATAAGTGCTAGCGCTAGGTTTCTATATATATTTGCTTAGCAAAATTGGCCTACCTAGTTTCCAACAAAAGTCACTTAAAAATAATAAGTGGAAAATATCAAAAATAGGAAAAATAGGTCTATGCATTGTGAAAATGCTCCTGATGGAAATCTGATGATTATGTTGTGTGCAACCAGAGGATATGCATCTAATTTAAGTGTCTGGACATGCACAGTCTGCGAAGAGACTCACAAAAGTGCCAGATCACTGCCTAAGCTAACTGAACTGAACCCATGTCATGAAGTAGCTTGTCCACGTACACATAGGGTTAGATGTGCACGTGAAAAGGCTCCATCGAACGGGGTCCCAAAAGTTGGTTTACTTCTGCCGTTGCTTCTCTTTAGGATTTAGGCTCCTCTGTTGAGATCTGAAGGTTGGCTCCGTTCTTCAGTGGCTTGACACGTCAGCAATTTGTGACAAGACCTTTTTCTAAAAGTTCTTTTACTTGGGTCATCATTTCTTCATTCTATGCTCGGCTAACTCGATAAGGTGGCCGGTTCGGTGGTATACTTCTAGGAATCAAATCAATCGTATGGTCCTTAGGACAAGGTGGAGGTAGCTCGCCTAGTAGGCCTTCAGAGAAGCAGTCAGCCTGTGTGCAGAAATTCTTGTCGTTCCTTATCCAATTCATACATATTGGTTAGTTGTTCATCATTCAATTCTTTCAAGTAGATCGAGTAAACAAAAAGATTGGATTTCATTAATTTCGAAATGGCCAAAGCTGATATGATAGGGACAGACTTGCCCTTCAATTTTACATAAAGCACAATTTTCTTGCCCTTTTCATTCGTCAAAGTCGCTTTCTTAGCTCGATAGTCAACCACGGCGTTGTTCTTGTGGTACCAAGGGATTTCTAGGAGGATGTCACACCCTTCCAAAGGCATGATGTAAAAGTCCTCGTACCCTAAATAGCCCTGACAATGCAAACAAAGTTTGCCAATGACAGGTGTAATGGCAACATCCCATTCGGGTGCCGCTAGAACTGCCTCCGCCTGTGGCCCCATCCTGTCGGGTGTAGTTCCAAGTCGAGCCGCCAATTCAGGTGAAATGAAGTTGGCCTTGGCTCCTGTCAGGTGCAGCGGAATTGAAATGGTGAAGTTCTAGTTTTACACTTCCACAAAATCCTTTTCTTCTTTCCTTGCGTTAGTGAGTACTTTGTGTTTCAATGAATGTTCCTTTTATGTTCCCCTGAAGAGAGGGGTTGAGAGAGTGCAATAGAGATGTGTAGAGGGAGAGAGAAAGAGAGAGAAGAAGAGAGTGACACTCGATGGGGTCCCAACCAACCCTCTCAAGGGCCCCCCACACCGTTACTGATGTGGTATTTGCTTTAGATTGCGTAAATGGAATGTATATACAATGCAATACCTCAATGCACACTCTATTGACTTGACAACGACAAATCACCGCGGTAACTCCTCGGGAAGAGGCACCTCCGGGGTTGATTTATGCACCTTGGATCCTTCTCAATGTAGGAATTGCGGATGACCACCACGGGCTGATTTGCACTTCCTATGTGAGAAGAATGATGGGTTGAAAACGCAGATCTCGACGAGGCCAATGATGGACAACAATGGAGCACTCGATGCCGGCGAGGGAATGGCCGAGGGGAGGCTCGATGGGCTGCCGAATTATCGGACTGCAGCCATGAAGGTTAGCGTTCGCAAATCTCACCCGCACCGCGACGGCGAAGGGCTGAAATATGCTGGCTGGATTTGTTGCACTTTTCTGGCGCTAGGCTGATTCGGCATCATCCTGTGGAAAACGCCAAGGGCTGTTGAAAAACGCTGGTTGCTCCTCTCTGAAAACGCTGGGCTGATCTGCAGTCCTTTGAGAATGAGAGAAAACGCTAGCTCTTGGGTTCCCTTTATAGGTGAAGAATGGACCTTAAGTAGTTATTAAGGCCTAGGTAGGGCAACTGTCCACCATTTTTCCGAACAAATAAATCATAAAATGATTTATTTAAAAATTGGTCCAAGGGATCCAAAACTGGGTGAAACTGTCGCACATTTGCCTACCTGGGAATCCGATCGACGCGCGGTCTAGCACGTCGGATTCCTCTAACCTAGGACTATATGCTCGTCATGCCATATGCCCACCGTAGTGTAATAACATGTGTCAAAATGCGTATACAAACCATTTATGCAAGAGGGTTCCAAACTGGAAAACCTAATCTAATGGACTTGTCCAGACATGCAGGTCCTGCGAACAAGCTTACAAAATCGCCGGTACTAATCCTCCTAGGATTCTAGACATCCCTATCTAGGAAGAAGGGGAAAACTGGCTCTGGAAGTCGATGAAGTATGTCCACGTGGCACACAGAGCCATGTGCACTTCACAACTCCTCCGTCAAAGAAGATGAGGGCTTCTTGATCTCTTACTTTGCCCCATGCTCGGCAAAGTTCGGTGCTTTCGTCCATTTGATTCAGGTCGGTCTCTGTACAATCTGGTACAAGTCTTGCTTTCATCTTTTCTTTTCTACCACGTTCTTCAGCCGCTCTGGAATCCTCTGGCTTGTCTTCTGATTGTCCTCGTTGTGCCTTTTTAGGGCACCTTGCAAAGAGGTGTCCTTGTTTTCCGCAGTCAAAAGACTTCCCCTCCTTGAGATGATTTGTTCTATGTTCCTCTGTCAATCGGGGTTGTGCATCCTTCTTTTTCTGAAATGTCCTCTTTCTTTTGTTATCATTTGTTGAATTCTGTTCGGTCCTTGGTGTCGAAACTTGATGGGGTCAGGTTATCCGAATAAAATGGATGCTTCTGTGATTCATTCTTGGTTTCATCAATTTAAAGCTTACTTTGTGACTAACAAGAAAACAAGCAACAATAAAGTTGCGATTGCTGCATGTATCTAGCGGGTGATGTCATTAATTGGTATCAAGCTTGGCAGGGGTTATAGTTGACGGAGCACCTTGATCATGCCGCGGATGGCGTACCCCTCTCTCTTAGTTGGGACGACTTCCAAGACAAGCTCAAGGCTCGTTTCATGCCACCGCCGTATCTAGATCATTTAAAAGGAGATTGGCACTGTCTTAAGCAAAATGAAACTCATGTTATGTCTTTTTCTAACCATATTTTGCAGATTGGCATTCAATTGTGCAAGTCGGATGACGAACGCAAATTGGTTTTCCTTTTCGGGTTAGACGACTACATCAAGTTCGATGTCAACCTATGAACTACAATGACGCCGTTAGAATCGCTCTAGTGCAAGAAATGAAACGCAACAAAGGTAAGCCGAAGGAGAACAAATCAAGTATCCCTCAAGACCAATCGAATGGTAAGAACGGCAAGGCCAATGGTAAGCATAACGGTAATTCTTCTTCTCAATCGTCTTCCACACCTAGAGCATAGAACTCTCACAATGATAATAAAGAAAAGGCTAAAACTCAAGACACCTCTAAGTTGACGCCTGATGAAAAATCTGCTCAAGGAATCTTAGGAGGTAGGTTAACTCTTGAAGAACGACCGAATATGCAAGAAACGGAAGATGCTTTGAATGTCATACTCAAGGTCACATTAAACGAGCTTGTCCTAAGAAAGCACCTAAAGAACCCACAAATGCACCCACAAAATCCACATCATCTCTTAATGCACTCAGTGAGAACACTAATGTGTCCCAAGTTTCTCATGATCATGTAGACGAGTCTCTCAAGCAGTGTTATGGTTTTGTGAATAGTCAACGCATTGTAATCTTGTTTTATTCGGATAGTATGCATCATGTAATTAGTGACTCTCTCGTGAAGAGCGCACGTTTAGAAGCTCTTCCAATAGATCTCATTGTGATCTTTGGTTTTGCTCCTGGCATGCACTCTTCTCTCATGCATGAATGTCCTGATGTAACAATGTTAATTCAAAATGTCGGTTTTTGTCGTAAGTTTGCTTTTTTCGGTTGACCACTAGCCGTGGTCTCTATGATGTGCTTCTCTTTTGGAGAACAGGATGATGCCATCAAAAAAGGTGTCCACAAATGACGTGTACTCTCAAAAAAATGACCACCAACCGTGGTGTCTACAATCTGCTTCACTCTTGGAGAACACGATGATGCCATCGAAAAAGGTGCCGGCAGATGACATGTACTCTTGAAAAATCTTGTCCATCATCTTGTCGAGCATTGTAGGAGCATTTGTGAGACCGAAAGGCATCACCAAACTCGTACAATCCAAAGGACGTCCTGAACGCGGTCTTGTATACATCTCCAGGACTAATCCTAATTTGATGATAGCCACATTTTCAGGTCGATTTTGTTGAAAGTTTAAAACAGGTAGAACCTTGTCAAGTATATCATGGATCTTGGGTATTGGAAACCTGTTCTTGATGGTAATTTTATTGAGAGCTCTGTAGTCAATGCACATTTTCCATGATCCATCTTTCTTTAGCACTAGAGGCACTAGTGAACAATAAGGTGATGTACTCGGTTGGATTAGACTCTTTTCAAGAAGTTCTTTCACTTCGTTCATAATTTCCTAATTCTGGTGGTTGGTTCGGTGGCGTGTTCCCGGAATCAATTCAATCGTGTGATCTTTGGGTGTCTCAGGAGGTAGCTCCCTAGGTAAACCCTTAGATAAACAGTTAGCTTGAGCTCGCAAAAATTCTTGTTGTTCTTTTTTTAAGTTTGAGAAATTTGACTTCTTATTTTCATCAATTCATTCAAGTAGATCAAGTAAATAAAGAGATTGGATTTCATTAATTTGGAAATGGCAGAAGACGATACAAGTGGGAAAGTCTCGCCCTTTAATTTTACATCAATAGTGGTTTCTTTGCCTTTGTCATTCTTCAATGTGGCCTTTCTTGCCCAATAGTTGACCATGACGTGGTTCTTGTGATACAAAAAGATCCCTGCCGAAGCAAGTCCGATAGTATTTGGGCCTTTGATTAGAGGTACTTGGTCACTGACGTTGAATTGGGTTCATTCTCAAAGCGAATACGCTTCTTGGATTTGCTTGCTTCCTCGAAAGTAGACTTCCGACAGGGTAGTCTATGGAACGGTTCTTCTTTTGGGAAGTCTTCGTAGTCTTTGTAGTCTTTGTAGTCTTTATGAGTTTATTGACCTTATGCTCAAGAGCATCATCAATTTCTTATTGCAAGTACAATTTTTACTTGAATCGGTGCCCAGCTTAGCTTTGTTCTTCATGGTTGACTTGAGAGGCGAGTGGATGGCAACACACCATCGTGAATGGACCTCATCAAGTGGATGATTCTTCAGAAATTTTGTATATTGTGGAACCTTGGAGTACTTGACAGCACAAGTGTCAACTGAGAATTGAGGCTAGTACTCCATCTTGTCGAACTCACTTGGCGGGAACGGGCCGTGCTCTTCTTGCGTTTCCTCAGAAGGAGGCTTGCCTCAGTCAAAAGTCCCATTGGTTTTTGTTGATCCCCCATTGGGGTTGACTTCATCTTCATGAAGTCGGTGGGTAGTCGGTAGAATAACTCTCTCTTCACCGAATTCACTGCGAGAATCCACGTGTGTTGCGGGAAAAGGGATCGGATCCTCCATAGAAGAAGAATTGTTCAAGCTTTCATACCATTGTAATAGACTTGGACACAAGTTGAAGATCTACAGCAACATATGTGAGAAAGTTGCAAACAACTGAAGAGAACTTGAATATAAATACAAACCACGTCACCATTTTGTGATAGTCTGGGGAGCGTTTGGTTATATTTGGATGTTTTATGTTTCGTGACTGCATATGTGCACAATGCATTTGTGCCATTTTGTGAAGCATATGAATTTGGTGCATCAATAGTTCTAATTTGGATGAGAAAGATTGGGTATGTAGTCTTGGTGTATCAAGACACTCCTGAAGATCAACACGTTTGAGTGTGATGGCTAATATTGGTACGTTGAATCGCAAGAGTTCTTATGCAGATGAGATGACTGGATAGAAAATCTGATTGTGGAACTGCATAATGAATGCATGCTAGAGTGTTGTCGGGTAACGATGGTCGTTGGCATTTATGCATGAAAGGAGTTGTCTGCTAAATAATCGGATGAGTTGTGCAGGTGTAATTGTGGGCGATTACTCTTCCTTTAACGGGGGGTACGTCACAAGTAATGACGTGGCAATAACATCTGCAACAACAAAATATGATGAATTGATGACGTGGCATTTTGCTCGCAAATTGCGGCGTGAATCACGTATGTTGACGTGGCAAAACACGGAGGAGTTTTTAGCGCCAGTTTTTGGGATTTGATGCTCGTCAACACTAGCATTTAGAACTGATGCTTTTCAGGGGCCTAGGGCCTTTCAATATGTGCCTTGGGGAAGCACTGTCACAAGACGAGCACCACGTGCCAATAGAACAGAACAGACTGAACAGACTTTTAGCATTTCAATAACAACTGAACTGAGAGAGAGAGAGAGAGAGACGACATGCGACCCCAAAGAGTATTGGCCCCAAACCTTGGCGCCCCTTTTCGGTATTTCTTTATATTGCATCAACTCAGTACAAGCTGGTACTCCAGACCGTGCACCTTCTCTAGGAAGCATCCCAGAGAATGAGCCCTTAGCACATATTTAAAGGCCCTTGGCCTATGAAAAGCAGTTTACATGAAAAGCCTTCAAACTCAAAAGCTTCTGGTCCAAAAGCAATGCCAAAAAGCTGCCAGCGTAAATCACGGAATTCCGTACAACTGCCACGTCAAAAGTCAGCGCAAAACGCGAAAATCCGTACAGCTTGCCATGTCAGCACTATCAGCGTAATTTCTAGAAATCTGCCACGTCATGAGTTTCACGCTGTGTGTGTGTGAGGGTCTAGCTTTATTCTAATCCTTTATGTCACTTGGGGCCCCATTGGACGGGGTCCCCATAAGTTGGTAGGACTTCTTCTTTTGTTACTTGTTCTTCTTAGGGTTTAGGCCCCTCGGCCGACATCTGCAAGTTGGCTCCATTCTTCAGGGCTTTGATACGTCAACAGGTTGTGACAAGCACTCTGACAGATCTAGCACGCGTAGATTGCAGAGCGACTCTCCCAGCAATTTGTTGGAATTAGGGTTGCAGAGAAACACACACAGCTTGGAGAAGACGAAGGGAGCTCAAGGCACACAATAGAGAGAGTGTTACTTAGTGTGCAATGGAAAGATAGATAGCCCTAGAGTGATGGGTGTATATACAATGCACGGGGGAAAAAATCTCCTAAAGAGGGAAAAAATGCCCCGGCGGTCCTAGTGTGTTCACACACATCACTACCACATCACTACCACATGTATATGGTAACAAATCCCCCCTGGAGTGATGCGGTGAACGAGAGCTGGCACATGAGTAAAGGGAAGTGCCATGCCCTGAGGACAGGATCAGTCCACAAAGGGGAGTAAGCCCAAAGCTTTGCGGAAAGCTTCAAGCTTCTCACGAGACAATGCCTTTGTGAAAAGATCTGCAAGGTTGTCCTGTGTTGGCACATAAGCCAAGCTGATCTCTCCTGCTGAGAGCCTCTCCCTGACATAGTGGTAATGCACCTCAATGTGCTTTGTGCGAGCATGAAAAACTGGGTTCCTCGCAACTGCCAATGCGCTTTGACTGTCAGTGTAGATAGTGTTGGCAATGTCCTGTCCAACACCCAAGTCAGCCATAAGGCGTCTGAGCCATACACACTCAACCGTAGCTGTGAAGACAACCCTGTACTCAGCCTCACAACTCGAAGTGGCCACAGTAGGTTGCTTCTTGCTCAACCATGATATACATGAACTGCCAAGCATGAAACAAAAACCACTTGTGGACACTCGCGTGTCAAAACAACGAGCCCAATCTGAGTCCGAAAAAGCATGTAAGTCTGGCGGCAAGTCTGGCGGCAATGATCCCCCCTTGGGATAAAACAAGCCAAGATGTAAAGTGCCACTAAGGTAGCGGAAAATCCTCTTGACAGCCTGCCAATGCTTAGACCCTGGGCTATGCATAAATCTGCTGACCTGCGAGACTGCAAACTGAATATCTGGCCTCGTGTTGCATACATAAATGAGGCAGCCAACAGCAGTTTGGTAAAGAGTGACATCAGCAGGATCGCCAGCATCATGTAGACTCAACTTCAAACCTGTTTCCATGGGAGTGGCAATAGGTTTGCAATCCTCAAGTCCAAACTTACATAGCAATGTCTCTATGTAACTTTTCTGACACAAGGCAATACCACCATCACACTACTTAAACTGTATACCCAAGTAATGATGCAACAGCCCCAAATCTTTCATCTTGAAAGTAGCATTCAAATCAGCCTTAAATTCAGCAATATGTCTCTCATTTGGTCCAGTGATCAGCAAATCATCAACATAAAGAACCACAATGAGAAATACATCATCCTCACGCTTTACATACAATGTGCTTTCTGTTGGACTGTTACGAAAGCCTCGTTTAACCAAATGAGTGTCAGCTTTCTCATACCAAGCACGAGGAGATTGCTTCAACCCATACAAAGCCTTCTTACATTTGCACACTTTGTCCTCTTGTCCTTTTATGACAAAACCGCGAGGCTGCGTTACATAAACTTCCTCAAATATGTCACCATTCAAGAAAGCAGTAACAATGTCTGATTGATGTACATCCCAACCAAAATGAGCTGCCAATGCACATAGAAAACGCACAGTAGTCATACGACAAGTGGGAGCAAAAGTCTCTTCATAATCTATGCCTTTTTGTTGTGCATAACCCTTTGCAACAAGTCGAGCCTTATGGCGATCGATCTCACCATCCGGCTTGCGTTTCAACTTGTAAACCCACTTCGTACCAATGGCCTTTTTGCCAGGAGGCAAATCACATAAAGTCCATGTGTCATTCTCTATAAGTGCATCATATTCTGATTTCATGGCAGCAATCCAATTTTCTGAATTCTGTGCTTCATCAAAAGACAGAGGCTCCTCAACATCATGTAAACTAGACACAGCCAAAGCGTAACAATCTGATGCATAAGATGCATGGCGAGAGCTTGAACGAGTGCGACTAGATAAAGGTGCATCCAATTTACTGTCACGCAAAGTGTGCACCAGCCATTTTGGCATACTTCTAGCCTGCTCATTTTCAGCCCTTTCCTCATCAAGTACATCATGTACATCTGCATCAGTAATAGGCTGTTCTAAAACATTTTCAGAAACCCCCATAGGCTGTACATTTGCCTCATTGGAACTTACATTCGTATTTCCACCTCTGAAAAGAGGCAACAAAGTGTCATAAATGTCCTGTGAGCTTACATTACTGTCTCTAGTACATGACAGCAAGGGCTGAACAGAATCTTCCACAAACACTACATCCCGTGAAACCAGAATACGTTTTGTTTGCGGATGATACAACCTGTAACCTTTGCTTTCAGCACTATAACCAACAAAAATACATTTGACAGCCTTATCATCCAATTTTCTGCGCTGCACTTGTGGCACCAAAGCATATGCTAAACAGCCAAAAACACGCATGTGCTCAATAGAAGGCTTTCTATCATGCCATGCTTCATATGGAGTAATAGACTGCAAAGCTTTCGTAGGACACTTGTTAAGTACATAAGTGGCACACATGATGGCCTCAAGCCAAAAAGAATGCGGCAAAGCTTGACTTTTGACCATACATCGTGCCATTTCCGTTAGTGACCTGTTTTTCCTCTCAGCAACACCATTTTGCTGAGGTGTATAAGGCACTGTACATTGGTGTTTTATCCCACGACTAGCCAGAAATGCATTAAATTCATGAGACATATACTCCCCCCCTCGATCGGAACGGAGGGTGCCCATAGTACATTTTGAGACATTTTCAGCCATAGCCAAAAATTGTTTGAAGCACATAAAAACTTCGGACTTCGCTTTAAGCGGAAATACCCACGCATGCCTGGAGTAATCATCAATGAAAGTCACGAAGTACAGGTAATTGCCCAAGGACGGAGTTTGCATGGGCCCACAAACATCACTATGCACAAGCTGCAACCTGCATGTGGCCCTAACTGAACCATCCTTTGGAAACTTAGAACGCTGCATTTTACCCAGAATACAACCTTCACAAACATGTTTGATAGGTGCTTCAAGAGGCGGCAAAGAAGCAACCATATCAGATTTCTGCAAACGCAGCAAACTGGCAAAATTCAGATGACCAAAACGTGCATGCCAAAGTTTTGCATCTGAAATAGCCCTTGAATCTGCAACAGCATTTGCAAAATTTTGTCCACACTTGTCATACAAAGTGAGCTTATACAACCCATGGCACAAAAGCCCAGATGCAACAATTTCATCAGCAAAACTGAGATCATGAACTGTACATCTGTCATCCACAAATTTGACTATAAGTCCAAGTCTAGCAAGTGCGGATACAGACAAGAGATTCTTCTTGATCCCAGGTACATAAAGTGCATCAACAAGTGTGAAGGAACTGTCATTAGCAGCAGTGAGCACAATCTTTCCAACTCCCTGAATTGGATAAGAGGCGTTGTTGGCACAAGTGACTGAATTCCCATGAGGGACAGACTCGAGAGAGGTAAACAATTCACGATGTGAGGTAATGTGCTTTGTAGCACCACTGTCGAAATACCACACATGTGAATCTGCAGCAACTGACAAGCATGCATCATGGACAATAGGATTGTAAGTGCACTCTGCGCTAAAAGCCCATTCTGCATCAACATCAGCATCACAATCTCCTTTCACAGAAGACTCAACAATGGCTGCATTTGTAGTGGACCCAGCATTTGCAGTGGAACCACCCTCTTTCTTCTTAGCCTCTTTGGCCTTCAACTTAGGACACGACTTGATCAAGTGATCATTGGCTTTACAATAATGGCAACGCATCTTCTTTTTGCCCTTATCACCAGAATTGCCAGACGAAGTGCTGCCAGCAGAAGCATTAGGAACAGAAATTTTGCCACTCGCAGCAGAACCATAAGAAGTGGCTGCATTACTGTTACCACCCTTTCTTTGAGAAGCAATAAAAGCCTGTTCAACTGCACGCTGCCTAGTCCTGTTTTTTCTAGAAAGTGACTCTTGCAACAGCAATGTGCATAATGCATCAAACTTGACAACTTCAGGATTTCCTTGGGTCATCAGTCTCCAAGTACTAGCAAAAGTCTGGTAGGAATCTGGTAAGGCATCAAGAACAGTCTGCACAAGGGAACTGTCCGAAATGACTTCACCTGCAGAAATGAGTTGCTCATTGATATCCTTGACACTAGCAAGGAAAGTGTCCATATCATCTTCCTCATGCATAATCTTCGACTCTAGCTCTTTACGCAGCAAAGCAATTTTAGCCTCATTGCGGCTTGCATAAAGACCTGCTAGAATATCCCAAGCCTATTTTGCAGATTTTGCTGAACGGATGTGAGGAATAATGGTGCGCTTCACAGACAACGCAATCAATGCATGAGCCTGCGCATCCTTAACATCCCAACGAGCTTGTTCTGCCGTAGGCAAAACAACTCTAACAGCTGCAATCCTTGCAGCAAGACCTGCAACATCCTCAACATCGCCTACATCTTCAGAACCAGGACGTACATCAATGCCCTGCACAATGTTCCAGACACCTTTTGACACAAGAACATGTTGCATCATATAAGCCCACATAGGGTAGTTGTCCCCATCCAACATGTCCTCAGCAGCAAACATCTTGAACACATCTGTGTTGTTGTTGTCAGCCATGGTAAATGTTGCACCTGATGTGAAAACTGCCCGAAAACAGGAGAAATGGAGCGGGAACAACTTGTGCTATATAGCACAAACCGTAGAAGACTATAAGGCACCTGTTATGCAGAAAACGGTACTGACAGAAAATCTGCACAAAATGACGAAATAGCCTGTGCAGTACTGCCCGTAGTGGAAACGGAGGCCGAAATGAGCCCAAATCAAAATTCTGAGCAGACCAAGCTCTTCGAGCTTTCCCAAAATATTTGTCGACCTGCGAACGCTCGCCAAAGCTCACTGAAATCGGAGAAAGTGAGCAGGCGTATGCTGGAGCAGCTGGCGACTAAGCCCGGGAAGACGTGACCTGCTCTGATACCAATTGTTGGAATTAGGGTTGCAGAGAAACACACACAGCTTGGAGAAGACGAAGGGAGCTCAAGGCACACAATAGAGAGAGTGTTACTTAGTGTGCAATGGAAAGATAGATAGCCCTAGAGTGATGGGCGTATATACAATGCACGGGGGAAAAAACCTCCTAAAGAGGGAAAAGATGCCCCGGCGGTCCTAGTGTGTTCACACACATCACTACCACATGTATATGGTAACACAATTGTACCTTTGTCAAGAGCAATATAAAAGAAATACCAAAAGGGGCGCTAGGGTTTTGGGGATAGTGCAACTCCGTGTCTACTATGTGGATTTTCTGTCTTTTTTTTTAGTTGTGTTTGAAGTGCTTAAGTCTTTTTGAGTTATGTTCTTTTCAGTTGGCACACGATGCCTGTCGATTACGCATACTCCCAAAGGTTCAGGGGCTTGGATTCATGGAAATGTGTACATTCCGCAGCGCCAGTTGGGCGAAGCCAGGACAGTTGCTTTGAAGACCCTCGCCCGAACGTTGGGGGCCATCTCAAACAAAAACCTACCGGTAATTGTTGGAGGTGAAGACGGGGGCACGAAGAAGTGGCTACTAAGATGCGGAAGAGGATTCGAGAGCTTAAAGGTTCGAGGCTCGAACCTCATGTACCATTCCAAGTGGGGGAAGGGAAAGTCGGACATCGATCACTTTATCGTGAACGAGTCCGTTGCGAGACAACTTCTCAACAATACAGTACAGAGGGGGATAGACTTGTCAGACCATTGGCCACTAGTGTGCCACCTACATTCTGTGGATTCGGGAGTAGCAGCCAAAGCTACTTTACCGTCCATACCCAAATTGGACGCATGTAAGATGGATGTGAATTGCAGGTTGGTCCTCGATGACAATCGATAGAATACTGTCCTGCACCTCGAGCATGAGGACGGGCATGAGACCCAACAATGCTATGACAAGTTTGTTTCCGTTGCTACATCAATTGCCAAGGAGGTAGGAGCTCTTATCACAAAGCCCCCGCCGAGGCCAAGGTCAGGTTGTCGACTCGAACCTCGGGCTCGGAGACTCATTAATGCGCGCTGGAAAGCTTGGAATAAGGTGAGGAACAAAGCTGCGAATGTAACAGACTTGGGACACTCCAAGTCAAGAATCAACCGCGACAGCACCGGCCCGACGGAGTTCCGTGCCTAGAGATATTGGCCCCAAAGACTGGCGTCCCTTTCGGTATTTCTTTTTATATTAATCAGATCAAAGTACAAGAGAGTGGCTAGGGTTTCACTCTCAGACTCTGCGTCCAGATGCTCTGAGAAGTGAAGCCCTCACCACTTATTTAAAGATACAAGGGATGCCCAAAAGCAGAGCCCCAAAAGCTTTTAAAATAAAAAGCATCAGTTCTCTCTCTCTCTTAGAGAGTCTTTTCTCTTTTTTTTATAAAAAAAAAGCAAAATTCGCGTCGCTCATCATTTTCAATGTTTTTTTGTTTTTTTTCAGCCTCTGCAATTTCTGGAAATTAGGGTTTCTGGCAGAATTTAGGGTTTGCAGGAATTTTAGGGTTTTGGCAGAAATTAGGGTTTCTGCTGTCCGCCACGTCATCACTTTGTGACATACCCCCTCTTGAAAGCATTGTAACCCCCTCTTGAAAGCATTGTAATCGACCGCGATTACGCCTACAAAACCGACAAAAGCCATAAACCGTCTTAGCAGACACTGACTGTTAGTAGCTACGTACTAGGAACACACATCTAGCACATGTACAAAATCGACAGTCACATCACACGACATCACAGGACATCATTGGACATCACATGACATTCAACATTCATTCTGATCTTAGACCATGATTTATCGCCTATGTAGCTAGCAATCACATCTAGGTCCAATTGGGACCTCATCGATGTCCGATTGACTAACCCCTATTGCAACCATGTCTATTCGAGATCAATCAGACCAAATGCTGGAGTCATTTCGGCTATCAGTTCCTGCACTCGCAAGAAGTCAAAGAACAAATCAGTATCATTATCAGGAATTCCATTTCATAAAGTCATCCAGCAGAATACTATCAACTCTCAGTATCCCTGAAGCTCAAAGAGACATCAGTGACTTTAGTATCAAAATCGAGGCATCTGTTGACAAAGGAGTGGAGTGACTCCCCTCTTGTGCATCCCACTGCACCAGATCTCCAGCCAAGCTGAATTCTGGGTTCCGTTTGGAGTAGACTATGCTAAACCAAAACATCGAGGTAAAGTTTCACAATCCGAGGAGTATCTGCTAGGTCCTCCTCCTCCATCCACTTCGCATCAAATGCAGGAAAGTTCTTGAACTTAACCAAGAACCCACCTTCGGACTTTACCTTTCTTCGTATCGTTATGTGCCAAAATCTGTTCAGGAACAAGGATCTCCTTGTTTTCTTCCACTTCGGGTTGCTCATCAGGCTCCCCATCATCATGCACATCACCCTTAACAGGTTTCAAGAGACTCACATGCAATGCATTATGAATCCTTCAAGTATCTGGCAGTTTCAATCGGAAGGAGACATCATTTATCTTGTCAGTGATCTGGAAAGGTCCGTAGTATCGCATACTAAGCTTTGGAAAAAGCCTCTACTTTCCCTTTTTCTTTCGTAGGCGTGCCTTCTCAAAAGTAAGAGCACCCAATCATCCTCCTTCAATTTCAAGTCGCGACGATGGCGATCCTCTGTCTTTTTCTGTCGTTCTTGAGACTCCTGCAAAGTCTCGCGAACCTTGGCAAAAGCCGTATCCAAATCTCGCGAATATTCATCCGCTTCAAATATCTAATCTTTCGTGCTCAGGAAGGATGGAACCTTCGCAGCACTTTCAACAATCTCACATGGCGTCTTTCCCGTCGAAGAGTGTATCGTGTTATTGTAGGCAAATTCCACCAAAGGTAAGTTCTTTTCCCATTGAGTCTTCTGATCCGAGATACAAGACTTCAATAAATCTAAAACCACTGAATTGGCAATCTCAAATTGCCCGTCAGTCTGCAAGTGGAACGATGACGAGAACTGCAACTGCGTGCCAATGTTCTCCTAAATTGCCTTCCAAAACAAACTCATAAATCTGGGGTCTCTGTCCGAGACAATCGTCTCAGACGTGCCATGTAATCGGAAAATCATCGTGATCATTCTGTGTTTTCGGGAGATCAAAAATGAAATCCATTTCAATACTTTCCCAGGGGCGGGTGGTATGGGTAAAGGGTGTAACAACCCCTGTGCCTTATGCCTGTCAAACTTGACCTTCTGGCATACTGCGCACAACTCTTCCACGTCCTTTTTGAGTCACGGCCAAAAGAAGTATCTCTCTACCCCTTTCATGGTGGTAGCAATGCCGCGGTGACCCGTAAAAGGTGGACAGTGGCATTCAGTCATAACCTTTTCCTTCAACGCTGTGTAACGCACAACATAGTCTTTTTCATCATGTAGCCTTCCCGAAGGGAGTAACCAGCTACTGTCTCCCCATCCCGTATCCGTGTAAAAATATCTGCAAAATCTGTATCTGTGGCATACTGATCGACCATATCCTCGAAGCTCCTATGATGTATCACGGAAATAGCTAGAACCAACGGTTTCCAAGACAAAGCATCTACCAGCACATTCTTCTGTCCCTGCACATGGACAATCTGGAAGTGGAACTGTGACAAGATGTTCGCCCACCGCATCTGCTTTTCCGAAAGCTGCTTCTGTGACAAGAAGTAGCGCAAACTATGATGGTCTGTAAAGACAGTGAAATCCGCTCCGAGTAGGTAATGCCGCCACTGAGTAAGAGCATGGATAACCGCCAATAGCTCTTTCTCATAAATCTGTGCTGTCATCTCCGGCCTAGAGAACAAACGGCTCTCGTAAGCTATGACATGGCCTTCTTGCATCAAGACCGTACCCAGACTACGACCACAAGCATCACAATATACTTCAAATGACTTCTGCAAGTCCGGCATAGTCAAAATAGGTCACGTAGTCAATTTCTCTTTCAATGTCCGAAAGGCACTCACCTCTGTGGGTCCCCACGACAAAGGTACTCCTTTCTGTGTCAAGGTATGCAAAGGGGAAGCAACCTTTGCAAACTTTCGTATGAACCGCCTGTAGTACGAACACAATCCCAAGAAGCTTCTAACTTCATGGACATTCCTCAAATCGGGCCAATCACGGATAGTCTCTATCTTGGCCAGGTCCATTTGCACTCTTGCTGCTGACACACTGTGTCCCAAAAAGTGTATCTCTGGTAGGAAAATTTCACTTTTCTTTGCATTAATCACTAACTTGTGATCTCGTAATGCGTGAAAGACTTGAAGCAGATGATCTCTGTGTTTTGCCTCATTCTTGGAGAAAACAATGTGTCGTCAAAGAAAGTGCCAACAAATAGCATGTACTCTCGAAAAATTGAGTCCATCATCTGGTTAAATGTCGCCAGAGCATTGGTTAAGCCAAAAGGCATCACCAAAAACTCAAATAACCAAAACTCGTCCGAAAATCTGTCTTATAGACATCTCCTGGCGCTATCCTAATCTGATGATATCCACTCTTCAAGTCAATCCTGCTAAAGCACGAGGATCCTTGTAACTTGTCGAGTATATCATCGATCCTAGGAATCTAAAATCTGTTCTTGATGGTGAGTTGGTTGAGAGTGCTATAATCGATGCACATTCTCCAAGATCCGTCTTTCTTCAAAACCAACAACATTGGAGTTCAATACGGTGAAGTACTAGGTTGGACAAGACCCTTTTTCCAAGAGATCTTTCATTGGGCTCATAATCTTTTCATTCTGTACTCGGCTCACACGGTAAGGTGGCCAATTCGGTTGTGTGCTTCCATGTATCAGATCAATGGTTTGATCTTCAGGCCCTCTGAAAAGCAATCGGCATGAGTGTGGAGAAAAATCTTGGCGTTCTTTTGATCATGTCAAAACATATTCAACCTTTATCCATCGTTCAGTTCTCTCCCAAAAGAATGAGTAAGAAACTGAAGTTCATCAAGTACAATCTCTAAGCCCTTCATTTATCAAAGTCGCTTTCTCGGCCCGGTAGTCAACCACGGCGTAGTTCTTGTGGTACCAAGGGACCCTGAGTAGAACATCACTCGCGTGCCCTGAACACCCTTGTCATTGCAAACGAAGTTTGCCAATGCTCGGTGTAATGGCAACATCCCATCCGGGTGCCAGTCGAACTACCACCGCCTGTGGCGTCAGTCTGTCGGGCGTAATTCCAAATCGAGCCGCCAATTCCAAATGAAAAGAAGTTGGCCTTGGCTCCTTCAAAAGAGCTTCCTGATCCTTCACTTTGCCCCAAAAGCAGCAAAGTTTGTACTTTCATTCATTAGATTCGGTGCAGATCCCACGCCATGTGGTACCAGTTCTGCTTTTCTATCTGCCTTTTCTGCCACATTCCTCAGCTGCTCTCGAACTCTCAGGCCTATCGTCATCTTTATCATTCTGTTCTTTCTGTGCCTTTTTAGGGCACTTCGCGGAGATATGTCCATGTTTCCCGCATCCAAAGCACTTCCCCTCTCTGATGAAGCGAGCTCTCTCCTCAGGAGTAAGCTTGGGTCGTGCATCCTTTTTCTTTGGGTTCCTCTTTTTCTTTCTACTTTCATTCCCAGAAGTCTGTTCCGCTCGTTGTGTCATGGCCTTATCTGTGGGGTAGGTCAAACTGCCAGAGTGAATGGCAAAGCCCCGCTTCGCATGACTCATCAACTCCTAAATAGAAGCTGACTTCTATTCCAAGCAGTGATCTCGGATCTCTGTAGGTAGACCCAAGGTAAACCGCTCAATCTGTTCTCTGAACGAGATCTTCTTGAATGAAGAGGCGGGTAGAAAAGAGCTCCAAAATCTTTCACAGTAAGAATTCAATGTATCGCTCTTGGTCATCCGAAGATGGTTCCAAGCAGCTCGTACATCTCGTTCATAGTCTTGCGTCAACCAAGAAGACATAAAAAGCTTCTTAAATTTCAGCCATTTAACTGGCGCAGTCTTGTTTAAAAGAAGCGTGGACCACCAAGTACGAGCATTCCTCTTAAAGTAAGAGGCAGCTCTCCGAATCTTGGAGTGCTCTGAATAGCGTCCTTCCGCGAAAGCGATGTCAAATTGCTGTATAAAAGACAAAGCCTTCGAAGCATCTGAGTATCCTGAAAAAGTATCAAACTTGATCGAGTGGCCACCTTCCTTAAACTCTCGGACTTTCTTACTTTTATCTTCGAGAAAGTCATACTGGTTGGCTTTGTAAAAATTCTTCTGGTTCGCATAAAAGTTTCCGTTGTCAGAGTCTGAACTGTCCGTAGACGAGTCCTCTGTAGAAGTGTCACTCACTGGGCGAGACTTAGACTTCCTTGCCTTTTTCTTGCCCTTTCCGAAGCGGCTTCGCTTTTTTGCTTTTCTTGTCTTCTTCGCTCGAGTCTGAAGAGCTAGAAGAACTGTCAGAAGAAGAAGAAGAAGAACTGGGTAGGTCTTCAAACTTGACGCGCTTCTTCAATTTCTTTGCCTTGTCAAATGTCGATAACGACCTAAATATCTCGGGAAGTGAGTGCCTTTCTTTTGCTTTTTGCCGTGTTTTTTGCCTTTCTTTTGCACGTCGAAAAGCTGAGCAATCCGTGCATCAACCACGTTCTCCAGTTCCTTCTCCGTATATTTCTTGGAGGCAGAAGGTTTCTTGAGAGTGGGTTTCGGGAGTGGTGTTGTGGTTCTCTGCCACTCCATCTGTACCTCTTCCAAAGAGGTCTGCTTCATATATTTTGCCATCTTCGGGTCCTTGGCAAAATTGAGCATCATCTTTGTTGCATCGCCAATCAATTGATGACGCTCCATCTCTCTTTGCTCCGCCTGAGTAGGCCGAGGCGGGCCATACTCTCTGTTTGAATCTTCATTGTGATCCCAGCCCGCATCTCCAGATGCAGAGGGAGTCGACTGATCATTGCCTGAAGCCATAGGTGCCGCGGAAAAAAAATTCGGGGATCGGATTTCCCGTAGAAGAGAAATCGGCCGTGCTCTGATACCACTGTAACAGACTTGGACACTCCAAGTCAAGAATCAACCGCGACAGCACCAAATAACCACTTCAAAACAAGTCACATATCACAATAGATGTACACTGGCCCGATGGAGTTCCGTGCCTAGAGATATTGGCCCCAAAGACTGGCGCCCCTTTCGGTATTTCTTTTTATATTAGTCAGATCAAAGTACAAGAGAGTGGCTAGGGTTTCACTCTCAGACTCTGCGTCCAGATGCTCTGAGAAGTGAAGCCCTCACCACTTATTTAAAGATACAAGGGATGCCCAAAAGCAGAGCCCCAAAAGCTTTTAAAATAAAAAGCATCAGTTCTCTCTCTCTCTCTTAGAGAGTCTTTTCTCTTTTTTTTTATTAAAAAAAAAATAAAATTCGCGTTGCTCATCATTAATTTCTTTTTTTTCCAGCCTCCGCGATTTTTGGAAATTAGGGTTTTTGGCAGAATTTAGGGTTTGCAGGAATTTTAGGGTTTCTGTTGTCCGCCATGTCATCACTTTGTGATAGCGAACACTAGGGTGGCCGGCAAGCGGTTAGGGAGTACAAGGCAATAGCACTTCGTGCGAAGGCCGCTGTCCGTGACAGTAACAAAAGATCCTTGGAGCGCTTCGTGGAAAAAGGAAATGAGCTCCTAAGGGAGGGTCAAATGAAGAAATTCTTTACCCACCTCAAGAAAATAGTTGGGAAGGGGCAAGGAACTATTGCCAATCAACCTTTGAACGCAAATGGGGAGCTAGTAACAAAATCAGAGAGGCAATTACAAGTATGGGAGGGTCACTACTCCAAGGTATTCGCCGATACGGACGGTACCAGCAAGGATTCGCTTGCATGGTATGACAAACACGTGCGCATCTGGCCTGGTATGCCTGAGGTATGTGACCCGTTGAACTGGTATGAAGAGGCACAAGGCAGGGGTGGCGATGGTTTACCACCCGAATTCTTTAAGCTGCTTGTGAAAGATAAAGGGCTTAGATCGGATCCGCGTAAGCCATGATCGAAGATGGGCAAGGCATACTTGCACATGATTGAGGGCATTTACGACACCGGAGACATCCCGGTCGGCGCTAGCGACGCAGTGATTGTGTCAATCCTCAAGAAGGGCGATTTGACCAATACTGATAACTATCGCGGGATCGTGTTAATCTCCGTTGCCATAAAAGTCCTCACTACGGTCGTGATTAGGCGGATCACTAAGATACTTGAAAAGAGGAACTTTTTCAATCCCGGCCAAGCAGGATTACGTACGAATAAGGAATGCATAGGGCAAGTTGCATGTTTGAAGGAGATCGTGAAACTCTGTCATTAAGGATGGGAAACCAACCTATGCAGCCTACATTGATTTCAAGAAGGCATAAGACACAGTACTGCACGAGGCGTTGTTCCTAAAGCTCGCTGCGGCTGGCCTGCAAGGTCGAGCACTTAGATTTTTCCAAGCCCTCTACAGGTCCACCTCTGTTAAAGTCCGACACATGGAACAAGTGTCGGATTCGATTCCGGTGCAGCAGGGAGTCCGCCACCAAGGATGCCCGGGATCGCCTTGTCTATTCACTATATACATTAACGATATTTTAGACGCAGATGGGGAAACATGGGGCTTGGAAGTACCTAACCTCCTTAAGAGAATTAAAGGACTCTTTTTTGCTGACGACCTGGTTCTACTTGCTGACTCTCCTGAAAGCCTACAAACGAGCCTTGACAAGGTAAGTGAATGGGCAAAAGACGTGGGGCATGACCTTTGGAATCGATAAATGCATGGTCACGGTGTTCCACGAAGACCTGCAGGATCTCTCTATGAGGATCTTTATTCTGGATGGTGAGATGGTTGCAGTAGGTGAAACGTACAAGTACCTTGGCATCGACGTAGACTCGACCTTTTCCATTGAACGCATCGTTAGGAGCGAGCGGACAAGGGGAGGAAAAGCCTATTCGCATGTCAGCACCTACTGGCAAACCGAGCCATCCCTATATGGTCTCGACTGACTGTTTTTAAGGCGTGCGTATATCCAGTGATTTGTTATGGCGCGGAAATTATGGGGGCCCACGATCAGTGTGTCCTTCACTCTCTGCAGCGCCTCGTCGCCACCAGGATGCGAATGTTACTCGGAAAGGGAGCAAGGTCAATCTTTGTAGGGACGGCAACTCTCCATCAGGAGTTTAACATACCACCCGTACCTGCCTTTTGTGGGGGACAACGAGCAAGGGCTTTTGACAAGTACCGCTCGGTTTCATCTACCTGGATAGGCTCCTTGGTAAACAAGAAGCCTAAGAACCAACCGTTCAAGAAGTGGACTTGGATGACAAGAACCCAGAATTGGATGAATAAGTATATCCTAGCGGCTGACTTTAGCTCAGTTCGCTACCACGCGTGGGACAAGTGGGACGAGAGGCATTTGTGCCTGGCGTTGGAGCCCTATAAGGAGGCCGGCTTTGAACAAACACGTGGATACGTGTTGCAGCTCAATAGGAGCACTATAGTGAATAGGAAGGAGGAGAGAATGCTGGCTCTCGCGAGAGTAGGTGGGCTTAAACTGGCGGATAGTTACATGCACGGACACAGCATTTGCACACTGTGCTCCCAGTTAGAGGGTCGTTCGCTTTCGCATTTGCTGATGAATTGTTCGGTGGTTGATGAATCTAGGGGGAGATGGCTAGACCGATTCAACTCCACCTTCAACGCAATCGACCCTTCGTTGGACCCTGAAGAAAGGACCGTTATCCTCCTTGGTGGGGAGGCTCGCGGGAAGCGAATGCCCTTCTGGGTATGCCGTGATCTGCACTCGAGGGACGGAACCGCAGGGCATGTGCCTGTGGCGAAGTTCCTCGGTGAAGTTGTACCCCGGTACTTGGGTGCTCTGCATAGGCGGATGGGGAGATAATGCTCCCCTTCCTGTGTTGTTATTTTGAATCCGATCCCTTCCGGGGGAAATGACGTAATTCTCCCCAAGCGAAGCCAGATGAGCTACAAGAGCGTCCAAGTGCCATTTCCCCCCGGGGGGGTCAACTTCACCTAAAAGGGGTTGGGAGGTGCAAAAGGGGATGCCACCTGTGAGCCGACGCCCTTCCAAGCGGGTATGGCATTTCCTAGGGGAAAACCGTCGGGTTTCAAAGGCAGTTTAGTGAGGTGAGCGATAAGTTACCTGGAGGAGGCAACTCTAAAGGGAAGACCGAAGCAAGTCCCGCAGTACCTGGGCCTCTGAACAGAGGTACTTGGTCGTTGTCACGCCCAAATCAAGTTGGCGAAATGGGTCTCTCAAGGGAATAGTCATGGCCCTAAGAGTGTAGAATTTGGCCTCTCGTAGTCCAGAGGAAACTAGCGACAAAAGCGTTTGCCTTCGGTTTCTGGGTGCATAGTCCTGGTCGTTCTTCTTGTATACTTTTTTGGTGTATGAGGGGAGCGGCCGGGCGTGCCCTACCCGACTCTGAAAACAAGACAAAAAACAAAACAAACATAAACGAATGTAGAGAGTGGACATCAAGCTCACCTCCTAGCCATAGAGCCGAGCCTGGGAGCTTGCAGCCAACAAGCTAGCCTCTACTATAAGGGTTGGTGTCCCATATCACCAAGCCCACTCCGATGCAGCTATGCGGGTAGAGCTGCCTAGGGCCTAGAGTCCCAAGTGTGGTGATCACACAAGATAGCTCACTAATGAGCCTAGGGTCCTATTTTTACAAGATCCCTTAACCGCCCTAACCATAGGGCCATGTTCACACTTGGCCGGACATAACTCAGCAGACGCCATCTTGATGTTTGGAGACATAATAGTGTAGGGGAGAAAAATTTAATTGAGTGCACACGTTTGCTGGAGGACAACAAGCACTCTTCAAAGAGGAAAGAATGGATGCTTGTAGAGAGGAACCCTTTTTTAATTGACATCATGTGAGAAGCAATGCATGACTAGGAAATTACAGATTTTTCAGCTGAAAATCATAATGCGCATTGATCAAGTCATGGGCTGCATATTCGGTCACATGCACACCATGGTCACATGCCTGTGCAAAACATGCTTCCCACATGCATTTGATAGGGATGAAGTGGGAGAACACTTTCCTACACAAGTTGGTGGTCATGTAGAGCCATTTAGAGTCCAAAATTGTGATATTCAGCCGCCTATACCCTTCAAAATGGCCAGGTAATACATCAGCCAGCAGCTCCACTCATTTGGACCTACAACACTCAGGTGATGCAAGTAAATCCATGGAGCCTAAAACTTCAAGGATGGGAATAAACCTGTGATGTTTGATGCATTCTGTGATGATCATGATCCAAGCAAAGTGTTGGCTTGTTGCTCAGTTTGATATTGCTTTTGGTGATGAAGTTTTTATCGAAACATCCATGCTTGGTTATGTAAGTATGTTTTTGAAAGGTACAGCTGCATATTGGTGGATATCCATATCTTTCCTTTACATATTGCACAAATTTGTCTCATGCTAGAACATCATTTTCCTACAATAACAGGAAACGATTCAGCCCCCCTTAGTACTCTCTCTCTCTCTCTCTCTCTCTCTCTCTCTCTCTCTCTCTCTCTCTCTCTCTCTCTCGCGGTGGGTATGGGTGTCATTGCCCTTGCATTCTAGTTAGTCATACATTTTGTCTTGTAAGGATTGGTTTATAACATTCTAGGTGGTCATGTTTGATAGTTTTTTAATTACTAGTAGTCCTTGATCTCACTTTCTATAAAGAGGTATAGCGATACTTTTTTGGGTGTAAGCTTATTTGTCTGCAATGTTATCTTGCAGTTGTCAATAGCCACTGAGGACAAAGTTTTTCCAGTAGTAGCTTTTGACAGGGCTGCTAGAAGCCTAATGGGTTGCTCCGCAGATGAGTTTTACCATTTTGCTTCTTGTAATCCTTGTGCAGGTATGATCTCTCTTATGAGTCATAAGATTTTTTGAAATTTAGTTTGAATGCGCTATTTATGCCTTTTAAGCAAGATGCCCAAAGTGGAAAGTAACTAAGGATGTATTTGATCTTTCCTAGAGTTCAGTTTTGGCCTCCTATGGACGTCAATAGAATCTCTCTCTCTCTCTCTCTCTCTCTCTCTCTCTCTCTCTCTCTCTCTCTCTCTCCTTCTTCTCGTGTGTGTGTGTGTGTGTGCGCGCACGCTAATAAAAAGAAGAAAATCGTGTAACCTTTCTATCACCCAAGTGTGGTAGATTGGTTATGCCATTTCCCTCTTGAATAACAGGTCTTGAGTTCAACTCTCTTCATCGGATAGATCTTTAAGGTCTCTTGGGGTAGTTTCCTACGGTGTTAAAATTCTCCTCTTCTCGGGGGGGTGTGTGTGTGCGCGCGCGCTAATAAAAAGAGGTTCTATCACCCAAGTGTGGTAGATTGGTTATGCCATTTCCCTCTTGAATTACAGGTCTTGAGTTCAACTCTCCTCTTCGGATAGATCTTTAAGGTCTCTTGAGATAGTTTCCTACGACGTTAAAATTCTCTTCTTCTCGGTGTGTGTGCTAATAAAAAATGGAAAATGGTATGACCTTTCTATCACTCAAGTGTGGTAGAATTGGTTATGCCATTTCCCTCTTGAATAACAGGTCTTGAGTTCAACTCTCCTCGTCGGATAGATCTTTAAGGTCTCTTGGGATAGTTTCCTACGATGTTAAAATTCTCTTCTTCTCGGGTGTGTGTGTGTGTGCTAATAAAAAGTGGAAAATGGTATAACCTTTCTATCACCCAAGTGTGGTAGATTGGTTATGCCATTTCCCTCTTGAATAAAAGGTCTCGAGTTCAACTCTCATCGTCGGATAGATCTTTAAGGTCTCTTGGGATAGTTTCCTACGACGTTAAAATTCTCTTCTTCTTCTTCTTCTCTCTCTCTCTCTCTCTCTCTCTCTCTCTCTCTCTCTCTCTCTGTGTGTGTGTGTGTGTGTGTGTGTGTGTGTGTGTGTGTGTGTGTGTGTGTGCGCGCGCGGGCAAAGAGTGGCTACATATATTCATGTACATGAAAGTTTCAAAGGTCGCAACAAGCAAGCAGACCCAATGAAAAAGTTTTATCAATACTGTTTGAATGCTCAAAAAATGACCCATCAGAAGTGGAGGTTCCAAAAGGCCACAATCATTCCTGAGGTCCCAAGTACGTTGGCATAGAGGACAGCCCTTGCAGATCCATAATCTCCTCTGCAAGGTCTGGTCAACTACCACCCACTCTAACGAGAGACTGAGGTAGGGATCCAAAGAGCTACTATTGTCATTGAAAGATTACTGGAAATCAAGGGTAAGGCAGCTTTCTGAGTCTCTACTGATGCTAGTGTGTGAAAGCTTGAGGAGCATGCAGGATTACTTACCCAGATGGTCTATGCTGTAAATGATGAGTGACATCGAGAAAGTCAAACCACCGGAAACCTCTATGTAGTTCTTTCTTTGCTTGGATGTGAGAGATGAGAGGGAGACAGGAAATCTCGCTCTCGCCTCGAATGAGGACAGGCTGCTTAACAACGTCAATGAAAAGTAGGAGCTTAGAAGGGGTTTGAACTTGCAAAACCACTTAATGCCCAATATGACATCGCGACCAGCAAACTTAGAGACTACAAACCGACTGGTAAATTGTGCTTGTTGAATGACCAGGTTACATCATTGCATTCATGAGAGAGAGAGGCATCGATGCCTTCAGAAAACCTTGCACCGGAAAGGTGGGAATGGTGGTAGTGTGAAGACGTGCACACTCAACCATAGCCTCACTAATAACATCTTCAGATCTGCTAGAATCAAACAACACAACAACTCTTTGCTCTAACTCGACATGTATGGTACCATGCAACATACCTACTCATGAGGGCAGACTGTTGGTTGCCAACTTGCCACTAGAACCTTGTTTCTTCTTTCTCTCTCTCTCTCTCTCTCTCTCTCTCTCTCTCTCTCTCTCTCTCTCTCTCTTCCCATTCTCCGCTCAGACAGACACAGAGTGCTTGCTTGTACAAGAAAGTTGTGGAAGTGCACGTGAAAATAAACTCTCTGTATTCACATCGTTCAGTCTTTGTGGAAGACATGAGATAGCATTATCTAGTCATGTTTAGCCATAGAAACATCATTTAAGTAGAAATATTTTAACTGTATGTTGATTTACTCCTTTCTGTTGTGATAGTGGAGAATGTATCCAAGGTTCTTTTGGGGGAGATGGTTGAACTGATGCTAAGGCCTCCAAAAAGTGGACGAGCGCAACACATGAGAGTGGTCTCTGTATTTCCGCTTGCGCCGGATTTTGAGCAGATAATTGGCACTCTCAAGAGAATGTACATGAAAGGGTCACAAGATGTTTGAGAGATCAAATAAGGGTTTAATTGTTCTTTGTCATGGCAGTGAAAGATATATTTATTACTTCAGAGGTGGCATAATAGCTTTGTATCCTACCTGGAAGTGTTGGAGCATAAACAAGGAGTACAGGAGTGAGCGATGGCGGTGATTGCGATGGAAGACTCAATTGTCCCATAACAGGTAAATGAATTCAATTTGATTGATTAGTCGTCATATTTGGCATCTCTTTATCAGTCAATTCAGTAGTATCCGCAAAGAAGTGGCTTTCTATGTCAATGGAGGGCATGAGTGTCTAAAACAAGGATCACTGTCACGATATTGCAATCTAAAGCAGAGTAATGAACTCAAAAGTAGATGGTCTTAAAAGCTTTTTTCAATGGTAAGCTTAATATGGCTGAAAATTGTTTTTTCTCCATGAAGTCACGTGAGCAATTTCTAAGTATGTGTACAAGATGCAGTTTGTAAACCTCTTGGTAGTTTTTTTGTGACAATAGGTGGAAAAGGCAATCTGTTCTTTAGCCAATTCTGCATGTGTTGAGCATGCCTGTGCCAGATCGTTGGTAAGCATTATACTAAGCTATAATTGTTTGGATGGAGCTGAACTTGGAATGCACATGCCCAACAAGGGAAATCCTCAATGTAACAATTGTAATTTACTCAAATTTCACCTTTCTGAGGAGTTTACAACCTAAGTTGTGGTGCACAGAGTAGCTTTGTTAGGATTTAAAAGATTAATGTTGTTTATTTGCATATTCTTGTGCTCATTATAGTTTTTCATTTGTGTGCACGTATTGGGGGGACTTTGTCATGATTAGCTTCGGTTATGCAATTTTCCAAGCACCATGATATTATACTGATCTTTGTTTTGTCTATTGTTGATAGGAAAACCGTCCTATCAAAACCAACTTGGGGCAATAAGTACCTCAACCTCTTACTTAAGACCACACACCATCCAATGAAAACCAACTTGGGGCAATATGAAGTACCTCAACCTCTTACTTAGCTAGTTTCCATTCCAATATATAACTTTTAAATCTCAGATTAAGCCATTCAAACCTAGCAGTAGCTTTAGTTTTATCATCTCCTAGTTTAGAGTGTGTCAACAACAATTAGAGCTTAAATCAAGTAGTAAAACTTGTGTGAATGGGAGCCCCAACTATGAGAGCCCAAATTAAATACTAATAGAAACCACTAGATAGGGAGACTCCTTAGTGATGTGGGTGGTGCATTATAAGTTTTAATGTGTTTTATGTACGCTCGATAGAAAGGTATATTATAGTTCATATTAGTTAGATAATTGCACTTACAAGAGAACATTTCAATTCAATTTTAAAAAAAGTTGCAACCTTATGAAAATAGATAGGTAGTTTTATTCCAATCCACAAAATATTTGAAGGGGTTTTTTTATTAAGCTTTGATTACATGTGATATTGAGGATTTAATAAGATGCACCCCTCAAGCTTAGTCTAAGGACAAATTCATCTAGTTTTATTCGAGGGTACTTTAGAGATAATTAAAAAAGTTTAATTAATTGCTTAAAATTAATAGAGACCTATGAGAGAAAGGGAGTCTAGAACAAGGCATGTTCTATCTGTTAACTCATCATCTTAGGAGGAGAAGAATCCCATCATGCATACATCTCAATAGGAAAGACAAACCTCCAAACCATGCACAACTAGAATATGAGCAAGGCATTCAAACCCTAACCCTTATCACATGGTCAACATACCGAGTGGAGAGGAAGAAGCTTGACAATTAGAGAAACATGTTAGAAGGTAATGAAAGCTAGAGGGTGATCCTAGAGAGAGAGAGAGAGAGAGAGAGAGAGAGAGAGAGAGAGAGAGATGACCCTAACCATGCACCCAACATCTTAACCTGTCAATCTGACTCACCTTATTCTATTGGATAATATTAGAACAATAACGGTGAGTGAGGGGAGGGGTTTGCTTTATTTAGAAATCACATAAATAACTTGTAGTTGTGGGCCATTGAAAAAACCCCTTATTCATCATGGTTTCATCAATAAAATTATCCCTATTTTTAAATAACTCAATGTATTTTTTCTAAACCAAATGTTAGAGTTATCTCTTGTGTCTGTTGTATTAAATCTTCCAAAATCCTTGAATGAAAAAACCCTCTTGGTGATGTCATATTAGTCATATTGGTGATGTCATAAGGTGGAATCCTCGAGGTTGATGCCTTGTTCACCTTTTCTATCTTCACTTACAATGATGATGATGAAGAGGGCAAGAAGTCTAGTGTGTGAGAGCTTGAAGCTTGTGTGATAGTGGAGGTGATGATGAACATAAAGCTTGGGAGACAACATGAAGAAGATGGGAAGCTTTTGGCAATGAATTTGCAAGCCATACTAAAGATGGTGTGGCAAGATTGCTGCCATGGAGGATGTGCGACTTTAAATTTCTCGTTAAAAGAAAATCAAAACTGGTTACCATGAAGATACCCATGCATGTACTTGGGGTCATTGTCGCGTACATAACGTGCATATACTTGTAGTCATGCATGGATTAAAAAATTATTGCCTCTGTGTGTGTGGGGGGGGCTCTCTCTCTCTCTCTCTCTCTCTCTCTCTCTCTCTCTCTCTCTCTTTATCTCTCTCCCCAATTACCTATGCTCTCTCCTCTTTTTGTGGCAAAGTTCCATGGCTATTGTTTTAACCTCTCATATGTTTTTTGATCAAGCGGCTTTAATAATTCTATTACACAGGTCAAGTAATTCTTATGCCTTTCACAAGGTTATTAGCACATTCTACAAGTGTAGTAAGGACATTGTCAACATGACTCTTGTAATCACACATTAATATCTATTAGCACCTCATACGACAAAATGGTTCCCTACTAATTATTTAATAAAACTATCTATGGTTGAGGCTGATTATATCCTATACGAGACACTATATAATCACATGTCTCTATTGTTGTGCAAATTTTTTGATAAAAGATGAGAATATCAATTGTATTTTTGTTGGACCTTAGTTTTCAATGTCAAAAATAGTTAGCATTCCCGATAAATATATAGCTTAATTTTTTGTAAAGATCCTAATTGTTTATTTTGAAAATAAAGGTTTTTCTTTAGCAATAATTCTAGCTTCTTGTTGAGTCCATCACGTGTGCGTGCAAGAGCTTGTGCTTGCCACCATTTTATAATGTCAGGACTAGGCTCTCTCGTCTCGAGTCTCTCAATAAGAAACAGGTTCCCTTCCAAAGCCTCCTCGCTATCTCACACGGGCAGAAGGGGATCAATGGCCCACACCCATTTCGGGGATCGGGTGTGATCTGAGCCATCCAATGCGTTGTGTAAATTTGGGAAAATAGTTAAATTCGGGTGCAACAAAACTTGTAAATTCGGGTGTCCAGACACTATCTTTTTCGACTTTTTTTTTTGGCAAGGTTAAGACAAGTGAACAACCAAGGTTTGAGACATGCTCGTGTTGTACTTTCAACTTTTTGTAGAGGATCTAAACAGAATGATTGTTGAGCTCCAAATTTGAAGCAGTCACATTGCATTGTGCACTCCAATCTATGTAGACTCATAGTGCCGAGTGTAGAAGCATATGTGAGTTTACTTGGTTTCTATATAAATGTTGCTTTTTCTCTGGTTGTACATTTCTTTCTCTTCAAGAATTACTTGCCTTTTTATTTACATATCACCACGATCGTCATTGCACTTGAAAAGAATTGGACGAAACACATTTGTGACATGAATTTTGCTTCTACGTGCTGAAGTTTAATCCAATATGTATGTTTTCAAAGGCATAAACAGAATGATGAATTCATGGAAGAGCACTAACCTAATCATATCCATTTGGACACACTCCATGTCCACTTTGGAAAATCAAATCAACCACTTCTTGCAAGATAGTCATTTTGACAACTGGCAAGAAAACCTTGTTAAAATCTACACCTTGCTTTTGCTTGAAACCTTTGGGAATCCAATCTAACCTTGTACTCCGGATTCTTGCCATTGGGTGCATTTTCAACTTGTAGATCCATTTACATGGCAAAGCATCCTTCCCTTTTAGCAATAGTATTGAGTCTCAAATTTGAGTCTTTTGCAAAGTAACCATCTCCGACTTTATATCCCTCTACCACACCACGGTGTTTGGACGCATCACTTTTGCACACTTTCTTCACCCTTTGGTGCATTGATAACCTTTACTTTTTGTCCATAAATATGTGATATAACATCTTGAAATGTAACCTTTCTGACCTCAACCTATTTGGGAGGCTTTTCTTGCATTTTTAGCTCATTGCATATGACATCATTGCTATAGATTATCTTATGAGACATTGGGCCTTGTAGACAATAACCTATCTCATTACTTCTCCGTAGCCAAGGAAAATGCACGTCTACAATGTTGGTTCAAGTTTCTTTCTGAGCTTCTTTGGCACATGCAAAAAGGCTTTACAAACAAAGACTCTCAAACGGTGATAGGCAGATTTACAACTACTCCAAGATTTGTCCTGAACACCACTATCTAATGACTTCAATGGTGATCTATTAAGCACATGAACTATGGTTCTCAAAGCTTCAACCCAAAAACCATATGGCAAATTAACATGGGATAACATATTGTAAAGTCGCTCTTGAATCATGGTATTCCTCTTCTCGAAAACTCGATTTTGGGCTAGTGTATGAGGAGTAGTGAACTCTCTCTTAAGGCCATGCACATCACAAATGTGTGGAATTCATGGGAAAGATATTCACTACCATTGTCAATCCTCAAGCATTCAAGCTTCTTCTTCAATTGATTTTGTATACTCCAGTTCTTAATGATGAGTAATGCATTATCCTTATGCTTCAAAGGATTTGCTCAAACCTTCCGAGTTGCATCATCTATGAAAGTGATAAAGTTTGCAATACCATCTCTAGAAAAGTAGTATGAGGTGATCTAGTTTAACTCTCATGAACACAATATTCACACACATCAAAATTTTAAAAAATAAATGCAGACAAAGAATGCAAATGAGATAAGGCTTTCATTGCATTTGGCTGAAATGCCTACTAAGTTATGCAACATAGAAGTGTTTTCCTACTCTGTTATGTTTAATATATGACCTTGAGCCATAAATACATATAATGGATAAAGGATTCCACAATTACCCCCTCTAGCCATGGCTAAAGTGTTATTCTATTATGGTAGTGATGTCTGTGACGCTTAGGACCACTAGAGGACTTTTTTTTCCTCATTAGGAGGTTTTTTCCTTGGCTTGTATATATGCCCATCACTCTAGGGAAATCCTTATCCTAAAATTAGCACATTCAATAATATTTCTTTACGTGTTTTGTGCTCTTGAGTTTCTCCATCTTCTCCATGTTTGCGAGCATTCTTAGAAGCTATCTTTCTTCTTACTCTCAGAATTATGGCTTCTTCTTTTTCCCGCACAAAAAGCTCTAGGAGTTGTTCAACTCTCTTCTCAACTAGCCTCACCATGAGTCTACCAAGAAGGCCAAGAAGTAGCATAAGCTCTATTTTCATCTCAAACTCCCTCAATGGAAATAATCAATGGCAAGAGCAGAGGATAAGCAAAGGTTCTTGGGGTCTCATGCAACCAAGAAGGAGAAGGTCTACAATTCCCCCCCCCGCATGGAAAGCAAGAGTGATGAATTTTAAAGTGAAATTTGGTAAGAAGACTGCAAAAGAGGTTTTAGTTAAACATGTTTTCACTCACTTTGATGTCATTGCTCATGGCGGTAATGTCTCAATGGTACACTATCCACAATGCAATTGTAAGTTATCTCTTCCATTCATAGATGCTTATCCTTCTTTTTGTTGTCTTACATTTAGCTCTTACATTTAAGAGTTTTATCCTTTTTCATACAAGGAATCGGAGATAGTGAGTGCATTATAGGCCTCATCTCTATAAGCCATGCTCACATTGGTATCTTATAGTATGCGGGAATAACTAGCAAGAGCTGTGCAAATGAATGCATATTCTTCTATAGCCATCTCTACCAAATCAACCAAAGGAATAAAAAAGGAACATTCGTAAAGGTTCCTCTATTAACCAGCTAGAACTTCGTGGACTGGCCAGTTCCCTACACAACATTGAGTGAGTCATTATATACAAAGGTCTTTCTGAAACTTTGTACCCACTAAATTGGTGAAGCTCGCAAATTTTTGTCCTTTAGTATATCTGTTGAGCTTTTTCAGAGCTGCCATGTACATGTCACTAAGACTATATTAGTCTACATATGCCTTGATTCTTCCTTCAGTGATAAGATTCTTGATGCAGGATGGCATGTGAAAGAGATAGATGGCATATGCTGCGAGATTGCACTTGACACTCTAGTTGTCAAGTATATGATTTCCACTCAGCCACTTATCATCTCCTTTTGGTGCAAGAATTCTCACTTTGTTGGAAGTTGATATTTGCCTATTGATCACTCAACAAGTTTGGAGAGTAACATTGTCATAGATGTGGAAGTGGTCGATAAAGACCTCAACCTTGTGATAGTGATTAAAATAAGGGACCAATGCAACCTGTTGCAACTCCAACACGCCATAGCGGAGGAGACTACGGACAATGATCCCTTATTCTTTAGTACATAAAAGAAGAAGGAGTCAATGCTCAATGTGCACTGTACTCCACCCACACACAACTCATCCTCTCTTCTCCTTCCCCACACCACATACACCGTTCACTCTTCTCACACATTTCAACTGGTATTAGAGCCAAAGTTTCTCAGGTGTCATCTACACCAACACCAATGGCGCGTGCACGAGCTCCATCTTGAGCTAAGGCTCAAGGAAACTTAGGTGCAAAAGAAGATTTCATAGATAAGAACACTGCAAAAATTGGGTATAAGCCTTGGTGCTTGCAAAGCTTTTGAAGCTTCAAAGGCTTGGAATAGTGCATGAAGAAGCATAACAAGGGGACCATTGCAAAGGTAGCACTAAATGAAAGATATAAAATTAAATGCAATGAAAATTGGAAGGTAGCAGCGGACCTAAAGTATTAAAGCACCATTGAAATACACCTTCTTTAGTACATGGCAAGGGGAGCAAAAACGACATTGAAGCTACATCAAGGAGTGCAAGGGGTAGCATTCTCAGTTTGCAAGGGTGTGGTTATGTGTGCGCGCGTGCACACACACACACACACACACACACACACACACACACTCTCTCTCTCTCTCTCTCTCTAAAGTATTGGTTTTTGCTTGCTATTTTCTCCCCCCACTTCGGTTTTTTCCCCCCCTATTGGGATTATAGAGCTTTCTTTGCTCTGCCATTGTAAATACGTGGGGCTAAGCCCTTGCATAATTGAAGCGTGAATTTATTAGTATCCTTATATGGGGAAGGCGGCCCCGTATACTCTCTGACTATGGACCTCCCAGGCGATGGCAATCGCGGGCCGAGTGTGGGATTCTCACAGTAAGGGGCGGCCATGCACATTCATCTCCACCTCCCTGGAAGCGTGCACACCTACATATTTAAACAATGTGCACACCTACATATTTAAACAGAGGTGAGGGCACACCTTGGCCCTCACTTAGCCTTGGACTAGGTTTTTTTGGCTTATTTTTGTCACTGTCTGAACTTGCTAAAGAAATGGAGCTTGCAGCTCAAGCAACACAGATGGTATATTCTACCTTACTACCAATTCCGGTTTTTGGTTTGTTCTTTGTTATAATGCTATGCATGGTTGAGATTGGAGCCGTCTGTTTTACATTGTATATTGGTCATAATCATAAACAAACAGTTGCGCCATGGCATGGATGGCTTGTCTTGAGACCTCGATTTGCATTTTAAAAAAAAGGGGGATGGTCTCTGTTGAAGACTTGCATGAACGGAGCATAAATTTGTTGCAGGTGGTTGTACTTAACTCTGTACTAACTGCTGAGGGTTGCTTGTTACACTATAAAAATGATCCTCTTTAAACAAACTGTTGTGCATGATTGGCTAGGGTCTTGAGACCTCGTTTTGGTAGTTGTTTGTGTTGAAACACTGGCACGGACTGAGGTTCTTCTTGCAAGTAGGTATTGGCTCTGTGCTAGCAGATGAGGGTTGTTGTTTTCACTAATGGTTATCATATCTAACTGGCATATTGCCGCTGTAGGTGTGTCAGGTAAAGTGTTGCTCTGAACTAGCCAATAAGGGATGCTTTTCACACTATAAAAAATCTGTGTTGAGCCATCGCATAGTTGGCTTGGGTCTTGACCTTGTTTTGCATTTGGTAAACGACTTTTGTCGAACACTGGCAAGGACTGAGTGTTTTTTGCAAGAGGATATAGGCTCTGTGCTAGCAGCTAAGGGTTGTTTTTTTCACTAACCGGTTATCATATTTACCTAGTAAATTGCCGATACAGGTGTGTTAGCTTATGGGTTGCCCTGGTCGTAACCACTGCAGATATCTCTTGGATATTCAATGTGTCTTTTAAAAAAAAAAGAAAAAAAGGGGGGTGGAGCATGACTGGCAAGATTCGAAAACTGTTGGTTTTTCTCTTTGATAAACTGTTGCCACACTTGGGCTTATGTACAACATCACCATTGGGATTTCATATCAGATAAGGGGATGGGGTGTTTTTTAAGTACCCATGACTGTTGAAACTTTAAGGCATCATACTCAAATAAGGCCGGACACTACCGTCCATTATGGAAATTAATAACTTAGCATTCTGAAGGTAAGTATATAGCTGTTACTTTTGGCTTTGGAAAAAAGCTATGGTTGGGGATCCATGAGTCTACTTAGTACAGATGGAGTTTTTAATACTCTATTGATTGGTCATACTGTCATTTTTAATTGTTGTAAAAAGGGAGATTATACATTAACCTCTTCTGATACCATTGGGCATCTTACACAGTTTAAGTCGTTCTTGACCTCTCCTTGTGTAAAGGAATACCAATGACACCTTGAGATTGTTACTCCTGAAGGTAAGTATATGGTTACTACTGCAAAGCATAGCTACCGAGCTATGGTGTAAAAAATAGATCTCACGATGATTAAATTGATAAATGGATTCTTGGTGGGCTTCACAACTCAGTATAACAGGTAGAAGGTAACATTCATTTTTTGATGTAATAAGTAAAAGACTGCTATCATACAAGTTCTAATAAATAACCTAGCTTGTCTAAAGTAAATAAAATCTATAAGATGGACATGGATAAGAACTGATAGGGTCCATTGATACCTGTAAAACACATCCAAGGCTTACTGAATTGTTGTCTTGTTTGGATGGATGCACGTAAGGACTCTATCCTATCTTGGAGGGTTTTCTTTTCTTTGGCAAGCAACCTTACTTAAATGAAGCACTCACTGAGGAACGGGGAAGTTCTTCTACTACTGGTCTAACTGAAAGAGGATCTCTTTCCTACAATCATTGTACCTAAATAATTCTGATACTGAGTTATTTTTGTACTTATCTGTTCATTGCTCCTTGGCGAGCTATCTTTTGAATGTAAAAATTCAATTATGTCTTATTAGTTAAGATTTAAACAGCTACACACACATCCTATACATAAGGTTTTTCCTTTCTTGGGGAAACCAGGATGCTGGCCTAGGAAATTGTCTTAGGAATGGAGCTCTAATTTGGACCCACAGTCTGTAAATCCTTTATTAGTAGACTGGTGTTAGGTGGCCCCTTTTAGACTCTTTTTCTGGTTACCTACTCACAGCTACCATAGTCTCTGACTTTGCCGGTTGAAGGTTTGCAGGACCAAGTATACATTACAATTTGGACACTTCACTAATTTTATGTCACCTCTTTTTCAAGATTGCTCACGTTATAGAATGACAGCTTGCATGAGTACTAATCACAACCTTGAGAATCATGCAAAGATTCTCGATCAGATTAAGATTTACCTTAAAGACCATAAACCAAAGAATGCTTTGGCTACTAGAACTAGACCTTTCCTTGCTAGGAAGGCCAAATTATGTATTACATACTATGGCAAGAAAATATAAACCTGACCTCACTGTTTTTGGAGACTCTTGCTCTCTCTCAAGGATTGGATCTTACCTCGGAGCCCCTCTCT
The DNA here is from genome assembly GCF_014529385.1 of Adiantum capillus-veneris. Taxonomy (NCBI): domain Eukaryota; kingdom Viridiplantae; phylum Streptophyta; class Polypodiopsida; order Polypodiales; family Pteridaceae; genus Adiantum; species Adiantum capillus-veneris. Next base: position 136,137,721 of record NC_140953.1, read on the forward strand.
GTGGCCTCCTCTCTTGTCCTCAGATGTATTAGCAGCTTGGATGCTTCACAGCTTATTTATGATTCGGCACTTGCCTCTGATAAAAAACTATCTATCTTGCATATGTTGTCATTTAATGACTGGGTTAAAATTTTGGCTACATTGGACAAAGACTCCTTAGAAGGAGTTAATTTGTTGTCCCAATATATTGCCCAACTTCCTGTCCTAGCTTCACAATATCAGCAAGAGCTTGCCCTGTTCTCCTCCTCTGGCGCTGAGCTATCTAACTTCCTTAGAAAATTATGTGGGCTTAACCCCTCGTTTGTCTGCACACCAAATACCCCCCCATCCCTCAAACTGGGGGAATCTTCGGTCGAGATAGTGTAGCACTAGAAGCAGTAAAAGAGTTTCAAAATAATCTTTGCTCCCTCAATGATGTTAACCTCCTTGAGATGGTACCAAAAATCTCTAAAGTTTTTCCTGTCTTACCAGTAAAGCAAACGAAATTGAGTCCCTCGGAGTTGACCATCAACTGTGGGTTCTGCTAAACAAAGCCTTCTTGGCTCCTATTCTTAGTGAAACCTGGGTGTACCTTGCTAACCTTCTTGCCTCAACTGTGGAAGACTGCAAACTCAAGATTCTTAAAGGTGGACAGTTCCTGGACAAAGGGGAGCTGATTAAAGCACCTTTCAACCTTCATCTCATCGACCACTCCAAATGCCCTTCAAATGCAAGATTATACATACGCACTAAAGGGAACATGGAATTTGCTAAAAGTAACCCGGATTTCTAAACTGAGTCCATCTGGAATATCTTCCGCCCCTATGTGAAATGTGCTTGTAGATTTCTTGACCCCAAAGCTTCCTGTGATTTAAGCATCATGTGGTTTGACCATGCAATATGGTTCATCCTCAACCATCTCGATTTATTATTCCCAAAGAAACCAGTCGTCGACTTTCATCTGTCCCTCATCTGCTCCTGGCTAGGTGGACAAGCTAAGCAGATTGTGATTGCACAAATCGCCTTTAACATATTCCGTGGTCTTATGCATGATATTCTGAAAGAACTTAAAGCAGATGAACCCGGTGTATACCTCACCACTTATGCTAACTTTAAAGGGGTCAAGCTCATCACTAGTCTTCTTAAACCTTGTATTGAAGATGATGATTCTCCTGCTCTAAAAAGAGTTAACTCTCTGGCTACTCCCAACTCTTTCACCTCTTTTTTAACACCTAGCTCCTCGTCTAATCGAGGAAAAACTCGTAGCTTTACAAGAGGGAGAGGCAGGATTCCTGCAATCAGAAACTTCCCTGAAATCTAACCCATGAATATATTGCAGGTCTCAACAAACCCATGTGGAAGAAGAATTCTCTGCAGAGAAGATCCGAAATGTGGTGCTATCTACATACACTGTCTCTATCACAATGTACTTCTCGATTGGATTCAACCAAAAAAACTTTTTTGTGAGTGCTTTGACTTACTTTTTGGGAATCATAAACTGCTTGACAATATTCTCATAGGATGGAAATATCATCATCCTATAAAAGGATTAGTTTTAAACAATGACTTTCTTCGGCAAGAAGCAATCCCTTATTGTACATGCATTCATTTTGCCACATTCTACAGGAATTTTGAAGGAATTGGTAACCATGTCTGCACCCAGGATCTCAGCATTATTGATAATGCCACAATACGCAAGCTATTGGATAAAGGCCTCAATCATATACCTAACTTTCCAAAAAACCCCTACCTTGCCCTATCAGCTTTACTTAGCTGCCTCACTGACCTTGTCAGTGCTCTCCGACTGGAGATGACAGTCCTACCGGACTTAAAGGAATTAGTGAAGGAATGCTTCCTTCATAGAATTTCTGAACTTCCTAGGAAGTGGCTTTCTTCTGATAGATCTTGGCTTACATCTCAACTAGCTCTTGATTTTCAACTAATCTCGGATAAATGGTTTGTGGTCGGGCTTGACAAAAGCTCCAACTGTCCCACTATTATGTGCAAATACCTGGCTTGGAAAGCAGCTCTGGATCGAGTATCTGGTAAACAATTCTGTCATACTGACAATACGCCTCAAAATATCTCTAACAAGATTTCTAAATATTTAGGACAGCTTGGGTACTCGGTAAGTAACACCAAGTTACCAGTACTATTTCCTACATATAAATTCCACAAGCATAAGTTCAGATGGATATCTGATGCCTCCAGCTGTATCTTCTCTGATATCACCAAAGATATTACTCTTTGCCTTGACCTTATCCTCACAGAATTTGAGCTCATTTGTGCAGATAGGCAAAGAATCTGCCAGGATTTCCTGAATATCCAATATAATCGCTTATGGTTAACTAAAAACGCTACAAAAGTCACACTTAACCTTCCTCAACATATCTTCCACATCCGCTGATATTACACAATGCTACAAAAATATTCCACTTAATGGGGATCTCGGCCTTTAGACTGTTTTAGCCAAGGTTATTAATTTAGCCTTTACCAATGCTAAGAAGAGAAAATATCATTTCATTTCCCTATCCAAGAAGCCTATATGGATTCAAGCATCTCACTCCGCGCACCCTCTACACTTCAATGAATCAAAACTTTGCTCCTATATTTTTTGGATGTTGAATAACTGTACTATTATTTTAGGCGGTTGCTGCTTTAACCAATGCCTTGGCATCCCTATGGGCTTCTCTTGCTCACCAATTATGTGCAATATCTACCTTGCTTTCTTTGAATACAGATGGTGTCTTAAGAACATGAAAATTGACCACAAAAAACTTCCACTATTTAATCATACTTTTAGATACATGGATGACTTGATTAGTATTAACAATAGGGAATTCTCTAATGAGATTGGTCTAATTTACCCCCACTACCTAAAAATTGAGCCCACTTCCCTCCCAGATAACTCGTCATTTTTTGGGGATTTTTGCAAATATGTCCAATTCCTTAATCTTTCAATATCCCTTCACTCCCCATCTACAGGTGGATATGACCTTAGGTTTATCTAGAGAAAGGATCTTCTTAAGCTACCCCACATGGATATCATTAAAAGAAATAGCAATAGGCCATACAAAGCCTCTATTTGCTCCTGTATTGGTCTTCTTTACTTAATCTGCTACTCTTCATCTACCCCTTCCTTGGCTTGGGAAGAGATATCTCTACTAATTAAAAAATACTGCTATAACGGATTTAATCAGAATCAGATCAGAAACACTATCATATAAGCTCTCATTAGGCATAACTGGCCTGGACTATTGTTTCAGAAAGAGAATCTCATCTCTCTTATAAGGTAGTAGGCCCATACACAATGGGCCTACTACCGACCCATCGTGTGTGGTGCCTGGGTTAGGGCAGGTACACACACACACACACACACACACACACACACACACACACACACACACTAAACTACTGGTTTTTGCTTGCTATTTTCTCCTCAACCTTCAGTTTTTCCCCCCCCTATTGGGATTATAGAGCTTTCTTTGCTCTGCCATTGTAAATACGTGGGGCTAAGCCCTTGCATAATCGAAGCGTGAATTTATTGGTATCATTATATGGGGAAGGGGGCCCCGTCTACTCTCTTCTACTCTCTGACTATGGACCTCTCAGGCGATGGCAATCGCGGGCCGCGTGTGGGATTCTCACAGTAAGGGGCGGCCAGGCGCATTCATCTCCACCTCTCTGGAAGCGTGCACACCTACATATTTAAACAGAGGTGAGGGCACACCTTGGCCCTCACTTAGCCTTGGATTAGGTTTTTTCTGCTTATTTTCATCACTGTCTGAACTTGCTAAGGAAATGGAGCTTGCAGCTCAAGCAACACAGGTGTTACATTCTACCTTACTGCCAGTTCCGGTTTTTGGTTTGTTCTTTGGTGTAATGCTATGCATGGTTGAGATTGGAGCCGTCTGTTTTACATTGTATATTGGTCATAATTATAAACAAACAGTTGCGCCATGGCATGGATGGCTTAGGTCTTGAGACCTCGATTTGCATTTTAAAAAAAGGGGGGGATGGTCTCTGTTGAAGACTTGCATGAACGGAGCATAAATTTGTTGCAGGTGGTTGTACTTAACTCTGTACTAACCGCTGAGGGTTGCTTGTTACACTATAAAAATGATCCTCTTTAAACAAACTGTTGTGCATGATTGGTTGGGGTCTTGAGACCTCGTTTTGGTAGCTGTTTCTGTTGAAACACTGGCACGGACTGAGGTTCTTCTTGCAAGTAGGTATTGGCTCTGTGCTAGCAGCTGAGGGTTGTTGTTTTCACTAATGGTTATCATATCTAACTGGCATATTTCCGCTGTAGGTGTGTCAGGTAAAGTGTTGCTCTGAACTAGCCGATAAGGGCTGCTTTTCACACTATAAAAAATCTGTGTTGAGCCATCGCATAGTTGGCTTGGGTCTTGACCTTGTTTTGCATTTGGTAAACGACTTTTGTCGAACACTGGCAAGGACTGAGTGTTTCTAGCAAGAGGATATAGGCTCTATGCTAGAAGCTAAGGGTTGTTATTTTCACTAACCGGTTATCATATTTACCTAGTAAATTGCCGATACAGGTGTGTTAGCTTATGGGTTTCCCTGGTCGTAACCACTGCAGATATCTCTTGGATATTCAATGTGTCTTTTAAAAAGAAAAAAGAAAAAAAAGGGGGGGAGCATGACTGGCAGGATTCAGAAACTGTTGGTTTTTCTCTTTGATAAACTGTTGCCACACTTGGGCTTATGTACAACATCACCATTGGGATTTCATATCAGATAAGCGGATGGGGTGTTTTTAAAGTACCCATGACTGTTGAAACTCTAAGGCATCATACTCAAATAAGGCCGGACACTACCGTCCGTTATGGATATTAATAACTTAGCATTCTGAAGGTAAGTATATAGCTGTTACTTTCGGCTTTGGAAAAAAGCTATGGTTGGGGATCCATGAGTCTACTTAGTATAGATGGAGTTTTTGATACTCTGTTGATTGGTCATACTGTCATTTTTAATTGTTGTAAAAAGGGAGATTATACATTAACCTCTTCTGATACCATTGGGCATATATCTTACACAGTTTAAGTCGTTCTTGACCTCTCGTTGTGTAAAGGAATTCCAATGACACCTTGAGATTGTTACTCCTGAAGGTAAGTATATGGTTACTACTGCAAAGCATAGCTACCTAGCTATGGTGTAAAAAATAGTCTCACGATGATTAAATTGATATATGGATTCTTGGTGGGCTTCACAGCTCAGTATAAAAGGTAGAAGGTAACACTCATTTTTTTAAGTAATAAGTAAAAGACTGCTATCATACAAGTTCTAATAAATAACCTAGCTTGTCTAAAGTAAATAAAATCTGTAAGATGGACAGGGATAACAACTGATAGGGTCCATTGATACCTGTAAAACACATCCAAGGCTAACTGAATTGTTGTCTTTTTCTGATGGATGCAGGTAAGGACTCTATCGTATCTTGGAGGGTTTTCTTTTCTTTGGCAATCAACCTTACTTAAATGAAGTACTCACTGAAGAACCTGGAAGTTCTTCTACTACTGGTCTAACTGCAAGAGGATCTCTTTCCTACAATCATTGTACCTAAATAATTTTGATACTGAGTTTTTTTTGTACTTATCTGTTCATTGTTCCTTGGCCAGCTGTCTTTTGAATGTAAAAATTCAATTATGTCTGATTAGTTAAGATCTAAACAGCTACACACACACACACACACACACACACACACACACACACACACACACACACACACACACACACACACACACACATCAACTCATCACACATTGGCAAGGGACTTGTATGTGGTTATGTGTGTGTGTGCACATGCATACACATATATGTGGTTATGTGTGCGCGCACATGCACACACATTGGCAAGGGACTTGTATGAGTTGTGTGTAGCACACGTGCACAAACACACAGATAGAGCATTGGCGACTTGACATGAGCAAGGGAGTTACAACATCCGGCTTTGCATCTCAATGACATAGACAAAAAGAGAGAATCAAAATCTCTCTGCATCAGTGTCTTTGAGCATAGGTGAGCCTAGTGACAAAGAGAGAGATATTATCTCTCCACATCTTCACAACTTCAACATCAAGAGCACTTCCATTGGACAATGAAAGATGGCATCCTTTTCTTGGCATCAGCATAGCAAGGGAGGGAGAGAGAGCACTTTGTCTCTCCTTTGGAGTGTCTTTGATTCAACAACATATTGGCATATCGCAAGCATCCGATGCTCTTCCCGAAATCTCCATGACGACCTCCTACACTTCAAGCGAGAGACCAAATTTATAATTTTCTTTGATGTAGCCTCTACATCAAGATTATTGCCCAAAATTCCATTGGCTCCAATGATCTTTCTCCGAGCAACGACTCTTCCTTGACACACATCGACACTGCCTCAGCTTCATCAAAATTCTGGAGCAAGTTTCCTGCAAGTGACTATGGCTCTAGAGGGAGCAACCACCACGGGTACATCTTGGACATCACAAGGCTTTGTGAGTCATATAATATTTTTCTCTGGCACAAAGCTCAAAGGATATGTATCCTTTTGTGGCTATAGCTTATAAGTAGTCGCAGGCTACATGTTCTATACGTTCACATGTAGAAGTTTATGTACTTATCAAATTTCACAGCATTATTGATGGATGCATAGTTAGCATTGCATTTTCTATCTACTTATGGAGGTGGTCATGCGCTTTATGTTTGGTTGAGAGTAGTTTATCCTAGTTCTGAGTCGTTGCAGGAATCAAATTGATGCATTGATTAGGTTCGTGGTTGTGTAGTGGTTGAGGTGATCTCCCATTTTAGCATCTTTGATACAGTTCATGATTGAGATTTTCATTAAAATTTTGCTCAATTCTTTATTGAATTTCTCCTAGGACTCCTCACCATAGTTTTTGGTTTAACATCATATACTTTTGATGCATCTAATTTTTTTTTCTTGACATCCATTTAGCAAAAATGTGTGACATTTCAAATTCTACAGAGATGATTCATGAGGAACAAAGGTTTTGTTCATGCTGACACTTGAATTGTAGGCATTGTGGTCACACGTAGCACATTAGGCATCATTGCTTTTGGCATATGAGGCAGCGATAGTGATGTATATGAGATACAAACACGGTTTTGATGCATGCTAAAGAAGTGGATCAGTATGCCAATAACGGTGATATCACATTTAGCCTCTCGCGTACCTCTTGTTTATATGTCTAGCACATTTGACATTTCTTCCCATTGGTTGCTAGATGAGGATGCAATTTTTCACATCATAACATGTCATGATTGATTTAGCACGTTTTCTACTGGGAGCCTTGGTCAAGTGCACTTGGGGATGATGGTTCGTTTTGACATTGCAAGAGCAAAAGATGTACATATGTCATTGCCTAGTGGTGCATCATATACACTTCAACATGTCTATTATGTTCCTCACTTGAGACAAAGTCTGATCTCAATGAAATAGTTAGTGGACTGTGGATGTTAAATACTACTTAGAGAGGTCTTTCTAGATGCATTGCGGATCACTAGTGATTGCAAGGAGAGCCCAGAGTGTCTTGGTCTATCCTAAGCATGTATCTGAGGTAGGAGATGACATATTCTCAATTTTGTTACTTGCATGTGATGAGCAAGAGACGAGATGTGTCTCATTCATTTGCGATCGAGCATTCTCAAGAGACAATGCTTTTTAGTTAGAGGCAAAGGTAGAGCAACAATGCAACAATGCTCTAGTGAGACACAATAGATGTCATCAACGTCTATGTAGATAGGGGTAGAGCGGGCTTGCTCCATAGAGACATAGACAGAGATTGCTAGAGGTTGATGAGGTGATGCCATGACACATTGTTCCACCTATAGATGACAAAGACATAGCCATCCTAGTGTCAACAATGACACATTCATTCGTGATGAGCAATCCTGATGATGTAGTATATGCAGATAGCATTGAGGACACTATAGCTAGGATCTCACAACTTTGTCAGTGTTCAGGAGTCTCATATATGCCCTATAGTGTTGAGGACCAACCTAGCACCTACAATGGGAGCATTTCTAGCAAGTATTGCTAGTCGTACTATGACTAACACTAGCATGAGGCTTGTGAAGCTATGCAGACCATATAAGGATGTCTGTTGGGTTTTTGACCAGTTATGGATTTATTTGGTAGATCTTTCTCTAGGATTTTTGAGGTTTGGATGTGTAGGGTTTGAAGGCAATAAGTTTAAGGTGGCTTGCAGGCTAGAGCAGCCATAGCTTCATACAGTAGAGAGAGAAGAGCACACACTTTTCAAAAGGTGGACTCAATACACAAAAAGGGGCTTAATAATACTTTTGCATAGTGTATATACAACATAGGCTTGGGCTTTATTTATGTACAAAGCTGGAGTGGCTATCCGGATGATAACTCTCCATGTGGCCCTTCTTAGAAGCTTACAACTTATAGGACAAATGCCAATAGCAAATAGTATGCACATGTAGAGGTGTTTCCCACAGTCACTGAAGAAGGACATGCTCATCTCAACAATCCTCCCCTTAGGCATGGACTATACTGAATGAAGCTGAATCGAGACCTAAATCCACACAAGCTAATAGTCACACTGACCGAGGTAGTCACACAGACTAAGAAATCCTCCCCTTAAACAAAGAAGGTGGAAGACCATCCATTTTACAGTACATCAGTATACTCGCAAAAGTAGTTGGGGTGGCACACACATGGAGACAATTCTCTGCTTGTTGAGCTGCATTTCCGTCCTCTTCTTTTGCAAGATTGACTCTACTTTTGTCTCTGTTGTTGCTTCCTTGGCACTTTGATGGTGGATGACCTTTGATGCCACAATTGCTACAATACTTGTTCTTGTAGTAGTCCTTGGAGAAGTGTCCAGGCTTGCCACACTCATAACACTTCTTGTTATTTAATTTAGGTGATGATGATGAGGCCCTAGGTGATGATGATGTAAAATAAGCTACTCCCACTCATTCAAATTTCTTCTTATTTTCTTTTCTTCTTCATGGATTGCCCCTGTAATGTATTGCAGAGAAGGTATGGGTTCCATTTGCTCTAAGACTGTGACTATGTTGTCAAAATTTTTAGGTAGAGCACTCAAGAGCACATCGACTTGATCTTCTTCCGGGACTTGGCACTAAATGTAAGTGAGCTGCATGATTATTCTCAGTATCTATTAACAAGTCTTAAAACATCCTCCTCTTGAAGCATAGTAAGTTTGTAACGATTTTTCTTTAAGCTAATCTTACTTCGCTCTTCTTTAGAACCAAATTTTTGTTCTAGAATATCCCATGCTTGGATTGCAGTGGTGCAGTTATATGTAAAGTGCACATAATTATCGTGCAATGATGTGATAATTATGCCAAGTGCTTGTTCATCTTTAGCTTGTGCTTGTGCAATTTGGGCCCTAGTGAGAGTGCAAATAGAAGTGGATGGTTCACTTACTCTCGGTTTTACAACATACCATAGTTGCTTTTTCATAAGGTATTCTCGCAGCTTGGTTTGCCAGGAGTGGAAGCCTTCGCCATTAAATTTTTCAATTCCCTTCTCTCCCATGATGCAAAGTGGTTGCAAACACGGAGGGACTCGGTCTTACCAATAGAGAGACTCTCTCTACGACAGTGTCTTGTCCTTGTGCAAAGCCAATCTCAATGATTTTACAAATAGTTTGTGATGTCACTCTCCAAATTCATGGAGCACCTCTTCACAAAGTTCTCAATATGCTTAAAGGTTCAAGAGACGTTGATTTTGGGTTTAGAAAATTTTAAAACTTTTGTGTAGGATGAGCACAAAATATAATGCGAGATTAAAGGGCAAGGCTCATGGATTTTTTGCTGATCTTTGGAGGGTTATAGGTACTCAGGCTTGAGAAGGTGCTAGGAGTGGTGAGAATGAGCCCTTGAGGCTAAGCTTCATGTGTGAAAGGGGGCTTGGCTTAGTGGGCGGGCAGTTCAGGTAGTTCGGGCGCGCGGGTAGCAGGGCAGGTTCGAGTAGAGCGGGCAGTAGTGCGTGGGCAGGTTTGGGCAGTGCGTGACCGATCGATCGGATAGAATTGATGCAATCGTCTAGCCAGTGGGCTGGTGCCGATTGGAGGTAGATAGACATAGGTGATTGATTGGGTTTGCCGGATGGGGCAGTTTGCTGCAAAATCTTCTGGTCGGTGTGTCCGATTGGTCACGGACCCGAAAATGGAATTAGATTCAATTGAGCACCCAGTTGGTCCAAAATCCGATCAGAGGCTTCGGTTACACCTTGTAAGACGTGGCTCCCACTTGAGTTTGTCCCTATAGCCACACATACACACCTAGAATTAGTGAGTGAGTTAGGGGCTCTAATCTCCTCCAATTTTAGTGCTTGAGTAGGCTGCTAAAAGCTCTTGCACAGCACATTCAAAGCATACAATTGAGAATCAAAATGCAGCTCTTGGTTTATACAATAAAATCAAGCAAAACCATACAAAATTAGTGCACAATAAGAGCTTGATTGACACTAATGATTCAGTAATTAGCCAAGAATTGAACTGGTAGGAGCTCAATTACCGCAATCGATTAGTGCATAAAGCAAGTCTAGGTTATAATGCGTACTTATTGAGCCCAAAACCTATTGCAATCACTCATGTAAGGGTAGTGGCTCTAGGCATTTAGCCATGAACTTGCCAAGACAAAAGAAATTAGCAAATAGATTAGACCTGATCTACATGCAAATGCAAAGCAATTGATTCAATTTTGTGAGCAAGAAGGAGACCCACAAAATCTAGCATCGAAAAGAATGCTTAGGATCTAAGTAGATTAGAAAAATGCTAATCTAAGCTATTGCTCTGATACCAGTTGTAGGGTTTGAAAGCAATAAGCTCACGGTGGCTTGAAGGCTAGAGCAGCCATAGCTTCATACAATAGAGAGAGAAGAACACACACTTTTCAAAAGGTGGACTCAATACACAAAAAGGGGGTTAATAATACTTTTGCATAGTGTATATATAACATAGGCTTGGGCTTTATATATGTACAAAGCTGGAGTGGCTATTCGGCTGATAACTCTCCATGTGGCCCTTCTTAGAAGCTTACAACTTATAGGACAAATGCCAATAGCAAATAGTATGCACATGTAGAGGTGTTTCCCATAGTAGCTAAAGAAGGACATGCCTATCTCAACAGGATGGAGATTTGGAGCAGATCATTTGTGTACCTCGCTAGCTTTCCCAATTGATTCTTCCACTAGCTTATCTTATTTTTGAAGTCTTCCAGATCTTATTTTAATTCAAACAAATTCTTCTTCTTCTCAATCGTGTTGAGCAAAGTGTTTCAAGCCACCCCCAAGTCATTTGTGTGTTCATACCAAATGCAAAGCTAGTCCATAATGTTTATGCATGTCATCTTGTTAGGAGGCTCATTATATCTAGGATAGACTATTGGATAGAATGTGGGAAGCTCATCCAATTATAGTTTCATAGCAAACATTAATATAGGTGAGTTTGGAGCTGTTTCTATGTATTCCATGGCTATCTCATTCTTTGCCATCATTAGTTTTCTTGTGATTCTAACTAGATGAAATAGTCATTTGAGGAAATTTTCTTGCTCTCTCAATGTGATCATGGTGATCTTCCCTTTACTGCTTGAGGTTTTTTTCTTCAGCAAGGTAGTTAATCTGTGATTGGGAATTCTTCTAGAAATCTACATTTGCTAAAGTGTTGACTTCATATGATCTTTCAATGCCTTCATACACTTTTAACTGGGTTGGTTTCATAGTAAGAATTCTAGTAAGCTTTGCATGTTCACTATGGTCAGCTTTTTGATCTAGGGACTAGATCCACATTAGTACATGCTCTAGGACTCTGCTGAGAACTTGTATGGCATTGGGATGAGGAGGTAGCTGGCATTCTATTATGAGGCTTCTATTATGCAATTTAATATAGACACCAATGATGTCAATTTAGTAATAGATGCCACCATTTAGACATGGTGGAACATTGTAGCCAATGCTATAACGTAACTAATTGAGGCTCAAGCCCATACGAAATCTAATGAGATTATTTCCTAGAGAAATAGCTGGCACAAAAAAATTAGTACGAAGGAGCAATGGCAACAACAAGCTCAACAACTACTAGAAGGATTGATTAAGGAAGAACATGAAGCAAAAGATTACTGCAAAAATAAAGTTAAAAAGCTGCAACAAGAACATGAAGGAATGGAGAATGAGAACACCAAAATGATAGCGCATAATAAAAGCCTGGCAAAATAGTTCTAGCAAAAGGTAAAGAATCAGAATTACTTTTGAGCAAGCTAGTACAGACTTTTTAAAGGCTACCAATAATGTACTCAAATAGGGCATCATTGATAAATATACCTATCACTGGTAGATATCATCAACTCAAAGGGCAATCTCACCTTGAACGTGGAGGATTTACAAAAGGTAGTTTGGTAAAATGGACAATCTGGCTACTGCTATAGACTACACTACTGCACTTGCCAATTAGCTGATCATTGAGCACCCTTAAGCAGGTCAAGACACTGATAATGTGTAACATGAAGAAGAAGATAGAGATGAAAAGGAAGAAGATGATGATGACAAAGGGGATGAAACTAGTGAACCAGACCCATATTCATCCCATAAGAAGGATAATGATGATGATGATGATGGTAATGATGACCATGATCAAAGAAGGCCACATACTAAGCAAACCCTTATTCAAGACAAGGAGCAACAATAGCAAGCTCTAGACAACAAAGCAGACCAACTAGATCAGACTCAAAACCAATAGAACAATCAAAACTAGAACCAATTGGAGTTAGCATGGATGGACAAGGGTAAAGTTTTTCATATTGAGAAGGACTTAGATACCCAATCCAGCTCTTTGATTTAAGATGAGTCTAAAGGCCTAAGTTAGAAGGAAAAGAAGCACCAAATTCACTCTTATATGAATGATGCTTATTCTGACCGAGAGAAATTTGAGGTCTAATATGTGGGAGCTAGGAGAATGATAGCACAATGGAAGAAAAAGAAGCTCTAGATTCACTCTTATATGAATGATGATGCTTATTCCGATTTAGAGAGATCTAAGATCTAATATATGTGAGCTAGGAGAATGGTTTATCATGATCAAAGCTAAAGTGTCAATGTGGAATTTTTCTTGAGGCTTCTTTTTCTATAAAGCTTGCATTTTATCACACGTAACCTTTTGAAAATAGTGGTGATAGCAATGATTGTCACTACAAGAGGCTATTCATATTAGCGACGCTCACACAGCGACGCTCAAAAAAATAATTCTCGGCGTCGCTATGAGCGTCGCAAATTTACAAAGAAATTTGCGACGCTCATAGCGACGCCGGCTGGGCTAAAAAAATAACCGAGCGCGCCCAAAAACTCAGATCTCATATCTGAGTTTTTCGGCGCCCTCAAGCAAGGAGCAGGTAACTCTCTCCCTCACTCTCTCTCTCTCTCTCTCTCTCTCTCTCTCTCTCTCTTTCTTCTCCACACACACACACACACACACACACACACACACACACACACGAGGAGAGGAAGGAGAGCCAGGTATGCTCCTTCCCTCTCCTCATTCTCATGTTCCCTTCCCCTCTTTCTCTCTCCCTCTCTCTCTCACACACACACACACACACATACACACACACACACACACACATAGTGTTTTTGAGAGAGAGAGAGAGAGAGAGAGAGAGAGAGTACAAACAAAACAAAAAGCACACACACATACATAAACAAAGAATGCACACACACATTGAGAGAGAAAAAGAGAGAGAGAGCATGCATAAACAAAAAACGCACGCATTGAGAGAGGAAAAGAGAGAGAGAACATGCATAAACAAAAAACGCACACATTGAGAGAGGAAAAGAGAGAGAAAACATGCATACGATCCAAAAAAACGCACACACATTGAGAGAGAAAGAGAGAGAAACTAATTTAACGTCGTAGGAAACTAATTAAAATTAAAAGACCTAAAGATCTAGACGACAAGGAGTTGAACTCAAGACCTATTATTCAAGAGGGAAATGGCATAATCAATCTATCATACTTGGCATGGGTGATAGAAAGGTTATACCATTTATCTCTTTTTATTGGCACACACATCCACACACGCGCACACACACAAGAAGAAGAGAGTTATAACGTCGTAGGAAACTATCTTAAAAGACGTTAAAGATTAGGTTATATGTAGACTTACATTAAATTAGATTTAGGTTTATTTTTAACTAGATTTACGTTTATTTACGCTAGATTTAGATTTACGTTATATTAGATTAGATTTAGGTCTCCATAGACTACGATACCTGCATGAAGCGGGTGAAGAGAGCCCTCAATGGAATATAGGGTATTGCTGCCTTCACTCATGGTGGGCTCCGTCGATCCAAAAGTACTGGTGAAATGTCTTCAGAAGATAGGGAAGAAGGTGGATCTTCAGGGCGGCAAGAGTCACTACATCCCCGACACAATGACCATCTAGACAACCTCTAGTCATTCAACAGCAACTTCAAAGTTAGTAACAAGAGCAAGAACGGTCTAAAGGGCCAATTGCTGTCGTCAGATGTGGATGGAGATGAGGCAGCGTCACCACCGGAAGTTAACTCTCACATCTTTAGTGATGAGAATGCCAACTCTTGCCGAGTTATGTGAAAAATTATGTGTTAAATCAGTTTTAAGGTTCTTATAATCCCTGTTAGTTTAGTTCTTTGTTTTTAATATAACATAATTTACGTTAGATTTAGATTTATGTTATATTAGATTAGACTTAGGTTTATTTAGGTTTACCCACACACACACACACACACACACACACACACACACACACACACACACACACACACACACACACACACACACAAGAAGAAGAGAGTTTTAACGTCGTAGGAAACTATCCCAAAAGACGTTAAAGATTAGGTTAGATGTAGACTTACGTTAAATTAGATTTAGGTTTATTTTTAGTTAGATTTACGTTTATTTAGATTTACGCTTATTTACGTTAGATCGAGTCCACGCAAGAATTACTTACGGTTTAGGGTTTAGAGTTAGACGAACAGTGAAAAGATCTACTGTGAAAAGATGTTAAGATGCTGTGAAGTGCTACAGCTAGAGAAGAGGCAAAGGGGTTTTGTCCACTACATGCAGTATCATGTAGACGTGGGTGTGTAGATTTCTTGTACCCACAAATATAGGTATTGACCAATAAAGACGAGATTATAACCCGGTGGTTCTGATCTCCGTGCACCTCTAGACCGAGGTGTGCGGGGATTGGACATGACTAGAGAATGTGAGGTAAAGAGAGAGAGAGAGAGAGAGAGAGAGAGAGAGAGAGAGAGAGAGAGAGAGAGAGAGAGAGAGAGAGATAAGACGAAGAATGCCAATAGAATATTAAATTTATTGTCCAGGTTATAAGTTTTTTATCCTCATTATGAGTAGCGACGAGGATGTGGGACCGTCCAACCGAAACACCTATCTCTCAACGAGGGTCTTATGTCCTTGTAATCAATGCAAGCATGCTGTGCGACGGACAAGACGTGTTTCTTTGCAGCACGTTCGCAATTTGGCGAGTTCGATCCATCTATTATAGATCGAGTTGTTGCCAATTATAACTCGTCGGACTCTGACGCTGGCCAACAAGCAGCAATCTTGCAACCCAATAGACGTGTTCGCAGGCGCTTTGGTCAAGCAGCATATGTGAGGCCACAAGATGTAGCCTCTGACAGCTTGGGGGATGATCATGCAGAGCACATTCCAACGAGGCAATGTTTGAGCCCGAGATTGATGAAATGATCGAGACGATCATGGATTCAGAAAGGCTTATCTATGATGATATGAAAAGTGAAGCCGATACGCCATTGTATAATGGAGCACGTATGTCTAGATTGAAAGCACTCCTGGTTCTTCTCAACATGCAGGCAAAGTTTGGATGGAGTGACACTAGCGTCACAGCGCTTTTCAGGTGATCTATTACAATTAGTTTACTTTAATAAAACTCTAAATGTATAATGATCTGATAGATTTTTACACGACTGTATCATATTTTTATGTTGTGTAGATTGCTGAAAGAGCACATACTACCAGCTGACAATGTGATGCCAGATTCCCGAGATGAAGCAAGAAAGATTTTGCGAAACTTGGGGATGGATTACAATTCTATCCACGCTTGTCCTAATGACTGCATTCTTTTCAGAGGGGAATACATAGACATGGAGAAGTGTCCGAAATGTGATTCCGAAAGATATCGAGTAGATCTCCACGGGACAAAAATTCCACAAAAGGTTTTGCGACATTTCCCTCTGCTTCCTCGCATCAAGCATTTCTTCGAATGTAAGTCCATGGCCGCCCTAGCATCATGGCATGAGGAGAATAAATCTTCGGATGGTGTGCTACGAATTCCTGCAGATTGCGTAGCGTGGAAACATATAGATGGAACATGGTCGGATTTTGCCAGGGAAGCTCGAAATTTGCGCTTAGGCCTGGCTATGGATGGCGTAAATCCATTTGGTCAAAGATCAACATCTTACAGTGTATGGCCCGTTGTCATCGTCAACTACAACATTCCCCGTGGTTGACTACGAAGAAGGGGCACCTATGGCTAAGCTTGATTGTGCCAGGGCGATATAAAGTGGGGAATATGGATGTGTATCTTCGTCCACTATTGGAAGAGCTACAACAATTGTGGATTGGCATAGAGGTGGTGGATATGAGCCGACACACAGGACGACGGAATGCTTTGATCAGAGGCATTCTAATGTGGACCATGCATGACTATCCCGGGCTAACAGAATGCTCAGGTGATCTATTGACACTCCTCACTCAGACACTGTAAATCTTGTTTTTTCCCATAGTTGATCTATTATCATGTGTATACATGCAGGGCTTCAAACAAGCGGATACAGAGCATGTGTCACATGTGGACCTAGACTGAATGCACGTAGGGCACCCTCACTGAAGAAGCAAATCTACGAAGGTCATCAAGCGTATCTTCCAGAGAATCATGTGTTACGCGACGGCTTTTTGGGAAGAGAGCCACCAAGGATGTCTGCACAAGCATGGTTAGAGCAGAAGGAGATGTGCGATGACGGATTGCCTCCAGGGATGAAGAGACTATCTCTATGGTACGAGTTACCATACTGGCCCCGACTCATGATCAATCACTTGCTCGATCCAATGCACATATTCAAGAATGTGGGTAATCTACTATGGGACCATCTGACCGGCAAGAAAGATACTTTGGGAGCCAGAGTTGACCTTAGAAATGTGGATCGTATGGAGCAATATTGGCCGCAAACAGCGTCTGATGGATCGATAAAACTCCCTAAAGCACCATGGATTTTCACAGGAGCCCAAGAACGCAAAGTAAAAGAGAGCATTCGATCTTTGCGGACCCCCACTGGCGTAATGCACTCGCTCCGAACGTGTTTTACTAAAGAAGGAAAGCTTACCGGTTTGAAGTCACACGATTGGCATAAAATGTGTCAGGTACGTTCATAGTGGACTTTAATATCATTGCATAAAATGTGGACTTTAATATCATTGCTGCACATACTTTACAGTTTATTTTACCGGTTGCCATTGAGGGATGTTTGTCTCTCGACATCCGTAACACAATCTACAAACTTGCAAAGCTGGTGCAATGGATCTCACAAAAGGAGATCAACGTAGACTCCATACCATTCGCCAAACTAAATGCTGCGGAGCTTGTGTGCATGTTTGAGAAACATTTTCCTACTACAATGCTAACCATTCAGGTGCATCTTCTTGTTCACATAGTTGATGAGGTGGAAATAGCTGGCACAGTTCATTCCAGATGGATGTTCTTCTTAGAACGTTTCATGAAAACGCTTAAGGGATATGTGCGTCAAAAGGCACGTTCGGAGGGTAGCATGGCAGAAGGTTGGTTGGTATCAGAGTCCCTAGTGTACATTGGAGAGTGGCTAGACGGATTTGATAAATCCCGGGACACGCTATGGCGAACCATAGATGATGAGCGCATATCTGGGATTGTCATGTGCAATCTCGGTGTTGAGAAGAAGATGACGGAAGATCTAGAGGCTAAAATCAACCGATTTTGCATGCTTCACAATCCAGTGATGCAAAAGTGGATTTCACAATATGAGGATGCAAAGCAAGAGCGACAAAGGGCACGAATCGAGTGGAGACGGGGAAGACGACCACCGATGCACTATCCAGCGGTTCTGGAGAGCCTACCAACCTTCATGAGCTTAAGATGGTTGCACAACCAATTGAAAAGCGCACAACAATGCGGTGACGAAGTGACTGAGGAAGAGTGGGAGTACTCTCGGGGTTGCGCGACCAAGGTAAGTTTGCAATGTACGACTAGCAAGTGACTTTATTTATAAACGTTTGAACGGCCACTCATAATCTTTGTTCGTTGTAGTATAAGTCATACACAGCAGCATGGTGTAAAGGTCGACATTTTAGGGTGGAACGAATCGACAAAAAGCGTTTTACTCAAGATTGTGGAATCATGGCAAAATTTGAACAGTCTAGTCGACGACGTTCCTCTGATGCAGATCCTGTGGTGGCGGAACTCACTTACTTCGGCACGCTGCAAGAGATTTTGAGGATCGATTACAGAGGATTTTTTGTCGACTTGTTCGACGTGCAATGGTTCAAGATAATCATGGAGGGTCGCAACGCTACTGTGCGTAGAGGAGAGTCTGGTTTTCTTGAGGTGGATTCTACTAAGAAATGGACTGACCTAAGAGACACTTTCGTACTACCCGAGCATTGTGAACAAGTAAGTATGTAAATAGTTAACATCCCCTTTTTACAAGTTATGTGCTTGAAAGCTCTCATGTAAGTTATGTGGCTCTGGCAGGTAATATTTCATCCTACAAAGTCTACATCAAACTGGTGGTACGTCATAGAGGTAGCCCCTCGTAGTGCAAGGACGTATGAAGGCTACCATGTGCCAATCACAACGACATCAATGGAGGAGATCAGAGAAGATGCTCAATCAGAAGCCGCTGCGGTGGTGCCAGACGAGCATCAAGATGCTACTACTCTATATGGGGTGCATGCAGAGGAGCTACAAAATGAAACAGAGGATATGTGTTTAAACGGAGAGCTCTATATAGATATAGGAAGTTATGCTGAGTTATGCGAGGATGAGAGAGAGATCTCTTAAAGCCACAAATATTGTATTTGAACAATTTTGCTCCGTGTTGTAAAAGCTCTGGCTCTCTAAGTACCTTCCATGGTGTATAACGCTCTTTTCTACTCGCGCTCACATCTTTTGATTGAAAATTCTGAGTTTTCGACTTGCCTCTTCTATCACTCAATTCATTGCGTCATTGTATTTATATGCGTCATTACGTCATTGTATTTAATGGTCTTTGCGTCATTGTCTACTCTATTCATTCAATATTAAGTTTAAATATTCGTGTGTTTAATGCAGGTATGGATGATGAGGAGTTTCTTTCTTCTTTGTCACCGCAGCAGAGACAGTGGTACGTGGAGCGTCATCGCTCTGGCGCATCATCGCGCGTTCCTACTCCATCCGCATCTCCCTCTCTTTCGGAGCATTCGGCGCGCTCCGAAGCTTCGGCGTCGACGAGACGAGCTTCACACTCGTCTAGACACCGGCGCTCTAGTGGTGGCGGTGGCGGTTGTTGTGGGGATTCCGCCACCGATGCCTCCACACCGCCTCGTGTTCGACGAGGCTCTTTACCCTCCCCTTCTTTGCCCGCCCCCACACCAGCCACAGCATCGCCATCTACGCCAGGTTTTGCACGGCTGACTGTTCCTAGAAGCTACACACCTCTACCTACTCCGCAGGAGCCACCCCACTCGACACTCCTCGCTTCGGGGCCCAGACGCCGGTGGAGACACCTGACGTCCGTACCCCCATCGACACGCCGCTAGAGACCCCTGCCGGGACACCCAGGTTCACGCGTCACCGGCCAGAGGGCTTGCCTTACTCCGTCGACATCAGCGGCGGCATCATCATGGATGATGACGGCAAGAAGGTGATCTCGCGCATGCGTGGTCTTTGCTCTCAGCTGTTTAGACACTACATACTAACAAATGGAGTGAAGTACCAAGTGATTTAAAAAACAGAGTCATCAGCATACTTCATGATGAGTTTCCCGTTCCAACACGGGATCAGCGCTTCAATGAAGACCTGATGAAGATTCGAATGCGCGAATACTGCAAACACAAGCGTTCCGAAGTGCAAAAAGCAATCAAGAATGGGTGGAACAGGCCAGATTGGCTGGCCAAAGAAGATTGGAAGAATGCGAAGAAAGCAGCGCGCGAGAATCCCGACAAGTGGAAGCAACAAAAGGATGCAGCCAGAGCGCGAGTAGAGGCAGGGAGCTCGCACCACTTGGGGAGCGGTGGATGGGCATCATTTGAGGCCGATTTTGTAAGTGTTTTCACATTGCTCTTTATGTTCGATAGTTTAGGGTTTATGAGTTTTTTAATTCTAACATAATGAAATCTTTGTATGTTTTGACAGTGGTCGATGACAGGACGTGATCCCACACCGTACGAGCGCGAGTACGCAGGCAGGAAGGGCTTAAACGCCCTGATGGACATTCTCAGTTCTCGCGGCGGCATGGTTAGTATTAGGGTTTACTCTTTTTTATTTTTTGTATTGTTTTATAAATGTCGTTATATGTTTATACTTACTGAAAGCTGTCTTATTGTCTTTTTTTGTAGAATCCGACAGATACGCCGCTTGGACGCGATGAGACGTTTGACTAGACGACGTCAGTTTAGCCGTAGCTAGATAGCATTAGTTTAGGGTTTCTCATAGCTTATGTATCATGAGACGGATTTTATACGTCTTTTTGAACCATGTATATTATTACATTTGTCACCGCAGTTCCTTTTGCCAATCAATTCTTTATGCCTATGATGTTGTACAATTGTCATTATTACATTTGCCAATCAATTCATTTTGCCTATGATGTGTACAATTGTCAATTTTGCAAACAATGCGTCTTGTGGGTGACTATTTTGGGTCTATTATCTACCCTTGCACTTTTTTTAAAAAGTGAATCAAGTACAATATGGTTGATGGGTGAATGCCCTGCCACCAAAAAAAAATTCTCTCGGACGTCGCTATAAACGTCGCTATTTATGGCTCTGTAGCATCGCTATGAGCGTCGCTATAGTCTTCTGTGTAAACGTCGCTATAACCGTCGCTATGAGCGTCTCTATATAGCGACGCATATAGCGACGCCTATAGCGACGCATATAGCGACGCTCTCGTAGCGACGCTCGTAGCGACGGTTTTAACGACGCCGGGGGTTATAAAAACCCAGTGTATTTCCGTCGCTAACAGAGTCACAAGAGCACACAACCTCTTGTAGTGTGTGGCTTTCATTGTTTTTGTTTTCCTTGTGTCTTTAGTCTAAGGTTGTTTGTTGAGGTCCTTATATATTTTTGATTACTATCTTAATAGTTTGACCAGTCAATGGGACTATAATAGTATCCACCAACACTAAAGTTGAATTTTCATTAAGTGTTAGCTACTATTGGTAGCCCTTCCTATATTTTTTCATGAGTGCAAGACCAGTGTTAGGGAAAGTCTATTTCAATAAGCGGCTAGGTTTCATCCTTGTCAAGATGCAAACTGGAAACTTTTTCAAATGTGCAAGATTTTGAACTATTTTCTTGTGTATTTTATGGGTTTTTCGTCCCTTTACCATCTTTTACAATTGGCTAATCTCGGTTTTCAACCGGCTCTAGGCTAAGCTGAGGTAAACCTTTTCTGAACACAACACAAGATAGAGCCTTTCATTAGTAGGCAAAGTAAATATTACCTTGGCCAACTTGACTAGCCTAAAAGTTTAAGCATCAAATGTGTCTACCACCTATTGGATGATAGACATCTCTTCTTTAGAAACCTTTATAAGCTTATTCATTCCCTACCTTGTCAATGAATTTTTCTCCTCATCTTTGAATACATGTTACCAAAGGAAGATAAGATATGGTAAACTTTTCTTCCTCTATGACAAGCTTCATAGCCTTGGAACCTTTTCCCGTAACCATAGAAGGAGTTTGGTGTGTACCTTTATTGGAAGCTGGCAACTGCTTGTGGTTGGAAGCTAGATGATGACATATGCGAGCTCCTATGTGGCTTTTGAGCCATTATAAACTCCATGAAATATTAGTCCAAATAAGTCCTTTAGATTTACTGTACCATTAGAAAATACCCAATCAACCTCATGTGGTCCAAACCAAGCATTTTTTAGATTTGGATACTTAGGTCCCAATTTGGAGTGATAAAGTAAGACTAAATCTTTCTTTAAAAATTCTCGAACCTTCAGCTTTACTATCACGCCTATACTTCCTTCTTTGTTGCACCACCTCTTGTTTCAACATTGCTCTTTGTCTGATTCTGTCCAGCTCGAGTACATTCCCTAGCCTTTTCTTCATATTGGTGTTATAATCCAAACCATGCTTAGTAGCTACCCTTAAATTGAGAATTGTGAGTTCTAATGAAACTATTGTTTTTGTTCCAAAAACCATTCTAAATGTTTTCATTCTAGTAGTGATCTTGTAGGCTATCCTACACACCCATAGAGATGTCTGAAGCTTGATATCTCAATTATGAGGTTGCTTTTGGGAAATTTGGTCATAGTTGTCGTGATGATTTTTTAACTTATTCAACCTGACCATTTGTACGTTAATTATTTTTGATGCTTAATGGAAAATAGTTGAGTCGATCCAAATAGTTTCATTGATGAAATGACTTCCTTGATATGAAACTATTTCTAAAGGACAACCATACCAACAGATGATATACTCATAAATGAATCAAGATATGGATTTTACTTTCTTATTGAAAGTGATTTGGCTTCAACCCCTTGCTCACATAGCATGTTGCCATGACTATGTACTTATTCCTTCTGCATGTTACCCTCTTGAAACATCCCATGAAGTCTAATACCCATTGCATGAATGCTTCTAAGAGTTGAATGGTAGTTGAAGGTTTCATATGGAATTGGCACCTCTTGTTCCCTTAGTGTCTTAATTCTGAAGCCACTCAAAAACCATGCTCTCATTCTCTTCTATGAAGGTGGTTCATGTAGCTGTCTGTTGGCAAGCTCCTTGATTTTCTCCACTTAGCTTCTTACCGATAATTTTCCTTGTTGTATTCTATACAATTTACACAGGATGTCCTCATCTCCTCTATTCTCACTGTATTTGAGAATGAAGGTTTTATTCAATTTAGAATAAGTTTTCAATTTTTTCAGTAGGCAATGGTAATACCATTCCTTGGCTGCATCCTTTAGAGTTTGGGAAAAATATTATGTCCGATCTTCTTCTTCTATACTCTTGAGTTCAAAGACTTGAATGTGTACATATGAATCATCCATTCTGCTTCCTTTGAAAAGAAATTTTAGATCAGTGGTCTTCTTTCTTCTTTTGGGTTTGACAAAATAGTTAGTGTCTGCTTTTGAAATTGTCTCACGTTCCTTTCCTCTTTGAGGTTATTGATTCATAATGCTTTGATTTATACCTACTCAATTCTTTGGTATCAGCTGTTGTCTTTGACTTGCCTTTCCTACTAGTAGATCTGATGCTATGTGAATTGGTGGTATCGTTCAGATCTTACTAACTCTGCCGCTTTTGGAATTTTTAGAATTTATTGAAGCTCTCTAAGGTTTGATGAAATTACTGCTCTGACACTTCAACATCAGTACTTACCTTATTTCCCTCTTTAGCAAATGCCTTTGTGGTTTCTGACCTTTTGCTAGACGGTATACTATCGTGGTAGGTGGATGACTAACTCTGAGTAAAAAATAGGACACTGGATTTGTCAAGAGCTGTAAGCTCACCATCATGATCGCCAAAGGGAAAGAGCTGGAGCTAACGACTTTTCCAACGATAGTCTTACAATTCCTGAATAGGAAATTTGAACACCAAAAAGTGGTAAAATTTGATAGTGGTTCAAAGCCTCAACTATACTCAACTACTGGGTTCACCAATTCATATGAATTGGGGGACTAGTGAAACTCATGATGAGAAGCAGGGAATACTAGAACAAACTAACTAAATGAACAAAGCAATTGGATGAGTTTAGATTGTAGAGTCACTAAATAGAATACAAATCAAAGCATGGTTCACATTACAATGATGATTATATCTGAATACACATTGATTTAGACTCAGATTCTGACAAGACTTTCTCTTAGTGAAACATTGATAGGAGACTCCAAATGAGACTGATTGATAATTCAAGATCAATCTCTAGCTCAAAGTGATACAAGTGGCCCACAATGGTCATACTAATGATCCTTAATGGTCCCAAAAATGAGATTGGTGGCCCTTATTTATATGTGTAATCTCTAGGGCTCTGATTGTTCCACCTATGTGGAGTATGGAACTACTGCAACACCTCAATATGTTTGTTCTGCTACAACACCTCAATATGAGACAACTTCTAGGAGTTGTCAAGCAAGAGGCTCTGGTTGCTAGATTTTGTCCCTGAGGAGAGTGCTATCAACACAAACATCATTGAGGTTGACAAGGAGATTGCTTCCACCATGTACAAGTTACAAACTTAAAGTTACAAAGGAGTCATCAAGGAATTTTTCAATGCATATCAAGTTTGAAAGAACTGAAGGGAGCTCCAACAAGCATTTTAGCACTAAGGGAATTGGTAATTAATAAAACCTATGTCTTGATTTGAAGCAATTACCTATTTGTGAACACACTTAGATCACAATCACACACCGTGCCAAGGGAATCAAGCCCTTTGGCTGATCAATTGACTCAAGAAAGAACATTTGACCACTACTTTCTCTTACCTCTCTCTTCTCTCTTCCCTTTTTGTGTCAAACAATTTTAATAAAGGCCTCACGCTCTCGTAAGAAACACAACTTGCCCAAATGCACATATGAGCAATGCCCTTAGCTTTGTCCCTTTCTCTTTATTATCAATGGATAGTTGGATTGCAAGCAATTGGGAGGGTCTAAGCCTAAATTATTGATTCAAGTTATTTTAACCTTGCACCTTAACTCAAACTAGTGTCCTTTGTCCATTGACCACGAGCAATCATCAAGTACTCGATAGTTTCTCTCTACAATGTCATGCTAGGTCTACTAAACCCGTGCTCTTGGAATGCCTAAAATTGTGTGGATTTTTTATATGTGACACAACACACAACTTCACTAAGGCCACAAGACACTAAACACACCTACCCAACCCATTTTGGGATAAGCAGGGAGCCTTCACATATAGATTTTTCAATGTTGCACTATTGACTAATTGTGACTATAACTCACTGTGCCAACAAACATGCACCCTGGATGTCCATGCACATGTCCACCCAATGACCCTCAATTATATCCCACACAAGCATGTTCAAGAGGAATCAAGGGTGGAGGTGAAATCGGCATGCATGTAGATTGTGAGTTTTTTGATTGGGTGGATTGCGATTACAAATTTGCAATATAATACATCCAAATACACCATATATTTCAAGGATTTAATGAGCCTCGTGATTACAGTACACGGTTTGCTATGAAGGGGTTGTGGGTCCAAGGTCACACTCCCCCGAGTTTACCAACACCTACCCAACTCCACTTTTAACATCGATTCAATATTTGTTGAATGTACAAATGTGCATCAAACAACCCACATGCTCTTAACCATAGATCCCATTTGAACCATACCTACGTAAGATAATGGAGAGGGCCCGCAACAACTTGCATGACTTTTTGCACCGTTGTACTCCACATCACAAGCAAACGTGATGCACAATCTTGAATAGCCTATTGTCTTTTGGTGTATCTCAATATAGCACTAATAGTTGTCTTGCAGCCAATGAACCAATTGGGTACGTCCTCATGCAAAGGAAATTTTTGTTTAGTATAATCCAAGCTACAAAGTTTGAAAGTTACCTCTAAACTTTAAAGTACAATTCAAGATAGAAAATCAACAAAATTTGGAAGAATTTAGTGGCAAAACTTTAAATGTAGTCAATTCACTTCAAAATTTCTCAAATGTAGGTTTTCGAAGTCTTTAGAAAAAAGTATAATTTGATGCAAGATTATGGAATCCATGTCTTTCCAATGTTTGTCACTTGGCTCATAACGGAAAACCTTCTTGAACCCGGGGGAAACACTTTTTTTAAAAGAAGGACATGCCACCTATGAGCGGAGAGTCTTAGAAAAACACCTATTCATGATTAGTATATGGTAATTATAACCCCCCTTCTTATGCTTATCAAAGCCATTGTGAAAAGCAATATTATATCCCTATCTTTTATATAAAGTTTTGTGTGGCTCTTTGAAAACACAATATGGCTAACTTTGTTGCGTAGTAAAACTCTCTTTTGTGTTTTTTTGTCATTAGTTTGTGAACACACCTTAATGGAATTTCTTGTATTCCTAAGCCTTAGATAACCCTAGCACCATAAGAGACGATGAAAATGAAGAAGTACTTATTAAATAATCCTCGAGGATAGCATGTGAGTACTATGGATAAACTTTTGATTTATGTGAAAAGGATATAGGTAATATCAAAGGCTAACTTTCAATTGACATAGATGGGAACAAATATTGGACTAGCTAATGTTGACATTTGATGTATTCATCAAACTCTTTATCTATAGATGTCAACCAAAATATATGTTATTGATGGACATCACGGAAAGAATATATGTTTCTCTCTTTCCAATACATCTCAATCTCTTCTCTTTTCGCTTTCCCCCTCGCCCCTCAAGTGAGGCATCTATCTCAATCCCCGACTTATAATTTTAGAAGGGAAAATTATTGGGGATCTGCCCCTAACTTATATGTTTATATTTGTTCCATGGTCAGTCCCTCGGTCTCCCTTGTCCCCACCCTCAATCTATAATTATAGTTTTATCTATAACTAACAATTTCTCAGTATGAGATTTATCACTTCTCTCTATGATTAGTAATCTCTCAATCACCAATGCTAGGGCTTCACTTATTTACCAACCAAGGCATTGGGCGTGCCTAACATACATCCATTGTTTTAGCCACTATTCTTCTTGACTACACCAACATTAACTTCATTAGCAATGAGAAGAATTAGGCCCCTGCCACACACTCAGGTGGATGTCCAACTTTCTTTTTGAAGGGTGGCTATAAAAATAAACCTAGGTTTAGTGTAATCCTGTCTATAAATTTTTTGATTGATCTTTAAGTTTGTAAAAGTAAATTCCTGTTTTGGTTGCAGTATTGAAAAAGGCTATGATTGCAAGATTTAACACAGGTGTTGTAATTCCTGGGAGTCCTCCTATGCTGGCTAAGATGTTTGCAAATGTTTCAGTGTTGTTTCTTCAAGTGATGCATAAAATTTGTGGAGTTTTAATTTGGCATTTGTCTCGAAATGTAATGTCTTTAAGTAGAGGTTGATATGGATTTGTGAGGATGCTTCTAGATAAAGGAGTTGTTTTTTGCCATCTGGGTTTGCCTATTAGTTCTTTGATGAGTCATAAGTAATGGTTTGATTGGTTTCTCTCTAAGCTTCAAACTTCTTTTTAGTGGATGGGCAAGAATTTCTATCCCTTTTGGTCGAAAGCCAAGGTCCTAAATAAACACAGGAAGTTTTGGACAAATTCTCACAATAATTCCCACATTGTGACTTACCTCAACATCATGAGCTTCTACGAGGGACGCTCCGCATATATAACTAGGTACGGTTTGGGGCAGGGGACCATCGGCCCACCCACTGGGCCGGCGGTCCCTTGCCCCCAATCGTACCTAGCTAGGTATGCGGTGCCTCTCAATCAGAAGCTCATGATGATATGCATTGTATGGAAAACACTGAAAAAGACATCGTTTTCCTACGTGAAATCTCTAAATCTTCTTGTGAAACAAGACAATTGGAACTCTCTTGCTGGCTCTATATGGTTTAAATGACTGCCTTTATGTATGGGATTGTATGGCTTCCACTCTGTTCCTTTTGGTTATAAGCTTTTGCAAAGGCGTACTGCTCTTGGGATTTGGCTCAAATCAGCTCTGCCATGGAAAGTCTTCCTCATATTTTTTTCTCTAGACTGTTTTTATGCTCTTTTTGGTCACGGTTATGCACGTTGTTTGATGCACATTTTCATATGAAAATTTCTTAAAAGTTTGTATTGACTGTTGGCCTTTTTTTCTAAGGGTGATATTTTGCATCACCAACTCAAAAAGTTTCAATATGTGATTTTATAGGATACTTGGATATGTAGGAATCACAACTTACCAAAAACCAAATTGGATCCAAATGCACCTTTCTTCAGCACTACCAAAAGGAACACTTCATCCAAGTATGGAAACACCCAGAGCACACATTGAGTTAACAAGACATTTAGTAAACAAGCCCTTTGCAGATACAACCATGGAGGCTCTAAGAATCTCACATGAAGTGCAGGTTCGGATTTCAAGACTGTGGTGGCTAGAAAAAGATACTACAAGGTAAAACCTTAATTCGACTCGAAAGATGCGGCTCCATAGCATGTCCATTTCTTAGGTATCAGCCAAAACATCCAAGTTGAGCGTTAATAAAGTCCTAACACTAACCTACAAGCACAAGCACAAGAAGATTTAGAGATTTTCTCATGTAGGAAAACGATGTCTTTTTTAGTGTTTTTCATACAATGCATATCATCATGAGCTACTGCTCGAGAGCCACCTCATATCTAGCTAGGTACGATTGGGGGCAAGGGACCGCCGGCCCAGTGTCCCTTGGCCCCCCCACTGGGCCGGCAGTCCCCTGCCTCCAATCATACCTAGCTAAGTATGTGGTGCCTCCCTTGCAGAAGCTCGTGATGTTAAGGTAAGTCACAATGTGGGAATAATTGTGAGAATTTGTCCAAAACTTCTTGTGTTAAGTGCCCACATACCAGAAATCAACAAGTAGAAATCATCACATTGTGCTGCTTTATTCGAACCCAAAACATTTAGCTAAAAGTGTCAAATGATGATGTACACAACAAAGCACATACACTTGGTCTTAAGAGGATAAGTGTAAGAAGGGCAGAGTTGGCCCTCCCCAAACAATTACAATTAAAAGGCTAGAACACCATTCATTCAAAGTAGAACTTGCCTCAGCTGTCAGTCTTCTGCACAAAGATGAAAGTATTCTCCGGGAACCAATGACACACACTGCTCTTCCCAGGCTGCACATTTAAGGCTTGAAACGCGACGTGCGAAGGGTTCCAGTAGCTGGTGTCCATGTGGCAGACAGCTGGCAGATGGGCAAGATGACCATTTGCAAGCTTGAGGGTTACAGCCATTAGTTCAGCAGTATGAGACATGTGGCAACTATATACCAAAGAGGGAAATTTCATGTTGTGACAAGCAATAGTCTTTTTCCCCTGCCTGCTCATGAAGGATACATCCATTATCATAGCCTCCTGTTTAGCCAACGCTGGCGCTGTCACGGCATCAACATTGCGCCCTGCAACTCGAGAGACAAAGCTCACCACACCTTCTCCTGATGCCTGGCATGCTTTCACCTCATGCTCAGACTTGAAACCACAATGTGCAAGTGTGTTCTCCATCTCGAGCTCCATATCAGACCCCTTCTTCACACCATAAAACTTCGCCAGCTCGGGCAAGCTGTCAGGCTCAAGCTTTGGTAGCACATCTACAATGGAAGAGGGTAAAAACTTCAAGCCCTGGAGGTCATTAGAGGTGTCTGGAAGCTGCACCTTCTTGCCAACTATGAGAGCTTCCTGAGGCATGAAAACAGCCGAGGCTTGCACTGCAGACACAGCTGTCGCTCCTGCTGCGCCACAAGGAATAACACCATACTCATAGTGGAAAAAGGGAGGAATGCAGACCCTAGGCTGCGGGCTGGAAACGGGCACGACAACCGTATCCTTCTGAGGGCAGTATATACTTGAAGAAGTGCAGAAATCCTTGCTCACATGTGATTCTTGCTGGAACGAACCAGCCCTGATCTTCGACACAATAAGTTGCGTGCGCGTTGCAGATAAGGGCGAAGCCAGCTTCTCAAATTCCTCTGGTATGCCAGTGCTGGGAAGCTCCTGCTGCCAAAGAGATGACAAACTGGAATTGTCCACTGCCGCAGGAAAGGTCCAAACAAGCTGCACTCACAAGAAACAAGGCTATCAAGGATTGAGAGGTTCATGAGAGTGTGTGTGTGTGCGCGCGTGAGAGAGCAGAGAAGAGTAGAGCGCCCATTGCTTTCCCGAGTGATCAGTCCCTATCTAGAGATTCGCCATTTCTGCTCACTCCAGCACCAACACAGTTGCGCAAGTACAGGGACTTTATTGAACACTCCAACGAGGAAAAACTACAATGCACTCATCGCTCAAACCACATCGGAAATGATCAGCACGACCAGGCTGCGCAAGCCTAGTAGCCTCTCTCTCTCTCTCTCTCTCTCTCTCTCTCTCTCACACACACACACACACACACACAGAGTACATGGCAAAACGGTTACGCACGTATTTAAGCTACGGAGATACAGGGGGAGGGGCAGCCAAAGGTACAAGAGACTCACCAGGAGAACTAGCAGCAGAGGAGAGATAGCTCGTGCTGCGAGTCCAGCCATGGCGAGAAACTGTCTTTCACAGTGGCGCAGATGTAAAGACACCTAGTGGTTGATGCAGAGCAAGCCAAGTGGTGATACAATACTGCATCAAGCCAAGTGGTGGTATAATTATAAGGCGAGTGTGTGTGTGTGTGTGTTTTTTTTTCATGCACACACAATATAGCGCTAGCCATGATGGCGCATAGGGTGAAAAGTGGTTTTGCAGGGGCAGGTGCTTCGCCTTGGCTGCACCGTCATCCATTCAGACTCCAGAGAGCAGGATTTACTGTGGAGAAGGAGGTGGGCTTGAATGAGCAGCCTTCAATGCCACGGTCGTTGCAGGTAGCCATGCCCCATTTCCGCGCAAATAATAAATATCTCCCCTTCGACTTCCAGAGAAAGCTTGCAGCCTTGCAGGGTAGCTGCAAGAGCGCAAATCTCTTTAAGCTATAGGCCTATTGTCTTGCCAAAATAAATTTTCATTTCACACACTTCAAAACTACCTCTAAATCAAGAAAAAAATTACAAAAGTTAGAGAAATTTAGTGTGAAAACCTTCAAATTAGTCAATTTACCTGTATGATCTAAACTAACATCTAAACTATAACATAATATGGCGGAAGGGGAGCCCTTTACATGTGTCAAAATCTGCGACATGAAGGCTAAATTCCAAAACTAAGAGAAGCCCCTGTGCACGCGATAAAGAAAGAGAGAGAAAAATAGAGAGAGGCCGTCGAAGGCGGTCCCGGCTGTACTAGTTTGCCATATGTAGGTTTGTCGAGTTTTTGGGAAAAACGTTTTTTTTTGTGAGCACTAATCAAGACCCAAGACGACCCAAGTTCCAGCCATGCTTCAAGGCTACATGAGGACCACTTAAAGGCATACTCTCTTACCCTAACCCTAACCTTCAATGATGAGTCGGCAATATATGCTGCACATGGGCGGCTGGAGCACCTATATAAGTGGGGTAACACTTGTGAGTTACTACAGAGCTCTAGCTATGGCGTGAGACCTGAGCCATGGCCCTCCAACCTTCCCTAACTACTACTAACCACCAGGTCCCAGTTTGCTCTACTCTATTCGATGCCACGAGTCATATCCACATGCAAGATCGTTAGTTCCTTGCATGGAACTCAACTTGGGGGTAACTGACCATTCACCTTTGTGGCATAACACTCCACTCCATTTCCTACTCTGCTCCTCACACAACATTCCACATTGGCATGCACAATAACATACCTCCAATTGCATCAACTCCCCCTACTTCAACCATGCCCCTCAATAGGGGGACATGTGACACAAACTTCCTCAAAATGATTGCCTCATTGGTAGTGAAGGTCCCACAAAGTTCACCTAGAGACTTCAACCCTCTCTAGATCCCCAAATCTTGGCTGAGATGGGGTAGGGAATGGTCCTGAGCTGACCATTCCCCACAATATGTGTGACCCATGGCGATTGATGGGAGCCAAGGGAATGGTTAGCTCATGACAATTCCCTCCCGTCACAGTCGGGGGGAGGGGGGGCACAATCTGCACAGTCTACAATTCTTCCGCTTGCCGATGTGTCACTCTCTAGCGTGTTGCAGCTTTTCGTGGATAGTCAAAACAGTCAGGCAATTATAGCCACATAAATTATAGCCGTTGATGTGGTCGACAAGGAGCGCATCAACCTAGAAGAGATTTCAACAACTGATGTTAATAACAAATGCTTTGTATTTTTCTAAGAAGTGTTGTGATTATGAAGCATTATGGGTGCAAGCGGAGCTAGCATTTTGCATTGTGCGCAGTGCGAGAGTTCTTTGAAGAAGAGCTCCTTTATTGTGCTCTCCGTTTTGAACACCTTTTCATGACAAGAGAGCTCTTTGGCACCACTACGTAAATCCTTTCAGAATATGCGAAGAATGCATGGATGTAGTCGCTCGAGTGAAATGCGTGTGTTGTTTGGGAGAAGCGTACACAGTAGTAGAAGCAATAATAAAAGCAAAAATATTTGCAATAAGCAAGAGAATGAGAAAGGTTCTTAAGCCACTTGCACATTGTTGCAAGATAGAGCTTGAAGAAACTAACATAGGTGCTACCATTATGGTAAATATATGGCCACACTTCACTCTATCATGATGAAAATTGAAAAATATGGGCTCCAAAGGGGAACTGAGCAAATAGCACCAGGATTACCTTCAAGGCGAGGACACTTTGTTGAACGAAGGGCTTTCTGATTCATCACAAGGTGGGTCATCCCCAACCTTGGAGGGTGTAGGTAGAAGATGAGGGGTTCCACTTGTAAAACACACTTGGATTGCTATAACGGGATGAATCGGCTGCCTAAGTTTATGAAAGCCAATCCAAAACATGATGTATGGATGCCATGGAGGTTGCTCCTTTGGGCATATGCAAAGTCCGAGAAAGTAGTACTTATGTCTCGATAGAAGATGATGTCCATGTTTGGCTTCTCATCTCTGACAATGCTTGCTTTACATGGAGGCACATGCATAACTCTAGGATGGAGCTCCTCTTTGTAGTTTCATGTTTATCCACACAACCATTGTTTCATGTTTTAATATCATTTTTTTTCAAATTTTAAATAATGTTCTTTGAATTTTATTCACAAGAAAACCATAGGGAAACATCAAAATTTGAATGTTTAAGTGCCAAAGCAAATTCGGTAATAAACGTGGCAATTAGAGCGGCAATAATCGCGGTAATACACGTGATAATTTGAGCTATAATATCTGGTAATATTTGAAATAAAACAAAAGCATTGCTGCCTCCCTCTCTCTTCTTTGGCCAGCCCATTTTAGACTCTCTCTCTCTCTCTCTCCAAAACGCGATATAAGGTCGGGTAAACAATTTGAGATTTTCATAGTGTTTTTAAACCGTTTGTTTTGGCTAGAGTCTCCTTTCCTTTTATTGAATTATAAACACACTTAGTTGGGCTCCAATATTCAAAATATATAGTCTCAAGTGGATGTAAAATTATTGAAAAATTCAAGTACATAAAGCACTAGCTCATGAAGGAGACTTATTTCCCATTGAGCTCGCTCAGCTTTGCATCTCCTACTTCACAAAAACTTTGTAAAAAGCATTAACCATCCCCGGTCTCAGTCCCAAGGCCTCAAACACCTTCGAAGGTGGAGAGAGCTAGCGGGGAATAAGGGTAGGGAAGAGGAAGAAGAATCATTCATAGGAGAAAGAAATAGTTCCTCACTTATCAGTATTCTTCTTGCTTAGAATATCATAATAGCATAGTAATGAAGATGGAGAAGATGGAAAGCTTAAGCATTGAAGCATGGCTCTTGGTTGGATTTGCATTACATAGCCAAGAGTGTGGTGTAGGCTCTCAACTAATTCTCAACAAGCTTGGAGAAGGAGATGGAGTTCTTGCACTTTCACCAAGAATGTGTGAAAAATGAGTGTGTGAGAGAGTGTATACCCCCAAGCACACCCCTTGCTTGCTTTGGTAGACCCCTCCTTGTAGCTCAAGCTTGAAGCTCATTGGACCCCTCTAAGCCTAGCCAATCACATGCATAATGCATTTCAAGCAACATGGGTAGCATTATGAAAAGTGTCCTCCTTACCTCTTTGAGAGATAGAACTTGAAAATATCTTGATATTTGTTGAATTGATCTAGAAGCTCATTGGTCCCCTCTTTAGCCAAGCCAATAGGATTCAAGCACACCATGTGGCTAAGCATAGGGAGATCTTGACATGTGTCCATGTGTCCCTTGAGAAAGGGGGTGCCCTTTGGGTGAGTGGGAGGTTAAGTCAAGATTGCTCTAACTTTGGGGCTTTCCCCCTCCTTTGTAGGGTCTCTTTTTTACTCAAGCCCCTCAAGCACCTTACCCCCCATGCATGGGAAGATTCTCAAGCACCTTCCTCATGAAGCATGAGAAGCACCTCAAGCACCTTAGCCAGCAAGTACGACAAGCACCTTAGTAAGCAAGCATGACAAGCATCTCAAGCACCTTAGTCAGCAAGCACGACAAGCACCTCAAGCACCTTACTCATCAAGCATGACAAGAACCTTAGTCACCAAGCATGACAAGCACCTCAAGCTTGGGCCGGGCTCCCACCTCAAGCACAACCTTAGCTTGGCTAAGGTCTAAGGACTTTTAACACTAATCTTTGGAGGTCTTTAATGAAGCTAACCCTAAGGTCTTTTGACACTAACCTTTGGAGGTCTTTAATGAAGCTAACCGGTGTTTAATCTCCATTAGATACACGCTGCTCTTTGATAGACTATCTCCTTTTGGACCCCTATTGAATGTAACCATCTCTCCTCTCGGTCCCATATTGAGATAAGTCTAGAAGGACTTATTGCACATTGATCTTTGGTAGACCGTCTCCTTTTGGACCCCTATTGAGATGCAACCATTTCTCCCTCTGGTCCCCTATTGAGATAAGTCTAGAAGCACATATCTATATCCTAACTCTTGCTCCCGTTTTATCTTCCCATATTAAATGATCAGTTTAATATGAGAAAATCAGCTGGTAAAGTTAAATATTATAGGACATTCCTAGTTGGACATTTTTCCAAATTTTGCACTGTTTTTTCTATATGTTTGATAGACTACCTATAGGTCGTGGATGGACAATATGCAAATTTTTATAGATTTTTTTTTGCTATATGTTTGATAGACTACCTGTAAGTCATGGATGGACATTTTGTATACTTTTATAAATCTGTTTTGACCTGTAAAAACAGCTCATTTCATGGCCATTTCCAAGATTCTTGACCACTTTTTTTGCTTTATAACTTTGCAAAAGGAAGTTTCGGAAAATTCTGTACAGTTCAAGAGATATCGGTTGATAGAATTCAGGGTGTTCTGGAAGTTGCAGATGCTTTTATAAAGAGTTGTTGGAAATGGGATGCTTATCGCTCGCATACTTCATTTGTTCAATGCACAACTAATTTGTTTGAGGATTTTGAGCATACATAACATAAATTTATGTGTGGCTTGTGAAGAAAACATATGCGCTCGGATTATATTTATTAAGAAAATTTATGGTTGATGGTGCATCTTGTGGTTTTGTGCTTGCTTGTACACATTATTGATCCACGGTCTTGTGGATACTGCCTATGTAAGAATTTGTGGAGCCATTTTGGCTAGTACGACAATCTTGGCAATTTCTGAGACTTGGTTTGGAAGATAGTCATTTTTGAGACTTGATTATGAGGGTAGTGTGTGAGGTTTTTTTAAGAAGAACAGTGGTCGTGTCATTGCTTAGTCTTTTCTGAGGGTAGTGTGTGAGGTTTTTTTAAGACGAACAGTGGGGGTGAGTCTTATCGTGTGGCGAGTGAAATTTTTGGAGCAAAGGATAATCCGAGCAAATGAATGAAGAATTGGATAGAGCATTTGAAGTTTTCCTTGGAAAAATCAACTATTCAAATTCAACCTCTAGGGCGTGGTATATTTTGATTATATATGTGTAACTCAAGTGTGATGGTGCATGAAAAGCACTCAAACTTCCCAATAATCACATGATACTCTAAATTCATGAGATGCACTACTAACAAGTTTACCAAAAGCTTACCAAATGGGTCTTCTTGCTTATATAGTGAGAGCTTGACACTATATAAAGATCTTGAAACTTTAGACTGGGTGCAATACGAGGGGACTCCCCTTATTGCAAACACTTTCCTAGTGTGCTCAAGGCATGTATCACACCCATTAGAGGAATTCTAATAGCGTGCATATTAGAAGAGCACACTCCACTAGCATGGTCGAATTTTTGGAAGAGCAAGGACTATTAACTAAGTTATAGGAGTAACCAAGATGGTGTTATCATTTAATTATCCGTTCACTTCATTAACACCTCTTGCTTAGAAAAAAATATCCTTTTTTTAAAAAAATTTGAAAAACCATAACGTGAAAAATTTATAGATAAACTCCCATCCCAACTCATTGACTTTCTCCCAAAAGCCACAACTTGACAGCCTCTACATGATGCTAATATTGATTAATTAGGTACTGCATGCCTTGGCTATTAGTACCTGGGTGATTACATTGATCAAGGCATTGGTCTAGGTGCATGGCCCTTATATGTTGATGCACCATGTCTATGAAATTGTGTGTTCACCCTTTCTCCTTCCAAACCCTCAAAAACAGGAAGTACCTTGGTGCATTAAGAGTTCGAGCATGGCCAGGGATGAGAAGATCTTGCTTCATAGGAAAACCATGCTTACCACATCCCCCCATAATCTTGGACATGTAACCTTTGAACTCATCACCAAGTCCATCACCAGTGACTTCTTGTGAGAGACGCTTGTTATAGAAGGCTAGTAGTTTGGAGTGATCACCAATCTCCAATTTTTTCAGACATATAGTATTCGAATCTTGAGCTTCATTGTGATGAGAAGGGCTCCTCGCTCTTTAGGTCGCTTGCACTCTCCCTCTCTTGCAGGCGTAAGCTCTCTCTCTCCCTCTTGAATAACAGGTCTTGAGTTCAACTCTCCTTGTCGGATAAATCTTTAAGGTTTCTTGGGATAGTTTCCTACGACGTTAAAACAATCTTCTTCCTCTCTCTTCCTCTCTCTCTCTCTCTCTCTCTCTCTCTCTCTCCAGTGTATTTTAACCAACTGAAATTGTAAAATCTCGGTTAGATTTTGAGCTTGATTGTAAGAAAACCAAGAAATTTACACGTTTTAGTGTAACTACTAGCAAAAGCCTCAAATTTTGACCTAAAAACCGGGAGAATTTAAAGTTTGCCCTTATTTTTCTAGCCGAGTCGGAGTCTCAAAAGATCCAAATAGGAGCGCTTGTCGGTGTGCAATCATAAGTTAGCTCAAGTTTGTTGTCATGATTCAATTTGCAAAGGCTTAGGCGTGTGCGGTGTGGCATCACGCGGTGCATGTAGTAGCGCTTGGTGGGAACTATTGCATTGTGATGCTGGCCCAAGCTCGCTTTCTATCAGCACCGAGAAGACCTCGTGAATGCTCTTGTCAGCATTAGCAACCAGGGTGGAGCTCAGCAGCCATAAACAATGTATATTACTATTCTTGCTAGCGTTGCTCTAATCAATTAGCTGGCTCCTATTGAAATGCTCATGCCAATCAAAAGCGAGGTGGATAAGGTGTAACATTTAATGGCCTAGTAACTTGTGTGTAGCGGAAAAATATAGCATAAACATAGTGAGCATTTCATTAGAATAGATTCCTAATGAGCATAGCAAGAGTGCTTGAATGGAGAGAGAGCAACAAAAGCATAACACCTAGTTAGATAGGCATGAACAATACTTCAAAAGAGAGAGAAACTAAGCTAGTGACAACAGTTGAGGACCGGATTTACATGAGCCGGTCCCCCCTCTAAAAGGCTTTGTATTATGGGTTTCCCTCATCAAGGGAGACATTTTACAATACAATATTTTGTGTTCCTTCAATAACTTGCTAGTGCAATGAAGATGGAAGCTTCAAGCACCATGCACACACTTATAAAACACAACATAAATTCCCTCACGGTCTCAGACCCAAGACCTCACACACCTTTGAAGATGGTGAGAGCTAGCGGGATATGAGAGTAGATTGAGAGGAAGAAGGAGTATTCTTACGAGAAAGAAGTGTATCTCCTCACATAATCACTCATAAAAGCTTAGCATAGCTTAGTAGTTAGCATGGTAGAGGAGATGAGCATGCATTGGAGCTTGGCTCTTGGTTGGATTTGCATCACAAAGCCAAGAGTTTTTGGTGTAGGCCTCCCTTCTCACAAGCTTGGAGTAGGTGATGAGATTTCCATTAAAGCCTTAGAAGGAGAGAGAGTCTTCTTTGATGAGATTGTGTGTGTGATAATGCCTTGCCAAATCAGCCCCCTCTTTCTCTTGGTTGACCCCTCTTGCAATTTACTCATGCTGGCATCCCATTGGACCCTGCAAAGCTTAGCCAATGATAATTGCGAAGCATAAGTGATAGAGTTGTGACATGTGTCTCCCTTTCCCCTTTTGTGAGAGCTTTAGGTAATTAATTAATGCAATTAAATTTTCATTCGATCCCTTAGTCTTCTGGCCAATAGGAATCAGGGAAGCCATTGGGCTGCTGAACGCTCATTGGACCCCTTGGGAGATTGTCCAATAGTCTTCTAGAGAGCTTACTTTCTATTGGTTCTTTTATCAGCTGTTTTAAAATGAATTAAACTAAATGTACTCTAGCCTAACTCTCATTGGTCCACCTCTATGGACATCCAATAGGAATTGAATACACCTTGGGGGCAACTGGGCTAGGGAGCTAACATGTGTTCCCTATTCCCTTTGTGTAAGGGGAACTTGCTAGAGTGTGCGTGTTTTTCTCTCTCATCCCCTACTAAAAGGGCTCGCCCCCTCCTATCTAGGGATATGTGAAGACTTTTTGGTCTTCACATAAGCATTCAATACTACCTAGAGTTTGACCATTGGATGTAACCTTTGAATTTTGGAACCTTAGCATTTTGGAAGTCTCAATGGGCTGAACCTTATGGTCTTTGAAGCCCATTGTTGCACATGGATCTTTTTCAGATGGCCTCCCCTTTGGATCCCTATTTTCCCTCCTTTGGATACCTACTATGGCCAGTCTACCAGCTTAACCAATATTCTAGATTTTTCTCCCCAGGCACTTCCCCATATTAAATGATCAATTTAACATGAGAAAATCATTTAGGAGAATTAGATACTAGTTATTATGACATTACCTCTCTCTTGAAATCATAGTCTTCCTCGACTATGGGGTAGAGAAGATAAAGCCTATTTATTAGTCCTTTTTCTAGTGCATAGAGGATCCCTATCTTACCCTACAACATCGTTCCAGAATGGGTGACTAATTCATTTGGTGCTTGAGAGCTTGATTTGCCGCAAGCTTGTCTACACATTAGTCCTAACAATCTTCCATAGTAGAGTAACAAGCTCTACTTGGTGTTTGGGAGACGTCGTCTCCGCAAACTTGATTCTAAGCATGCAAACTACTTAACATTTGTGCACAATAAAGAAAAAGAGAGTCTTAATAAGACAAAAAATTTGTTCATTTTAAACATTTATACGTTTGCTTACTCTAGGGAAGCGTTGTAAGCATTGACAAGGTTTAAGTTATCCTTTAATTGTATGCCTTGCATCCATCTGGCATCTTTAAAAGGATTGTTCTTAAACTTAATAAGATACCGTCAGATAATCTTATCACCTCTCAATACCTTGTCTTCATGTCGGAGAATGGACTTGGGCTGCAACACCTCTTCTTGGTCCTCAATTGCCGATGGGTCTTCAATAGTTGGTTCTTGAGGTGGCCTTCCTTTGTAAGGCTTTCATAAGCTCACATGGAAAGAATTGTGTATGAGCCAATGACTGGGCAACTTAAGTTGATAGGCCATCTCATTGATTGGTCTAAGAATCTGGAAGGGACCATAGTACCTTTTTGCTAACTTAGCATAGTACTTTTGGTGTCCCGTAGGATTCTTGCTTGTCATTTGCCTTAATCGAGCCTTGAGAAATTTAAGCAAGACCCAATCATTTTCTTTAAAGTATTTTGTGCTTATCAGCAGTAGCCTTTTTCCTTTGCTGTGAGATAGAGATAGCATCCTTAATCTTTTGGAAATATTCTTGTAGGTCTCGGCTATACTCATCTACAGGGAGGATCTTCCTGTGTACCTTAAGTAGCAGGGGACTTTTGGATCTTCCCTTAATCACCTCAAAAGGTGCTTTTCTCGTGGAGGTATGTATAGTATTATTGTAGGCATACTCCAATAAGGGTAAGTACTTCTCCCATTGGGACCTTTGATCTACTTCCGTTACATAGGCTTTTAGTAGATCAAGAATTATTAGGTTAGCTATTTCACTTTGGCCATCCGTTTGTGGGTGATAGGTCGAAGAGAAGTTTAGCCTTGTCCCTAAATTCTAAAAGAGACCCTTCCAGAAATTACTGGTCATTCTAGGATCTCTATCCGACAATATGGACATTGGCAAGCCATGGTACTTGAAGATTTGTGATATGAAGAGGGTTGCCATTTGATGGGCTTTGATAGTCTTTTTGACATGTATAAAATGAGCTTGTTTGCTGAACGTGTCTGCTATCGTCCATATTCCCGTATTCCCATGAATAGACTTAGGTAATCCAAAGATAAAATGATCTTGTATAAAATGAACGTGTCTGCTATCGTCCATATTCCCGTATTCCCATGGATATAATTAGGAAATCCAAAGATAGAATCCATAAATATGCTCTCCCATGGTGAATTAGGGATTGGCAAAGGCGATCCTTGTTGCTTCCCTCTATCAAACTTCGTCTTTTGGCATACCACACATTTAGAAACATACTCTTGTATGTTTGCTTTCATGGCAGGCCAATACAAATATGTTTCAATCCCTTTTAGGGTAGACTGAATCCCTCTATGCCCCACATAAGGAGGAGCATGAGATTCATACATTACTTTCTCACCTAGTGAGTTAGTAACGCATAGTCTATTGCCATAGAGAAGGATAACCATCTTGTAAAGTAAATGGTTCCTCTTTCTACTTGAATGCAAGTGCTGAAATCACATCTCTAAAATTGGGATCAATAGCGTACTCATCTATCATAGAAGATAGATCATTGTGAGTTGCTATGGAGACCGCATTAACTCTCAGCCATCTTGAGAGTGCATCGGCTACTTGATTATGCTTGCCAGCAATGTGAGAAATATGAAAAAGAAATTGCAAAAGGAAATTTGCCCATCTCATTTGTTTGTCAGAGAGCTTGGTTTGCGTCATGAAGTACTTAAGGCTTTGGTGATCCGTCCACAGAATGAAAGGATTCCCCAATAAACAATGCTTCCATGAGTCTAAGGCATGTAGAAGTGCGAGGAGTTCCTTTTTATATATGCCTAAAGGTTGCTCAACATGGTCGAGCCTTCTACTTTCAAAGGCTATGTCGTGCCCTTCTTGGAGCAAAATAGCTCCAAGGCAATCACCACAAGTGTCACATTGGGCCTTAAATGGCTTTGAGAGATCCGGTAGTGTAAGCACATGTTGAGAGATAAGCTTTTCTTTAAGCTTTTTGAAAGCATTGTTCTCCTTGGTAGACGATGTGTACCTAATGTTTTTCTTTGTTGGGTCATGTAATGGTCCTTCAATTTGTGAGAACTTTTCTATGAAGCATCTATGTATGCACACATACTTTTAAAGCTTCTTAGTTTATGTAGATTCCTTGGATTAGACTATCCTTTTATTACCTCTAGGTTTGATGGATCCATTTGGATGCCATGTTGAGAGATAATGTGACCTAAATGCTAAATCTCTTGTAGTAAAAAATCACTTTTCTTTCGATTAATATAAAGTTTATTCTCTCATAAGACTTGAAATATTACTTGGAGGTGTTGCTTGTGTTTGTCTAGTGAATAAGAGTAGATGATTACATCATCAAAGAGCACTTCAGTAAAGGTTCGGTGAGGCCTGAATAGCTTCTTTATCAAGAGGTTAAATGTGGCCGTCTTGATCAAGTATCCTTATTTGATTGTATCCACTTTTTAGGTCAATCCTACTGAAGTAGGTCGACCCTTGCAACTTATCAAATAGGTCTTCTACCTGTGGAACGAGAAACCTATTTTTGATAGTGATCCTATTTAGTTCTCTATAGTCAACACACATATGATATGTGCCATCTTTCTTTTGCACTAATAACACGGGTGAACAAAATGGAGATGAGCTAGGTCTAACCATGCCCTTCTCAACTAACTCATGCACTTGCCGCATAATCTCCTCTTGTTGAGCTTGAGAAACTCTATAAGGAGGTTTATTAGGCGGTGAACTTCCTGGAAGAAGTTAAATTGCATGGTCATCATTGCCTCGTTTAGGAGGTAGTTCACAAGGGATGTCGTCAATAAAAACAT
Organism: Adiantum capillus-veneris; assembly: GCF_014529385.1. NCBI lineage: Eukaryota > Viridiplantae > Streptophyta > Polypodiopsida > Polypodiales > Pteridaceae > Adiantum > Adiantum capillus-veneris. Next base: position 136,179,993 of record NC_140953.1, read on the forward strand.
CTTGAAATCCCTTGAGAAAATTGGATAACTCTAATTCCTTGTGATTGTTTATATTTTCTTTTGCTAAAGCATTAGGTTCATTTTGAGAATCTTTAACAAAAATCATGTACAAGGAAATAGAGCTCTTTATTGACTTATTGAAAGCTTGCATATGTACAATGGGTATGGTGTTACCTGACTCCTTAGCATCTATGTACATATTTTTTTCCCTGAACCTAAAGTAGATTTGCCTTTCAGGGAATATAACATTGGCAGCCATGCGATCAAACCATGGTGCCCCTAGGATTATAGCCTCGTGCTTGAGAGGAGAGATAAAGAAGTCCTCTTTGTCCACATAGCTTTGGATATGGAGCCTCAATTTCCCAATTAAGGGAGTGACTGAAGCTTCTTGCCCCTTGAAAGAACCATCGGCGGGTAGGACATCTCCCATCTCATAGGCTTGGATGCCTAGCTTGGTGGCCAAATCTGTGGATATGAAATTGTGAGTAGAACCAAGGTCAAAGAGAATAAAATCATCATGTTCTCTCACCTTTCCCCAAGCATGGCATAGAGAAGATCCTTTGTGATGAGAATCCTCTTCTTGGATTTTGACCAAGGTAGCTCTAGGAGTCTCATTTCTTGTATTCTTGTGGGGGCAAGCACGATAAGCATGCCCTTGTTGGCGTTGCCTTTAGGAGACTTTTGGACATTTTCCTTCACCTTAGGCTCATTGTTACTGTCCTTGTTCTCCGTGGCCTTACGATTTCTCTTAGTCCTTGGTCGGAAATTGATCTGTGAAGCCACCATGGTATGGTGTATGACCGCAGATATGGTTTGTGGCCTTTGAGAGTTGACATACTCCACCATATCTTCAATTAAGCGCAAAAAAAATTGTTGTTTTTGCTCTCCAAAATCTATATTTTTGAAGACAGTGGCTTTGAGATGTAAGTCCCAAAACTTGTCTACATATTTGTGAATAGATTCATAGGGAGAGAGCTTCAAGCTTCGCCATTCAGTGAGTACTTTGTCTTTGGCATCGGTAGCCAAAAACTTCTTCATGATGGAAGCTCTTAAAGATTTCCATTTTCGTGGAGCTTCACCGTTTGCCCGTAGGCTAGACCACCATTGCTTGACAGACTTTTGAAAATGCATAGCTACATGGTGTAGCTTAGAGGACTCCATGAGGCCCTCATCTCCAAACACCGCATCGAATTGTTGGATGAAGGCCAAGACTTTGTCCATAGCACCAAAGTGGCCATCGTAGGTAAGGAAAGAGACGTTCTTTCGTCCCTCTTTGAGCTTCTAGAGCTTGGATGACCTCTTCCATGCGGCATAGGATTTCCTATGGCCTGTTCTTTTTGGTGGTTCGAAAGTTGCATGATCACTTTCTTCAGAAGAGGAAGAATTTGAGGAGGATGGAGAAGAGGGTGACCTCTTTCTTGCCTTTTTCTTCCCTTGGTCTTCCTTGTTTGCACCATCACTTTCTTCATAAGAGGAAGAGGATGAAGAAGATGGAGAAGAGGTGACGTATTTCTCGCCTTTTTCTTCTCTTGTTTTCTGTCATCCCTCTTTGAATTATGGTACGTGTGGAGAAGAGTGCAATGGTCTTCTCTGTTTAGGGGGTGTTGGAGAGCGTCTTGCCCACCATCTTTGTGGAGCCATCTTGATGCCACAATAAGGGGAAGTCCAGCGATCTAATCCACCTTACACTATGTAAACTAGGCCCCCACTAAAGAATTTCATCCATCGAGTGAAATTTTTTGAGCACAGAAGAAACCAAGCAAGAGCAAGAAATTTAAAACATTGAATGAGATTTTTTGAGCAAACCCAAGTCTAAGCAAAGTAAACTAGGTATGAACAAAATAGATGATAGACTTAAACATCAATAGACTAAACTAGGTAATTATTATACTGAAAGAGATATCAATAGATTTTAATATACATAGATTGTGAAAATAAATAAATATAGTACTACCTATTTCTATGTCCCCCCCCTTCACCAGCTTGCACTCCCCCACCTATTTGCGTACCTCCTCTTCACCTCTGTAGACAACCGTTATCTATGTTTCTCAATCCTTTGCTCAAAACTACTGAAGACCCTTTACCTCACAACAAGTCTTTGACATCCTTGATAACCTCGCGATAGGTTGCCGCCAATTCCCTCCTATACAATGTCAATGCATATACCCAACTACCATGCTCGCTATTTGTGCTCGAGCCACTGTCTCTTGCTTACAAAACTTGCTCAATGAATTCCACCTATTTTTCCCAAGCTCAATCACTACTGCTATTGTATTGTCTTTGTACCCAAGCTCAAGCTCCAATAGAGCACCCACATCCTACTTAGGGGTGTTACGATAAGACCAAGTCTAGATCATCATCATTCAATTTTCAACTTGAAAGAAGTATGTCCCTACGGTTTTGCTAAATCGTGGAGCATGAGAATCTTGCAAGATTCCTTGGCTTGGGAAACAATGGGATAAGGAAGCAGGAGCCGCGTGGTATCTGACAAGGGACAAAAAAGTGGGAAGAACAAAATATAAATCTATTTTTGTCGGGTGCATGGCATTGCTCTATGTGCCAGTCAATCAGTCTCTCTCTCTCTCTCTCTCTCTCTCTCTCTCTCTCTCTCTCTCTCTCTCTCCCCCCCCCCCCCCCCCCCACACACACACACACACACACTCACAACGTCTTTCCCACTTTTTGCCAGTTTTTGTGATTGATGATAAATCTTGTGTCTCTCAATTTTCATGCATTGAGAGATCCTGTGATTCTTGACTCTTCGTGCTAAGAAAGTAGTAGATACTTCTTGTTCTGGTGATTTATGATGTTTGGGATTTGAGATTCTATTCCTCATACAAGGGAAACTTTACCAAATTTTTTTCGTGAATTTCATGGTTGTGATTGCTTGAATGCTGACCACTTTGCCAGAAAGTTGGAATACTTTTCGTACGACAATTAGTAACAGACTTATAGTGAACAAACTCACCATGGAGAAGGTTGCTAGTTCTTTGCTGACTAAAGAGATGAATAGGAAGAACAATCACAATGGCAAGGTTCTACTACTCTTAATTTTTGTGGTAGATTGTAGTCAAGAAAGGAATTTTCATAAAGAGGAAGATCAAGATGCAAATCTCGTTCTTGTCATGACAGAAAGTGTTATCACTGCAATAATCTTGGCCATATATAAAAGGATTTTTTAAGATGAAAGAGAGAGAAAATGAAAGCTAAAATTAAGTAAGTTTAAGACAAAGGTGAACAAAAAGCTTCGTCTTTGAAGATTGAAGAAGCAAACGCAATGGAATCTCATCGCGATGTGTTGTTCTCATCATTTCTTGACTATGACTTGCAAGTTCTACTACTACCTTGCAAAACTAGATCATTGATTCTGGTGCATCATTTCATGTTACTCCATGCGTTTTCTACTTATGATGCTTTAAAGAAAGGTGTGGTTCATTTTGGAAACAATTTTGTGTGTGTGACATAGTGGGCATTGGTGATGTGCAGTTGCAGTTTGCTTATGGTTGTATTTTCACTTTGAAGAATGTGAGACATGTTCCAAAGTTGGCAAAAAGTTTGATTAGCACTGGGAAACTTGACGATGAGGGTTATCACACTTCTTTTGGAGACTCCTTCTAGAAGTTGTCAAAGGGTTCTTTGGTTGTTGCAAAGGGTTTCAGAATTGGAAGTATTTTTAATTGCTAGTGTTAAGAACCATATTATATTATAGTCGAGCAACCAAATACCCCTTTGTGGCATTCCAGTAGGGCCAATTGCACTTTGATGGGATGAGACTCGGAATCTATGAAAAAGATCTTGTAGCTGTCTTAGATGCTTTGTATTCATGGAGGAATTATTTACTTGGGACGCCCTTCATCATACAAATGGATCATCAAACTCTCAAGTACTTCATGCTCAGTGCATGACACAAACCAAGCTATCTGCCAAAATGAGGTGAGTATTTTTTCTTTTGCAATTTCATTTTTATATTGATCACATTCTTGAAAAGCACAATCAAGTATTTACACGTGTAGCTATTAAGGCGGTCCGCATGCGTGCGCGCGCACACACACACAGCGTTGAGTGGGTTACGGTCTGTTCGATATACTTCTGGGATACAAGCTGTTTTTCAGCCGTACTGTTGTCCACCTTGTTGAAATAGCTGAGTATGCCTCTTGGCCTTTCAAATCATTTGACACACACACACACACACACACACACACACACACACACACACACACACACACACACACACACACACACACACACACACACACATGCACCCTTTGAAAGCTTTGCACTCTTCCTCGGGTGCTCTTGGCATGCCGCACGGGTGTTGTGGTCCTCCAGGTCTGCATACCCGCTCAACAAACCGCACGAGCCTGTAGTGAGGTTCTGGAATGAAGGCATAACAATAATCTCTCACCCTCTCTTGATGTGTCTTCTTTGGACTTGGCTTGAAAACAAAGGCTGTTTCAATGATCATGTGTGAACTGCTACAAGTGGCTCTCTATCTACCATAAGGGCAATATGCAACAACCACCTACACAGATGGGAGGAAATTACGAAGCTATCAAAGCGCACTACTTTGGAAATTGACTCGCAATAGAGACATTCTCACACATCTAGTATACGCGCAACATCAGGTAGGTGATTGTCACCTACTTAGAATGGTTATGGGAAATTGTTACTATCAATAAAATGAAGTAGGAAAATATGTTTTAATTTACTTGAATGTATTATACTGTGCACATTTGCTTGTAAAAAGTTGAACATGATAGCTCTTGGTACGGATAGACTAGTATGACCATTTGCTTTTTGTTTTACGATTGAAAAGCAGGGCAAACAAGCTTTGTTAAGGACCTGTTTTGAATGAGTATTTATGTATCTTATTTGAAGAGTATATAAATTTGGATTGGTTTACCTATTCAAATCTCGATTGGTTTTCACCTACTTAGAGAGGCTGTGGTAAGTCATTGCTTTGAACCTTTTTTATGCTGCATGCGTTGGAAGTGTAATTCTTTCAGGATTTCAAACTATCATAAAGGAATAAACTGTTAAAAGCATTATGGTAAAGAGACTTGGACCTTAATCCTCCTGTGAGGGTCTCTTGATGAGATGGTATAGTTTATTGGAGATTTTTTGAAATTTTATTCAAAATACAGGGGAGATGCTGCCGAAATCTCATGAAATATGAACGTACAAGGTTGTCAGGTAGTAGGACATATGTCCGGCTAACATGTGAGTAGATTCATTCGTCACAATACAAGACTCTGCTCATTTTTGGTTAGATAGGTGGTATTTTATACCTATTAAGATTTTGATTACTTCACTTCAAGCAAGAAATGGAAATTCGATCTCTATACAATTAACTTGAACCAGCCCGGAAGTACTTTTCGGATTGATGTAAGCTTGCACTAAAGTGACAATGATAGTTAAGTTGTTGTATAGATGGTGGAAAAGACAAGGCGTAGACAAAATATTTGGTAAAATTGATACTACTTATGATTTTTTGTCTTAAACAGAATCCTCTTGTTGAGTTCCTCACAAGAGGTCGAGTTCATAGAGCTTTGAATTACTTGCAGAATATATTACTCTAATATGTTTTGAGGATGATATCATATTTTTGAGCCAGTAACATGTGATATATTGCTAGTTTTTGATACAAGAGGTATAGTTTAGTTCTTGACACCATAAACCTACTGTGGAGGATCTCGTTGGGAGATGGCATTAACTGGGTTTTTTTCGAAATACTACTCAAGTTACAAAGGAAGTGCTGTCCAGTTTTTGCCAGGTGATCTACATTGATTGTTAAAGCTAGAGGTATTTGCATCATACATGGTAATTAACACTAGTAGTTTTTAAGAGAGCTCAGTGAGTATTGGGATACACATGCATATACATTTAGAGGTTATCTTACTTGAAATCTTAACTTAACTTAATAGTCAAACCCTAAGGGTAAGTTGTAAACTAGGTCTACAGGTGTGACATGGATGACAACTAGGTCTACAGGTGTGACATGGATGACAACTGGATCCAGTGTCGACACCTGCAAAACGCACAAACATAACCAATTCTAACTGAGTGTTGTTGTATGGATGCAGGTAACAGCTGGATCCTTCTCCATGTAGATGTAGTGGAAGCTCATCCCAAAGGGTGGACACACAACGATACAACATTAAGATATCAATTTGTAATGATTAGAGATCAAATTTTTGATCTAAATAACTATATTATCCATTAGATACAGAATGATGTATTGCTAGCAGTATATGAGATGTTAATTGAGTTTTATGACATTTTTTATTTTAAAATATTGTTATTCAATATATTATGTAATACAATTGTCTAAGTATGGTTCAATTTTTCATACTTAAACACACACTCCTTTTTCCCTACTAGTCTTCGGTTGGACTAGTGCCATACTTAACAATTGGAATTAGATAATATAATAAATAATAATTTAGCTACTCCAATTTATCTTGACTTCAATCAAACGGTTTTTGTCAGGATATGGATATTCATACCCTAAGGATTGGATTGGCGGCTCTATGGTATAATTATGCCCTAAGGATTGGATTGGCGGCTCTATGGTATAATTATGCCCTAAGATTTGGAGCGCTTAATGTCTATGATTAATAGCTTGACTCACCTAATCCAAAGGGATGGGTTGGGGCTTTTGGCTCCTTTATTGGTCAAGTTGATACAAGTTATAATATTACTAGCTTGATCCACCCAATCCAAAGGGATGGGTTGGGGCTCTCAGCTCCTAAATTGATCAAGTACCTACATGCTTACATATAATCCCTATATTGTAATCATTATCCACCCTCAAGCAGGTGTGGAATTTCAAGTGGTTTTTATCTTGCAAGATCGGAATATGGTATAGTAACCACGACGACGACATAGTTCACAAAATTGAGGTGTCACATCAACCAGAAGCATGAGATGACAGATATGTAGTTTTCGTAATATCATACTCTCCTCTCGGGAGGACCCCTTTTTCAAACAACAATTGGGTATTATCACATATAAACCTTGATCAACACATTACAAATGGGTATTCACGCATCTAAACGATACTTTCCTCCTTGGAGGACCCCTTTATCATACAACAAGTGGATACTGTTACATCTACACTCTGTTGAACACATTAATAATGGGTATGCGCACAACTAAACCCTTTTTAACACAGTACAAGTGAATGAGCTATAAACATGGAAATGTTTAAGAAGCATTTACTACAATTGGTGGGGGATTGGTTCACTTGGTGGACCATCCTCCACCAAGTGGATCTCTCCTCTGGGATGGGGGAGGGCCACACACACACACACACACACATTATCACTTGGAATGTATTATATTAATTCGTACACACAAACTTCTTGCCATAGTAAACCCTTGTATACATATGATAGCATGGGTATCCTCACCACACAGCATAGTGGTACTATTTGATCTCCTTATCCACTGATTTCAATCTCGCACACGGATGCATGCCTACATCTTTCAGAGTGGCCTCTGGCAACACTATCATCTCTTGAGCAGGTAATAGACTTGACCTAATAAGCTCCTAGGCAAGCCTAACTTGGATATACATAAGTGAGGGAATACATGCACACATGGGTTGATCAAGATTGACCTTCCTTTTTTAGAAATGAAATCCTTTTATCATTCGAGGCAAAGGCCTTTATATCTGGGTGCCTAGAAACAGATTCACACACTCACTCAAACACACACACACACACACACACACACACACACACACACACACACACACACACACACACACACACACACACATTTTCACTAATATAGAAAACTCACATTGCATGCTCAAGAACCTTGGAGCCAATTAATTGATCCACATGCACACACATGTGAAAGTGGCTTGGTTTGCTGCTACTGTAGATATTGCCGTTGTGATCTCCTTGGATGGGAGTGTCTTGTCCGATGTAGCCATAATCTTTTTCTTTTTTGATTGCCATTTGTAGCATTGATTTGGATGCGTTTGGAGGTTTATGGATTCTTCTTTGGTTGTTTTTGTGGTTCTTTTGATCGGCACCCATATAGATCGATTTGTCAATGTCGGATTTAGGGATTGTCTGGCTTCTTGTGTTGCTTGTACTGAAGGGATTTCCTGTAGCATCGCTTTGGGGATCCAAATGCGTGTCTCATGTAGTTGGCGATTGAGCATGTTTTACGGTATCCAGATCTATTTTATGGCCCTGTTCGGTGTTTGTTTAACATTGTTTTTTGGAGGTCGTCTACTATTGCACTGTGGTTTGTAGGCTCGTTCACTTCCATCCTTCCATACCCATACCTATTTTTTGCGTATCATTAACCTTGATGTATTCATTGTCGCCTGTGGTGTCTCATTTTTTGAGTGAGAACGGTGGGCGGTTTCTTGGTTCTCCTTCGTAGGTATCTTTTGCTGGTTAAGTGGCACCCATCTTTTTTGCTCTTTATCCTTTATCAAGTGATTGTGGCGCCATTATCTGGTTGTTCAAGGTTGGTTGAGCAAATGCTACCACCTGGTGTTGTTGTGCTTGTTGAATTTTGACCGTATTCAAACTCCAATCTATCTGCACATTATACTCTTTCTGCCATGGTTGTCCCAACATCATTGGATGTAGTGTGCTTGAATACTCAACCACATAAAACTTGTGGGGATAAACATATTGATGTATTTGTACAGGCAATATTGTCCAGCCCAACATGCTTAATGAATGTGATGTACTGCTTTCCAGTGCTTGTTGAGTAGGATGGAGTTGTTCTTCAAGCTTGAGCTGTTTATAAAATTTGCCAGAAATCAAATTTGCTTGAGCTCCTGAATCAAGCAATGCCATCAAGTCAACTTGGTTGCTACCCACTTTGACTGCGATTATGGGGATCCATTGTGCCATCATTAAATTCATTAATCAAATAGCATTTATTCGCAACGGTGATTCCATTTGTTGTTGTTGTCGTAGAAGCCTTCTTTTTGCAATGCGTTCTTTTGCTTCTGCTTGTGCTTCTTCTCTTACCCTCTGTTTCTCCTTTGTTCGTTGTTTTTCATGATGGATTTGTTGAAGCATATCTTGTGTTAGTGGTAAATGATACTTTTTTAGCCGACACCCACTAATCCAATTTGGCATTTTTTCAGCTTCCAATGTTGCAAGTTTGACGGTTCCGCTTTGTGATAATTCAATAATCACAAAGGGTCCCATCCCTCGCTTTTTAAGTTTTTTGGCATGTTGCTTCAAAGTGTAAACAAGTACATAATCACCTGTTTTAAACTCCTTCCTGCGCACATGCTTGTCAAAAAACTCCTTTTGTCTTCTCTTTTGAGCATAGATCGGAGCTACAGCTCTCAGTCGAAGTTCATCTAGCTTTTCAAGATCATCTATTCTTGAAGAGAGTTCATGCCCTGTCCATTCTAAGCGTTTTGCCACTCGTAGAGTTGGAATCAAAAACTCTATGTGCAATATAGCGTTTAGACCAAACACCATGTTGTACGGTGTTGTTCCAATCGATGTTTTATAAGCTACCCTGTATGCCCATAGTGTTGAGTGTAATTGTTGATCCCAGTCTACCCTTGATTCTGATACAATTTTAGTCAAAACGGTGCATAGGGTTTTATTTGTGGCCTCAGCCTGTTCATTTGCTTGTTGTCATAAAATCTAATATCTGACCAACCCAAATGATTTTCTCATATTAAACTGATCATTTAATGTGGGAGAATAAACGGGAACAAGGGTTAAGATATAGATGATCTTATAGATCTATTTAAGCACGGGGCCAATGGTAAAGGGGCCCATATGAGAAAAGGTCTATCAAAGAGAAAGGTTAACTAATGGAGCAAAATACCTTAGGGTTGTCTTCATTAAAGCCTCCAAAGGTAAGTGTTAAAAGCTTTAGCACATAGTCTTTAAAATTTTACTCTTTAGTCACTAAAGTCCAAGCAGGCAAGGGGGTAGCTTGCTTAAGCTAGGGTTGTGCTTAAGCAGGGGGGCTGCCTGCTTACCAAGTTCAAAATACTTGCTATTCAAGAGGGGGTGAGCCCTACAAAGGGGGGGGGGGGGGTAGATAGTAAGTGAGCACCTCACCAAGGACCCATACCCTTATGAAAGGAAAGGGGCCACTTGTCAAGTGTAGAGACACACTACTCAAGCAGGTAGGGGGTGTGCTTAAGCAGGGGCTGTGCTTAAGCAAGGGGGGTGCTAGCTTAGCCTCACAAAGAGAAAGAAGGACACTTGTCAAGAGGCTACACACCTTGCCCCAATGGGAGCCCAGCTCTCTCTCTCTCTCTCTCTCTCTCTCTCATTTGAGTCTCCCACAAGCTCTCTCTCATTCATTCTTCCCTTCACACACTCTTGTGAAGCAAGGATTCCATCTCCTTCTCCAAGCTTGAGAAGTTGAGTGCCTACTACCACAAGCTCTTGGCTATGGATGCAAATCCACACAAGAGAATGCTTATGCTTGCTTACCAATCTCTCTAATCTCCATTAACTCTATGCTAAGCTATGCTACAAGAGCTATGAGTGATTATGTGCAAGGGGTTATTTCTTTCTAGTAGAGCTACTTCTACTTCTCTCTTCTTCCTCACTCCCTGCTAGCTCTCCTCACCTTTCATGGTGTTTGAGGTCTTGGGATTGAGGCTGGGCATTTTTCAAGCTCATGCTAATCATGTTTATTGTTGTAGTTATGTAAATGCTTGGTGAGTGAAGCTTACCATCTTCATCTCATCAAGAAGGTCTCAAGGAACACAAACAGTTGTATTGTAAACAAGTCTTCCGTCATGGAAGAATCTATAATACAAATGCCTATTGGAGGGGGGACCGGCTCCAACTAATCCGGTCCTCTGTGCGCTCCTTGCCGCACTGTCAAAGCAAGGGACTTGCCAATACACCGTGTGCGAGCCACAAACGGCTCCAAGCACACAACAAGCATAAACTAGCAAGCTCAAGAAAACAAAGGGTGTGTCACTCACCGCTCTACGCTCGCCTTCGTGGTGGATTCCTCGCCGCGATGAAGAAGAAGCTGCAGTCGTGCCGTGCTCAACCGCTTCGCCGCCGTCGTGCCTTCGTAATGCTCGATCGCACACACACTCTCCCTCTCTCTCTCTCTCTCTCACACACACACACACAAGGAGGTGAAGAAGAAGAAGATGGAGATGGAGATGGAGCAAGAGCACTCTTCAATTGCACAAATGAGAGAATGAGTAAAAATTAGGTTTAGTTGGCTTTTATAGGAGCTCACCCCATTCACACTTGGGCGCCCATGCTTAACCAACTAATCCCTTGAATGTCCAAGTTAAAGTGCGCCTCTCATCGGCGATCACTCTACCTTTCCCTATTGGTCCGACAAGCCCGGTACCTGACTCTATCGAATACATAATACGCGTCCATCGTAGGTGATGGGTGTCCGTGTGCCGTGAGGGTTAACATGCCCCCCTTCCTGATGTAGATTCCGTCCTCGGAAGCTATTGAGTTGAAGCTGGTTCGTCGAGGTGGAAGAGAATTTGAGATGAATGTCCTTAGCCTTCTTCAGTCACTGCAAAATCAAACAACATTGGCACAGTAATTGCATTCTCTTAAAAAGCATATGCAGTTTTAGATAGAAAAATTGATTGGTAAAAGAATTTCAAACAATTTGTTAGCAATGAACATTAAATTGCAATGTAATCAAATGCATAAACAGATGTAAAGGCAAAAAATTAAACAAGTCTGGGGTCGCTAATTTGACGGTTGAAAAGCACTAGAGATCGAATATTAATACCATGGGCAAGCTTCTTAATTTTCTGTGGTCAATTAAGTTGTTTAATCGCGAGAGCCAAGTATTCATGTTCAAGGGCTGACTAGAGGCTATATCTAGAAAACCTTGTAGTTAAGCTACCATAAAAGGAATTTCTCATGAAATCATCACCTGACTGATTACTTTTTTCTTTGACCCCCCAAGGTCTTTTCACATTGATTCAATTTTGAAGTGGGTGCTTATTTTGTATGCCTTGGGTTTTTTGCTTTTCAAGGAAAAGCGCCCACACTGGGAACCTCTAGGGCTCTAGTACCATAGGCGATACATGTGAGTGAAGTACCAAATCAAGCTGAGATTTCTCTTCCAGCTTAAAATTTTACATTGTGGCACTTTGATTTTTTGTTTGTTCATTTTCACCATTTTAATTTTGTAACTTTGGGGGGTCATATAACACTGTTACCCTCCCCAGGCTCATCACATTAGTAAACTCCCTTTATAATACTTACGCTAAAGGTCAATAGGGTTAAGCCCACTAGAAAGCCCTAGTACATTTCATACAATGCTGCCTAAATCGGATTAAGAACCTAAGTAACCATTGTTTATTAGGAAGGCATTCCTCATGGTATTAAGAGAAGATTTCTAATACCTAGCTTGGTCAAACTAGCTTAGTCGGACTGCTTGATTTTTACACCTAAACAAGTGATTATGACAAAAGATTGCATTGAATTAAATGTTTGATACTAAGCAAATGCGCTGAATATTATGCTACCAATCACAATCAAAGCAGACAAACATAGATGCAAAAAGATAACGGCAATGCTAATGGACAAGAAACACCTGTTTGTGTTGATGGTCGCGCTTGATTTGAAGTGTGAACGAGAGAAAGATTCCATGAAGGTCCAAATCCTAACCACAGCAACACGCTCCTGTACACACTAGGAAACAAAAACAATACCTCCAGGAGGCACATTAGTGGGAAAAGAGATCTTTGCTAATCACTCAACTCTAAAACAGAAACACTCCTATCGTACTAATCTTACCTACCCTCCATCACTCAAGTGATGAGGATCAAAGGTGTTTTATGGCATAGGTTTCTGTTTCACTGTACCAGATGTGAATGTGTAGGTCTGAGTCAATGTTTTGACTTTAATGTGCATACTCGTTTGCTAATTGCTCTTGCTCTTTTTTTTTTTTTTTTTGTGAGTATAAAGCTTTATAGGTACATTCCCTAAGATTGGTGATTAAGAGGTCAGGGAAAAAGGATGAGAGGGAAACAAATGAATGATGACTATTAGCAAACACTCCCCCCTTCCTTGGGTAGATCATACCATTTGAAATGAGCTTGTCACCCTTTGAAACCAATTGTTCCAGTTGGTAATAGGTGAGGATTTTTGCCAGTAGTTTTCTATTACCCTAGGTGCCTCGTCAAGTTGCAAGGGTGGTAAGGTACTCTCCCAGGATCAAACTTGAAGTGGTCCATTAGGTGATTCTTGAACACTGGGAGGTGTGGATTCTCTTGTAGCTTCATGGAGGTCCACTACTATAGATGGAGGCTGTGTAGAAGCTTTTACCTCTATGGATGTATTACAGGAGGAGCTAGAATCTTCATGGGACTCCCCCCTTCCTGAGCTAGGTGGAACAAATCGTTCTTTCTTTGGTACCCAAACTAGCTCGGGAGCGGGTGTGTAGCATTCTGTGATTTTTTCCTTTCCACGATCATTGATTCGTTTTGGAGCTACGGGATTGGGCTCACTTGGGTCAGGTGATAGGTAAGAGCACAATCTACGTTTTGGCACCCAGATTTGATCATTTCCTTGATAGTAGCCTTGGGCTTCCAATAGTCGTTTAGGGATCCATCGCAACATTTTCTTACTTTTCTTGGAGCGAGTGGTACGTTTCTTACAAGGCTTCTGTTTTTTAGCACTAGATATGGTCACTAAAGAAGCTTTAGGGACCCACTTGTATGTTTTCTTCGTGACATTAGGATGAGTCTTGTCAGAAGCGATATGCATTGCTTGTAGCATATTTAAGGGTATAGGCATTTCATCCCCCTCAGGTGTTACCCAGGTCGTCCCCCTATTTCCCCAAGTGTCTATGGTTGATGCTAGGTGGACCCAATCCACATTGTCCGACTCCGTCATACCTGGTAACACATCCATGTAAGGAGAATCTTGGCCAATGTCTGTATCCTTCTTACAAGTGTAACAATATTGTAGTGGGGCCGAGTGAACTGTGGTGTCAGAGCGATGATCAATAATGGTTTTACTCCCTAAGGGGTGTACCTTACCAGTCACCAAATCCACTCTAAGGACAGAGTCTTGGAATTGCAAATAGACATGATTTTTAGACCAATCGTGAACCATTTGTGCTTCCCTCATGAATGGTCGTCCTAAAATCATTTCATATGACATAAGGTGTTTAGAGAAATCCATTACAATGAACGTATGTCGTACCTTGTGTCCTAGAACTTTGATCTTAAGATCCTTGAGCATCCCCATAGGTTTGGCTATGGTACCATTTGCCATCTTTACCACAATGTTAGTAACACTGAGGCGGGGTTTTCCCATGGATTCCCAACAATCTTTTGTAACGATGCTAACTCCCGCACCACCATCAAGAATTCCCTTTATAGTTAATCCCTTGGTAGTGATGGGTAGGGTCGCATTAGACTCGTCGCCTTCAAAATACTGCCCTAATTCGTTAATGGGTACCTCAATCACAGACTCGTGTCCATCTAAGTCAAGTGATTGCACATGATTTTCCTCATCAATCATAATCGAGTCAGGCCTATTTGGTTGTGCAAACTGCGGTAATCCCGTTCGTAGCTCTCCGTTAAGGAATGCTCGAAGTGCAAGGAATAACTCAGGATCTCCATACAGCTTTGCTATGATCGTGGTTCGGACCTCAGAAGACATGAAGTCCACTAGTTTGGCAACATTCATTGGCGTTTTGCAGGGTGTAGGTCCTTGACTAGGAACTGGTGAGGATGGAATCTCATATTCCTCAATGGGATCAGGTATTCCTTTGTTAAACATCCTTTCCAACAAGAAGGGTGTATGCTCACTTTCTGATGTCCTGTCCTCACTCCCTTCTTGGATGATACTAGATATGGCTAACGGTCTATGGTTCATGTGGGGTGGATGAACTTGCGTGGGAAACACTGTGTCATGAATTTTGACCTGCATGGGTTCTGGTTCTAGTTTCCTTTGAGTCTCCTCCACTAAACCTCTTAGATGTTTCACCTGCTCAATCTCGTCTACAGGGTTTGGGTACGTCCCAATCTTCTTTTTACGATTCTTCCCTTTTTGCCCCTGCGGTTTATCTTGGGGGTCTTGGATTGGATTTGGAAACACTTGTGGTGTTTTCAGAGGCTCTTTATGGTTTTCTCTCATTCGGTTTTCATTTGGTTCCATGTTACGGTTTTCTTTGTCGGTCTTTCCCTTTGTGGTATTGGTTCTAGTCTCCATTGTCTCGACTGAATCTGAATCATCCTCGAGGTCATTCATATACACGGGGTCATCTCCTGTTCCTATGTTTGTTTTGGAACTTGGCTTTGAATTTTCCGTATTCTGCGACTTCTTCCTTTGTGTCTTCTTTTTCTTTGCTTGGATAATTGACGCGGTATCTCTCTCTTCGAGGATATGTCCTGGCCCTTGAAGCATGGACCGTGTAATCGCATAAGCGGGTGCGACGGGTGGTATTGGTGATGTCACAGTAGCAATTTCGACCAAATTCAGGGGTGTGATTTTAGGCGCATTTGGGTTATAGGGGCATTGGGCAATCAAGTGATCTATGCCACAACGATTACATGTGAGTATTGGCATTGCAGACGTGCTCCCTTGATTCATTTGCATCTGTGCAGCATTCTTTTGCAGCCTAATAGGGCACTCCGCTACTTGATGTGGTCCCCCACACTCGTAGCATTGAAGAGGTGGCCTCCTAGCCTGGGTGTTGATATTTTGACCTCTGGATGCGAGAGCAGCAGCTTGATAAACCGGCTTGACTTGTCCCCAACAATCTTCCATGTAGTATATAGGACATTCTTCCAATGTATCAAGTCCGTAGGCAGTACTAGTGTCTATTTCCTCCTCACAGCCATCTGCATAAGCATTTGATGGCTCGCAACCCACTTGGTTCATAGGGGCGACTCTTGGATGCGGGGGCTGCGGTCCCAGCACAGGAGGTGGTAACGGTGTAGCTTGTACAACATTTTGAGATCTAGGGACCATGTGTTGCGGTAGTTGCTCAACAGGTGGAGCAGGCATCAATACAGGAGCTCGAGGCGCATCCGTCCAGGCTACAGGTGGTCTATTTGCCATCATACGTTTGATCATTAAACAATCCTTAGCTTGGTGACCATACCTACCACATGCGTTGCAAGTTCCATTAAATTTTACTCTAAACGTAGGGCACTCACTAGTGCTATGTGGACCTAAGCAAATGGAACACCATTGTTGCTCCCTTCTTGGATACATGTGACTATTTTGAGGGGGTCGATTATCCTTAAGAGACTCTTGGATTGCCTTGGTGAGGTCTGTCAAGAATGTCTCAAATACCTTTGGCTCATTGGCAATGGGCTTTGCAGTCATGGGTTCATACTCAATGGCTTGTGAGCTAGTGGATCTCGTGTCAGTAGACACCCTCATGCCTGCTATCATCAAGTTGTCCTCTAATTGGATTGCATTGGCAGTGACATCTTCCCAGGTTGTGATACCTCTAATCACTAGTCCATTATAGATTCCTTCATTCCTCAACCCTCGAATGAATCGATCAAGCAGTTGGTTATTGTTGAAGCGCTCATTTACAGGGCAGCGAGAGTTTAAGTGCTTTAGACGACTAATGAAGTCCCTTACTGACTCTCCTTCCTTACGTTCGACCTTCTGTAGCTGAGATGCTACACCCCAAAGCACACCTTCTCGTATGTACTCCTTTAGAAACAACCTTCGAAGGGTAGGGTAGATTGTTTTCTCGTCCACCCTTAGGGTCCTATACCAATCTCCAGCCTTCCCACTTAATGTCAAGCTTAAGGCATTTCACTTATGTAGTTCGTTGCGTTCCCCTAAGGAATCACATACTTGTTCAAACACTTCAATGTGTTTCCTAGCATCTTCGTCCCCATTGAATTTTTGCGTGAGTTTGGCAATTTGTACTGCCTTACTTCTAGGCTCTCTATCAGATGCGTGACACATATTTTCCGCGATAGATCGACCTATGGTTTGAGCAAAAGCTGCCAAGTCACCTATGTGAGGAGGTAGGGCCGGTGGAGGTACTCTTGGAATCATATGTGGGAGAGGAACGGGTACCGGTCTTGGCATATGTGTAGATGATGCAGGATATGGAACATAACCGGGCATAGGTCCACTCGGATAAGAGCTAGGGAGCGGCACTCGAGGAGCATAAGCAAGTGGTACTATTGGAGGTGTGGGGGCCATGTGTGCATAAGGGGCTAGAGGCACATATGGTCGAGGCCCCATATTAGGTACTACGACACTAGGTAGTGGCACTGCGCTAACCGTAGATGTCATCGGTACATTCTCTGTCAGGCTTATCCCTGGAGTGAGCACTGTGTTTTCCTTGATAGAGGGTTGAGCCAAGTTAGGGAAGCTAAAGTTTTCGCTCGGAGGCTCAGATTGCATAGAGACCCCAGGTGAAATGACGTAAGATGGGTCTATGGGGCTCATTAGAGGAGTCTCCATTTGAGATAGAGTAGGCTGTTGAGCCTTGCTCGTATCCAGAAATCTCATGGGGCCAGTTGAGAGTATATTTACCCCTCGGTTTTGCCTTTCTGATTGAATAATGCCATGGATAACATTACAGATCATTTTCTGTTGATCTTCGATGCTCGTGGCACTAGAGGTGGATTGTACAATCTCTATCCATCCTACATGGTAGGCGTGGCCAGAGTGTAGATCCGTCAACACCTTAGTGTGGAGGTCGTATGTCCAATGATCATTAATGAACAATCCTTCTAGAGTCGACGTGTTAACGGTTTCTTGTGAGGTAGAAGCAATGTTGCTCCCCGTGGTTTTACTTGCCACCAACGGTACTCTAGAGGGAACTTCTGAAGGAGGCAGCTCAACAGGGCTTTCTTGGTAAGAAGTTGGTAGGATATCCACATGGACACTCTTTGGGGGTGTGGGGTCCACGTGCGATGTGAAAGGAGAGTCCACTTCCCCACCCCCTTCGTGTGCTTCATTTGCATCAGGTTCTGAGCGAGTAGCTCTACCTAATGTTTCCATGAAACGGCTAAACATACTAGTACTAGGCTGTGGAGCTTCGGGAGGTGCATGGCCTTCTCTCTCAGTGTTTTGGGTAGGGTATGCTTCCATGATTTCTGAGTCGGAGGAGGAATCACTAGCGGCTATTTTAGGGTCTTGGGTGGTGCTACCTTGTGTCCCTGCTGAGGGTCTAGATCCTATCGTGGATGGGTAATGGGTGTCCGTATGAACAGAGGCACCCTCAATATGCTCGTGTTCTAGCACCCGCCCAGAGCGTAAGTGCATGTGCTTTTGATACCCTAAGGTGTCAAAAAGCTGCTCTAGGAGGCCTTGTGACTAGTTTTTAGCGTGTTTTTTGTTTGTTTTTTTGCTAGATTTTTTAGAGCGTGTCGTGGAATGGGCCGTGTGATAGCTCAAAACGAGCGTATCGGTCAGAGGGTCGTGCCGTGCTTTACAGCCCTCCGTTTGGTCACTCTATGCTCTCGGAATCCCTAAAACTGTCAATTTCCAGTAGGGAACTAGGCCCAAACTAGAAAGTCTAAGGGTGCAAGTGGGAAGAGAAAGGAGGAGAGTGGAGGACTTGTCCCACATGCTCTCATTCTCTCTTGAGGGAGTAGGGTATATATATAAGAGTGAGTCTAGTATATATCATAAGACTGAGGACTGAGGCCTGGGCCTGGGCTTGGGCTTGGGCTTGGGCTTGGGCTTGGGAAATCGATCCCGATCTATCTTTTATACAAACCAACCCGTCCGTTTTAAGAGTCACGTTTTTTATTTTCGAAAAATATCGCCGCCCACTCGCTCGCGTTTTTAATTTCCGATTTTAAAATTATTATTTTTTTCCAAAATTATTTTTTTTTCTCAAAAAACTTTTTTTTTTCAATTTTTTTTATTTTTTTTATTTTTTGTTGATGCAGACAAACCAACCCGTCCGTTTTAAGAGTCACGTTTTTTATTTTCGAAAAATATCGCCGCCCACTCGCTCGCGTTTTTAATTTCCGATTTTAAAATTATTATTTTTTTCCAAAATTATTTTTTTTTCTCAAAAAACTTTTTTTTTTCAATTTTTTTTATTTTTTTTATTTTTTGTTGATGCAGACAATACAGAAATTGAAAAAAATGCAGAAAAATGCAGAAATTGCAAAGAATGCAGAAAAAACGCAGAAATTGCAGAAATTGCAGAAAAAACCGCAGAAATTGCAGCAAATTGACAGAAATGCAGAAAATTGCAGAATTTGAAAACGCCGAACTTGAAAATGCAGAAATTGCGGAAATTGAAAAAACGCAGACAATAGCAGAAATTGAAACTTGACAACAATTGCAGAAAACGCAAAAAACAGAAACCTTCCACACACTCCTTCCCTGCCTTTCCTATGATAGAAATTGCACCACAAGGAAGCGTAAAGTGCTAACCGAGCTTAGTGTAGGGCATATCCCCGGCAGCGGCGCCAAAAATGTGCGCTCCTTGCCGCACTGTCGAAGCAAGGGACTTGCCAATACACCGTGTGCGAGCCACAAACGGCTCCAAGCACACAACAAGCATAAACTAGCAAGCTCAAGAAAACAAAGGGTGTGTCACTCACCGCTCTACGCTCGCCTTCGTGGTGGATTGCTCGCCGCGATGAAGAAGAAGCTGCAGTCGTGCCGCGCTCAACCGCTTCGCCGCCGTCGTGCCTTCGTAATGCTCGATCGCACACACACAGTCTCCCTCTCTCTCTCTCTCTCACACACACACACACACACAAGGAGGTGAAGAAGAAGAAGATGGAGATGGAGATGGAGCAAGAGCACTCTTCAATTGCACAAATGAGAGAATGAGTAAAAATTAGGTTTAGTTGGCTTTTATAGGAGCTCACCCCATTCACACTTGGGCGCCCATGCTTAACCAACTAATCCCTTGAATGTCCAAGTTAAAGTGCGCCTCTCATCGGCGATCACTCTACCTTTCCCTATTGGTCCGACAAGCCCGGTACCTGACTCTATCGAATACATAATACGCGTCCATCGTAGGTGATGGGTGTCCGTGTGCCGTGAGGGTTAACATCCTCTATTGGTGTCAATTTCTCTAAACTCTCACTCTCTTTTACAAGTATTGATCATGCCATGTTAATGAAGTAACGTGTTAAGTGTTGCTCTCTCTATCCAAGCACTTTCTTTCTCACTATACATCTACACACTAAAGAATACCCAAGGAAATGCTCAATATGTTATTTACTTTCCGCTTCAACTCAAGTTAAAAGGCTAATTCCATTACATTGGTATCATAGCATTTGGTTTCTCTTTTCTTGCTTAAGAAGAGAGGTCCTTAAGTAGCCTATAAATGGTTGATGTTGTTAATTATAATAGGGTAAGTGGAACTGGGATCTAATATTGGTTTTGTTAAGCCCACTATGTGGGGGATGGTGCACACCCCGGGAGCTTTGGACTTAATAATGGAGTCTTTTTAGACTTGCCTACGGCTTTACCATTATTGAGCCATAAGAAGTCCGAAAGGAGCTAGCCCTTGGCAATTCTGCTATGTTAGACCTACTCCTCTACTCTCTATAATTAACCACTTTGAGCCGTGGGTGTAGATACTTAAGAGCTGATTTTCAAAGGCTAAGAGGAGTGGCAACTAAGGTTTTGAATCGCCAAAGCATACACTAAGTACATACATAAATTTTGTTAACATGGCTGACAATAATCAAGAGAGTAGAATGAACATAGATAGTTTTGATTTTGCACATGAAGGTGCTAATGATGATGCTCCCATGTTTGTGAATTATCTCGTCACTAGGTTACAGCAAGCTATGGGCAACCCTGTTTTGCAAGCCAAAGTTACTCAACAACTTCGTGCTTATGGAATTTCCCTTCCTCTCCAAGAGGAGAGAGAGCTTAGGAGGCCTCTTGAAGAGACCCCCAAAAGAAGACTCTCTCCCATTAGAGAGGAGGAACCCAAGGAGCAAGAAAGCAATGAAAGTTTAAGTTCCTCTGAAGATGTGGCTCCACGAAGACGGCGGTCTAGACGATCGTCTACTCCTCCCAAGAGGAAAAGAGCAACCCATAGTCCTTCTCCTCATCACTCTGAAAGGCAAGAGAGGAAACAAAGGAAGAAAAGGGCTAGGAAGAGGTCACCCTCTTCTCCTTCTTCTTCACCTTCCTCCTCTTCCGATGAAAGTTATGTCTATTCTCCTAGAGAATACAAGAGGGGAGGACATCGCAAATCATTTCCTGCATGGCGAAGGTCACAAAAGCTAAAGAAGTTCAAGGAGGGAGGAAAGAGTATCTCTTTTCTCACCTACGATGGCACCTTTGGTGCTACCGACAAAGTGTTGGCCTTCATCCAGCAATTTGATGCGTCCTTTGGGGACGAGGGCTTCACAGAGTCCTCCAAGCTACGCCATGTAGCTATGCACTTCCAAAAATCAGCTCGTCAATGGTGGGCTAGCCTTCGTGGCAATGGAGAAGCCCCAAAGACATGGAAAACTCTACGAGTTTCCATCATGAAGCAATTTCTTCCAAGCGATACTAAAGATAAAGTTCTTACCGAATGGCGCGGCTTGAAGCTTCTCTCTCATGAATCTATCAACAAGTATGTAGACAAGTTTTGGGATTTACATCTCAAAGCTACTGTCTTTCAAAAGATAGACTTTGCCGAGCAAAGACAGCAATTCTGTGCGGAATTACCTGAAGAGATGGCCGAATACATCAACTCTCAACGGCCCGGTACTATTACCGAAGTAATACACCACACCATGGTTGCTTCACGCATCAATTTCCATCAAGGGGCTAGACGTAATGTCAAACCCATGGAAAACAAAGATAAAAATGATGCAAAGGGGAAAACCAATGCTCAAAACAATTCCCAAGTCACTTCCAACAACAACAACAACAACAATAATTGGTCCAAGGAGAAGGGAGTTTACAAAGGTAAAAACAAACTCTCTCCTGAAGAGCTTGAAGCTTTTTGCAAGGACCATAAGTGTTTCAAGTGTGGGGAGCAAGGACATGGCTATCGTTCTTGCCCCAAGAAGAATACTCGCAATGAGACTCCTAGGGCTTCCACCATCGAAGCTCCAAAAGAGGATGCTCATTGCAAAGGATCATCACTCTCCTATGCTTGGGGAAAGGTAAGAGAGCATGATGCCTTCATCTTGTTTGACCCTGGCTCTACTCTCAACTTCATATCAATAGAGTTGGCCACCAAGTTGGGCATTCAAGCTTTTGAGATGGGAGATATAGTAGTGGCTGATGCAACTTTCAAGGGACAACAAGCCTCCGTTACTCCCTTGATTGGGAATTTGAGGCTTCATGTCCAAAGCTATGTCGACAAAGAAGACTTCTTCATCTCTCCTCTCCAACATCAGGATGTTATCCTAGGGGCACCATGGTTTGATCGCATGGCTGCCAACATGAAGTTCCCTGAAAGGAGAATTTACTTCACCTACAGGGGAAAGAACATGTATATAGATGCTAGTGAGCGTGGTCGCACTATTCCACTTGTAAATCCTCTTGCTTTTGATAAGTCAATGAAAAGCTCAGTTTCTGCGTACATGATTTTTGTCAAAGAGTCTCTAAAAGATACTAATGTTTCATCAAATGTAAATGATAGGAATCAAGAAGAGTTAGACTTGTCTAATTTTCTAAAAGGATTCCAAGATGTGTTCATCGATGATATCCCTATGGACTTACCTCCAAAACGAGGGGATGATGACCATCGCATTGAGCTCCTTCCTGGAAGCTCACCACCTAACAAGCCTCCTTATCGAGTCTCACAATCTCAACAAGAGGAGATCATGAGGCAAGTACAAGAGCTGGTAGACAAAGGGATGGTGAGGCCTAGTTCCTCTCCCTTTTGTTCTCCAGTCCTTTTAGTGCAAAAGAAAGATGGTACATACCGTATGTGTGTGGACTATCGAGCACTAAACCATATCACTATCAAAAACAGATTTCCCGTACCTCGGGTAGAAGATCTGTTTGATAAGCTACAAGGCTCTACCTACTTTAGTAGGATTGACCTTAAGAGTGGCTATCATCAAATAAGGATAGTGGATGAAGATATCTTAAAGACCGTGTTTCGCACAACGTTTGGTCTTTATGAATATCTAGTCATGCCTTTTGGCTTGACTAATGCACCAGCTACGTTCAATCGTTTAATGGAGAAAATTTTTAGACCATATCGCAAATTCACTGGAGTGTTCTTTGATGATATCATCATCTACTCCAAGTCTTTGGAGGAACATAAATAACATCTCCAAGTGATTTTTCAAGCATTGAGAGAGAACAAGCTTTATCTCAACCAAAAGAAAAGCGAATTCTTCCTTCAAGAGATTCAATACCTAGGTCATATTATCTCTCATGATGGTATCCGTATGGATCCATCAAAGTTAGAGGTAATAAAATCATGGCCTAACCCAAGAAATCTACATGAGCTAAGAAGCTTTATTGGTATGTGCGCATACTATAGACGCTTCATAGCAAAATTCTCTCAAGTAGCAGGACCACTACACGACTTAACTAAGAAGAACGTTAAGTTTGTATGGACTGCTAAGGAGCAAAATGCTTTTGAAAAGCTCAAGGAGAAGCTTACTTCCCAACCAGTCCTTGTGCTTCCCAACTAGTCCTCGTGCTAAGGAGCAAAATGCTTTTGAAAAGCTCAAAGAGAAGCTTACTTCCCAACCAGTCCTCGTGCTTCCGGATCTCTCAAAGCCATTTGAGGTCCAATGTGATGCTTGTGGAGATTGCCTTGGAGCAGTTTTGCTTCAAGAAGGGCATGCCATAGCATATGAGAGCCGAAGGCTCAATACTGATGAACGAGTCTTGGGCATTTATGAGAAAGAGCTTTTAGCTGTTCTACATGCCCTAGACACATGGAAGCACTACCTATTGGGGACTCCATTTATCCTACGAACCGACCACCAAAGTCTCAAGTATTTCATGATGCAAACCAAGCTTTCCGACAAACAAATGAGGTGGGCAAATTTTCTTTCGCAATTTAATTTTCATATTGCTCACATAGCTGGTAAGCACAATCAAGTTGCCGATGCACTTTCACGACGACCAAAAGTTAATGCGGTGTCTATAGCTACTCACAATGATCTATCCTCTATGATAGATGAGTATGCTACTGACCCTGACTTTAGAGACATAATGTCAGCCCTTGCTTTGGGGAAGAAAGAGGAACCATTCACCTTGCAGGATGGTTATCTTCTCCATGGCAATAGGCTATGTGTTACCCATTCCCTTCGTGAGAAAGTTATGTATGAATCCCATGCTCCTCCATATGTGGGGCATAGAGGTATTCAACCTACTCTCCGAGGAGTGGAGACGTACTTCTATTGGCCTACCATGAAAGTGGACATACAAGAGTATGTTTCAAAATGTGTAGTATGCCAAAAAACCAAGTATGATAGAGGAAAGCAACCTGGATTACTCCAGCCATTGCCTATTCCAAATTCACCATGGGAGAGTATATCTATGGATTTCATCTTTGGATTACCCAAGTCTATCCATGGGAATACATGAATATGGACAATAGACAACAGGTTTAGCAAGCAAGCGCATTTTATTCCTGTCAAAAAGACTATTAAGGCACATCAAATGGCAACTCTCTTCATATCTCAGATTTTCAAGCACCATGGATTACCCACATCCATCGTGTCAGATAGAGATCCTAGAATGACCAGTAATTTCCGAAAAGGTCTCTTTGAAAATCTAGGAACAAGATTGAATTTCTCTTCGGCCTATCACCCACAAACAGATGGCCAAAGTGAAATAGCCAATCTTACGATACTCGATCTACTCAAGACTTATGTTACCGAAGTAGATCAACGCTCACAGTGGGAAAAGTACTTACCTCTTGTAGAGTATGCCTACAATAATACTGTACATACTTCTACGGGAAAAGCACCTTTCGAGATCATTGAGGGAAGACCTAAAAGTCCCTTGCTACTCAAAGTACATGGGAAGATCTTCGCCGTCGATGAGTATAGCCGTGACCTACAAGAATCTTTTCAAAAGATTAGGGAGGCTATATCCATCTCTCAACAAAGGCAAAAAGCTGCTGCTGATAAGCACAGAAGAGCCTTAATGTTCAAAGAAAATGATTGGGTCTTACTCAAGTTTCCTAAGGCTCGACTAAGGCAAACGACGGGCAAAAATCCTACGGGCCATCAAAAGTATTATGCTAACCTAGCAAAAAGATACTATGGTCCTTTCCAAATCTTGAAGCCCATCAATGAGATGGCTTATCAACTCAAGTTGCCCAAACATTGGCTTATACAAAATGCCTTTCATGTAAGCCTACTTAAGCCCTACAAAGGAGAGCCACCAACTGAACCAATTATTGAAGACCCTCCCGAAGTTGAAGACCAAGAAGAGGTGCTACAACCCGAAGCTGTCCTTCGGCATGAAGACAAGGTACTACGACATGGTAAGATTATCCGACGGTATCTTATTAAGTTCAAAAATTATCCTTTTGAAGATGCTAGATGGATGCAAGGAGTACACCTTAAGGATAGTATGAACGTTGTCAATGCTTACAATGCTACATTAGAGTAAGCAAATGTACAAATTTCTTTTAAATGACTCATGTTTTTATGTCTTATAAGACTAGTCCTCTTTTTAATTGTGCACAAAATTAACTAGTATGCATGCTTACAATCATGTTTGTGATGACGACGTCTCTCAAACACCAAGTAGAATTTGTCACTCTACTCTGGGAGAATGAAACAGACTAAAGAGCAGACATGCTTGCCGCAACTACATCTTCCAAGCACCAAATGGATTAGTCATTCATCTTGGAAAGGGATCCTCTACCCGCTAAGTAAAATTGACTAATGACTAAGGCTTTATCTCTTCTACCTCATAGTCGAGGACGACTATGATTTCAAGAGAGAGGTACTGTCATAAAATCTAATATCTGACCAACCCAAATGATTTTCTCATATTAAACTGATCATTTAATGTGGGAGAATAAACGGGAACAAGGGTTAAGATATAGATGATCTTATAGATCTATTTAAGCACGGGGCCAATGGTAAAGGGGCCCATATGAGAAAAGGTCTATCAAAGAGAAAGGTTAACTAATGGAGCAAAATACCTTAGGGTTGTCTTCATTAAAGCCTCCAAAGGTAAGTGTTAAAAGCTTTAGCACATAGTCTTTAAAATTTTACTCTTTAGTCACTAAAGTCCAAGCAGGCAAGGGGGTAGCTTGCTTAAGCTAGGGTTGTGCTTAAGCAGGGGGGCTGCCTGCTTACCAAGTTCAAAATACTTGCTATTCAAGAGGGGGTGAGCCCTACAAGGGAGGGGGGGGGGGGGGGGTTAGATAGTAAGTGAGCACCTCACCAAGGACCCATACCCTTATGAAAGGAAAGGGGCCACTTGTCAAGTGTAGAGACACACTACTCAAGCAGGTAGGGGGTGTGCTTAAGCAGGGACTGTGCTTAAGCAAGGGGGGTGCTAGCTTAGCCTCACAAAGAGAAAGAAGGACACTTGTCAAGAGGCTACACACCTTGCCCCAATGGGAGCCCAGCTCTCTCTCTCTCTCTCTCTCATTTGAGTCTCCCACAAGCTCTCTCTCATTCATTCTTCCCTTCACACACTCTTGTGAAGCAAGGATTCCATCTCCTTCTCCAAGCTTGAGAAGTTGAGTGCCTACTACCACAAGCTCTTGGCTATGGATGCAAATCCACACAAGAGAATGCTTATGCTTGCTTACCAATCTCTCTAATCTCCATTAACTCTATGCTAAGCTATGCTACAAGAGCTATGAGTGATTATGTGCAAGGGGTTATTTCTTTCTAGTAGAGCTACTTCTACTTCTCTCTTCTTCCTCACTCCGTGCTAGCTCTCCTCACCTTTCATGGTGTTTGAGATCTTGGGATTGAGGCTGGGCATTTTTCAAGCTCATGCTAATCATGTTTATTGTTGTAGTTATGTTAATGCTTGGTGAGTTAAGCTTACCATCTTCATCTCATCAAGAAGGTCTCAAGGAACACAAACAGTTGTATTGTAAACAAGTCTTCCGTCATGGAAAAATCTATAATACAAATGCCTATTGGAGGGGGGACCGGTTCCAACTAATCCGGTCCTCTATTGGTGTCAATTTCTCTAAACTCTCACTCTCTTTTACAAGTATTGATCATGCCATGTTAATGAAGTAACGTGTTAAGTGTTGCTCTCTCTATCCAAGCACTTTCTTTCTCACTATACATCTACACACTAAAGAATACCCAAGGAAATGCTCAATATGTTATTTACTTTCCGCTTCAACTCAAGTTAAAAGGCTAATTCCATTACACTTGTGGATGATATGGAGAAATTTTTTTATGTATGACCATGAATTTCTCTAGCAGGTATTCAATGACTTCATTAAGAAAATGTGTTCCTCGATCACTGACAAGTTCTATTGGTAATCTGTATCTTACAAAGACATTCTCATACAAAAATTGTACAGTGGTCCTTGCATTTGCTTTTTGTGTCGCTTTGGCTTCAGCCCATTTTGTGAAATAGTTCGTAGCCACGATGATATATTGGGTATGGGTGCGATATGCAGGGGGTGAAATAGGCCCCACAAGATCAAATTCCCATTTTGCAAATGCCCATGCTCCCATCATTGGCCGTAGTGGTATCTCATCTCTTTTTATCGACACTTTAGTGCACTGACATGCGTCACAACGCTTTACAAATTCCTCAGGATCCATGTGCAATGTAGGCCACCATATCCCCATGGTTAAGACAATTTTTTTCGTCTTATCACCTGAAAAATGGCCTCCACTTATTCCTCCATGTGCATGTTCTAGAATCAGCAAGTACTCACTTTCACTTGCACAGATTCTAAGTTGATTGTCCTTTCCTCATTTGTAGAGTTGATTTTCAATTAAATTAAAGTCTCGAGCCTCCAACTCTATAGCCCTTTGTCGTGCTTTTGTTGTGTTTTCAGGAAATGTCCTTGTTGTCAAGAAATGAATGATATGTTGACTCCATGCAGATGCAATGGTTACCTGAAACAATGTCGCGTGATCCACCGGTCGTTTGGCACTACATATAATACATTTGTTAACATAAGCATGTGTGTCGGCATACATAGTTGGCCAATATACTCTTAAGTGTTTCAACCTTTGGTGTGTTTTTATTGTTGAACAATGAAATGCACAGTCTTGGATGTATGCTTCCCCAAGATAACACTCGAATTCCTTTGGATTTATACATAAGCGCAGAACTTTGTCCGAGCTTAGATGGTATAGTCTCCCACAATCATTTGAAAGTTTTTTGTTTGTCAAAATGTTTGTTGTGTGGATTCTTCCTCCTTTTTATCAAATCTACCTCCAAAGGAAAGAATGCTAACAATTTTTTGAGACCATTTGGGTATCATTTCAATATTGAAAAGATAAGCATCAGGTATGTCACTCATTGATTCCTTCAAGAGCTTCCCCGTTGTGTAGCCTAGAAAGATGATCCACTCATAGATGCGTTTTACCCTTTTTAACTACCACTGTGAAGTCAAACTCTAGCAATATAATAAACCAGCACACAATTCTCTCAGTATTGCATGATTTATTTGCTAGATACAGAAGATCTTGATGATCTATGAAGAACACAAATTTGTTTGCAAGCAGATAATGCCAAAATTTCTTTACAGCATATATCATTCCTATTCCCTCTCTTTTAGTGGTGGTGTAGTTCTTTTCTACACTATTTAGCTGTTAGCTCGCATAATAAACTGGGAAATTCATTGTTCCGTCTCCTGGTTGAGCCAGAATACTCCCAATTGCGTATGCAGAGGCATCAATGTGAACATGGAATATCTTTTCCCAATTTGGTGATTTAAGTACAGGTGTTGATACAAGGTTTTTCTTAAGCTTTTTGAATGAAGTTTCACACTCCTCAGTCCAGTCGAAACTGACTAATAAGTGATATAGTGGTTGTGCAATGACCGCATACATATATATGTATCTTCAATAATATCCGCAGTGTCCCATGAAAGATTGTACTTGTTTGGCATTAGTAGGCCTGGGCAAGTCTACTATGACTCTAATTTTGTCTAGGTCAGTAGTTATGCCATTTCTTGAGACAATATGTCCTAAGATGTGGCCTTGCCTTACCATAAAAATGTACTTTTCCGAGTTGAGACAGATTCGATATGTTCTGCACTTCTCAAATACCTTTTGTAAATGGTCAATGTGTTCTTCTCGAATAAGAGAGTAGTCACAGATATCATCCATATATATTTCTAAGAATATTCTTAGGTATTCTTTGAATGCATAAGTCATTAACCTTTGGAAGGTGGCTGGGGCATTGGTTAGGCCAAAAGGCATAACTCTATACGCATATATGCCCCATTCTGTGGTAAATGCGGTTTTGTGTTGATCCTCTATTGCAATTTCCAATTGGTTGTACCCCGAAAATCCATCCAAAATGAATAGGCTTGTTTTCCCGCTACCCTCTCAAGCACATGTTCTGTGATTGGCAAGGGATAATTATCCCTTATTGTTGCTGCCTTTACCTTTTTGAGGTTCACACATACACATGCAACTTTCCGTTCTTTTTGGGGACAACCACAATGGGTGACACCCAATCTGTATGCTCGATTTCATAGATGAATTCGGCATCCTTCAGCTTGTCAATCTCTTCTTTGATTAGTTTAGCAAATGTGTCATTATATGTGTAAGGATGTTGCTTGCTTGGTTTGGCATTTGACTTTAAGGGAATTGTATGTTGGCATATCGATAGATCATTCCCCTTGAGGTCTTTGTAAGACCATGCAAACACAAATTTATACTTCTTGAGAAGCTGTGTTAGCATTTTTTCTTCTTCAGACCCTAAATCAGTTGCTATATAGACAGGCTGAGGATCTTTGCCTGGCGCAGCGAGGTCAATTTGTTTTGCATTTTCTGGTCCATCGTAAGATTCCTGGTTTATTCTTTCCCTTATTGGTGGTGTCATTATGGATTTTTTTCTTGGATGGTGAATTTCCGATAGTGGGATGGTACATTCATGTTTTCTTTTTCTGAATCCTCGTTACCTTCACTTTCTGCCTCAGTAGTCCATACCTCTTGTAACAACCGTTTAAGTTCTTGGTATTTCTTCTTACGCTCCATTTTGGTCCACTCGGGAACTTTTGTCTTTTCACGTTTTGATTGTTGAGATTTTCTTGAATTTGTTTCCATTTTAGTTTTCCGTGCTTGTTTTATGTCCTCATGTGTCCTTTTCCCTTGAACTCTTGAGAATCTCCCTGATATTTTGTCTTTTACACAATCCTCTGCCTTGGCTAGCATTAGATAGTGTGTTTTGTCTAACCTTATTTTATGCTCTTTTTTTTCTATAGAGTTCCTGTCGTCTAGGGTGTTGATTTGCAAAATCATAAAACTTGATATCTGCGGTTGTTTCCCTACTCTCGCTTGAGTTGTCTGAACACTTGTTATCTGCATCGTTACTTAATTCCAGATGCGCAAAGGAGTCATAAAAATATTCTTGTTCTGGTGAGTCTACATTCTCATCTCCTACTGGTACAAGGTTTACCATGTAATAGGGTAGCACATCAAAACCGTCCTTATCACAAAATTTTATTGCTGGGCTATCTGCAATGGCACAAACGTCCAATGTTGCTAGTATGTGTTCCCATTCCATAGGTTCTAATGCATCTTCGGGAAAAGGTTCCGGAATATAATCCTCAATAGCTCTTTCTAAGATGCATTCCTCTCTTTTCAAGCTCCCACAATGTGAAGCTCCACACATCCATAGCTCTTTTTTCCAACCTAACCATGCTTGGAGTTCGGACCCTGCCAACGTAGCCGAATCAAACTCTTCCACTGGTGTATGGTTCACATCTTTGTAACTATGGTCTTTTAGGTATATTTTTGTTGTAGTCTCCCCACGCCTAAGGTATATGTGGTCATAACCCCAATCCTGTACCATCTTTAATTGTCTCATGAACGGTCTTCCCAAGATGATCTCGTAATTGTTCTTTTTGTCGAAATCAACTATTGCAAATGTATGCTCATACTCGATTCCGCAAGAGGTTACAATTACTTTTTCTAGAAGTCCTAGAGGCTTTTCCATGAACCCATCTGCCAGTTGTAATTTCATTCTAGTTGCTGTCAAAGCCGGTTTTTCCCATTTTTTCTAGATTTCTTTTGTGGCGATAGTGACTCCCGCTCCACTGTCAAGAATAGCCTTGGATACTACTCCCTGGAATTCCATTGGTAGTGTGGTATTTCCATCTTCTCCTTCACAATATTCTCCAACCTTGTTTAAAGGTACAGGCTTAGTATTCAGTTGAGGCTTGTCCAATTCTCTGATCCCTTCTTGAATTCTTGAGGTAGGGTCTTTTACTCCAATTTTTTCTAAGCATTTGCCTATTGTGGTCCACATGTTTGGTCGTAACCTCAGGATTTTGGCTAACGTGATTGTGCATGCCACCGAGGTGGACAGTAACTCAATCAACCCTTGTGAATCCATTATTCTTTTGGGAGAAAGTCTTTGGGATGGGATTGCTCTCACTTCATACTTAGATTCATACTCCCCTAGGTAAGAGGGTAGAGTTTTTAGCGAGTTAGGTTGGTTGTGCCCTGAGCTAATTGACCCTGGTTGCGTATCGAAGTTCATTTGTGATCTTGCCTCAAATTCTTCAATGGGAGGTAAGATCTCATTTTTCTCCTTCTTAGCGCGTTTTAGTTGGTGGTTCACCCTATTAGCTTCATTTGCTTCCCGGATTTGCTTCCACAGGTCATCTAGACTGTCACACTCTTTATCCATCCCCGCAGATGTTTTAGGTTGGAAACCATCAAATCTCTCATCAGTTGTATTTGGCACTATGATAGGTTCTCGCTTAGACTTTGAGGTAGTCGTGAGTCCCTCCATTGTGTCCGCTTGTTTCTCTAGAGTTGGTGTGATAGGGGTTGGAGCTAGCACCTCGTGCCAACTTGCAGGTTTACTAGGTGGGTTTTCTATCAAAGATTGGGCCGTTTCAATCATCTTCCTACACATTTCCAACCTCTGTTTTTCTAGTTCTGCATATGGATAAGTCATCCATCGTTGCTCTTGGTTTTGGTTTTTTTTTTAGTTTGGCTTCGCATGCTTTTAAAAGTGTGTCAAGCTGCTCATTTACTTTTTCTACCAGTACTGATCCTCCTGATCTTGCACTTTTGGGTTCCACTATTTCCTTGGGCCCTATGGTTTCCGCAGTGTGTGAACTTAAAGTAGTTAGATCCTCTAATCGCTCCAATCTATCCTTTGTGTGTTTTAGCTCCTCGGATAGAGCCGTTTGCTCTCGCTCCTTCCTAGCTTTCATACGAGCCTTTCTAGCTTTCCAAGTGCTTCATTGATTTTTCATTTCTGCCTGGGGACATCGGTCTTTGGCTCTTCGATTATGGGTTCGTTTGTCCTTCTTTGAGCTTGTGCCCGTGTGACTACCTGAATAGGTATTACCATTTCATTTTCTAACCCCCCACTAGATGGCACTGCTTCGAGCATGTTTAAAGTAGTTTTTGCTCCTTTGCTTGGGTTCTTAGGGAAATCAAGAATCAGGTGAGTAATTCCACATTCGGTGCAATACGCATTGACTTTAATGATTTCATCGTGAGGACAGTCCCTTAGCCAATGATCTCCACCACACTTGTAGCAGGGTCCCTTTGGCTGTTGAGGTGCTCCTTGAGCTCCTCTGAGTTGTAAGCATGCCTCTACCCGCCTATGCCTTCGTTGGCTATGAACAATAGTGTTCGTTCATCCAAGCTGTATCTTCCTTCTCCTACAGCCTGGGCAGCTGTTGGTGGTCCCGTACTTCCAATCATGCTCCAAGGTTCTTGCATCTTAGGTTCTTCAGGTGAATAATAGACAGGATTTGTTGTATATCCATTGGGATCTTTGTAATATGCATGCATGGGCACCAAAGCCTTCTCTTCTGGTTCGTTTACCGTTGGTGCATACCTTATGCCTACCGGTCTTGCTCCTGGTAGGGGTGGTTGTTGCCCCTATACTGGTTGGGGTCTTTCAACTCGTACAGGTCTTGGTAGGTTACCCGTTGGATACCTAGGCATTGGTGGAATTTGAGGAGATGCTACTTGAGCTTGGGGAGCATAAGGTCTCTCTCTCACATATCCCTTGTTATAATAACATTCCCTTGTCACATGGTTTGTCCATTTTTGTTCAATTGCACACCACTTCGGCTGCTTAGCCTGAGGCTTGGCGTACATATTAATTTTTTTTAGCACTTCTTCCACCAGCTGCTCCTGGCTTACATCTACTTCTCCTTTCTGTGCTGACCTAGTGGACTTGCTTCCACTTTATTGTGAGGATGAATCGTCATCAAGATCCTTGAATTCACCCTCCTTGTAGACCGCACAATTGTCTACAAGGTAAAGAGCTTCCTTAGTTAACTCATTTAACATTGTGCTCCTCTTCATATGTAAGTCCTTCTGGAGATCTGAGTTTCTAAGTCCTTGAATAAATATAAGCATAAGTCTGGACTAGGTTGGTAGCTCTTCCACAGGGAAGAACTTCACATATCTCTTTAGTCATAGGGCTGCCTTTCGCACAGATTCTCCTTCCTTCTGTTTGAATTTGTGGATTTGTGAGACTGTATTATGAGCTATTCCCCTTTGTGAGAATTCCTCAATAAACTCGTCAAAAACCTCCTCCATAGACTCAAAATCTCTACGCTCCACAGAATCAAACCAAGTGGTTGCATCCTCTTCTAGGGTAATTCCAAACCCTGCAAATTGAGTAGAAAAATCCAAAACTTCTTCAGCTCTAATTACACGCACGAAGGCTGCTACATGATCCCTTGGATCTCTGTTTCTTGAGTATTTCTTGTTTACCCATTTTTGCACCTGAGAAGGTCTAATTCTACGATGGTCTACAAATCTCATCATTGGTTCTCCTGGTCCTCCTCGATATCCCTCTTCTGGCCTTCGGTAGTGGGAGGGTTCCTCTCCCAGAGGTGCTCCTAAGCCATAATTTCTAACGGTTCCTGCAAGAGGTCGTTCATCACTCCGAACTCATTCTCTTTGTTCTCATTCTATGGGTTGTCTTCCGGGCTCTACCGACTCGTGAGTTTTCGGCTTACTCTCACTTTGGTAATCTGAATAGAGTGGTGGTTCTTGTAAATCTCTTAGCCCTCATGTAGTTGGGTAACCACCTTTGTTTAGGTCTTGTTCGAATGTTGCATTTGGTTGAAGCCATGCCTGCAATGATGGTTGGGTTGCCTGCTGGTTTTGATTGTTGAAAGTCTGCTGCCGGTTAGAATGTGATGTTGCATCATACTCTTCTAAAATTGGATTTGTAGACTTGCTAGGGGTATAGGTGGACCTTGGTACTTCTTTGGGGGCATATGTTGATGTTTCTGGAATCTAACTATCAGGTTTCCTAACTATCAGATAGTGGTTCCCCTTTTCATCTCGGAATCTATTTCCATCATCATAGACTTGAATTATCTCCAGTCTCTTAGAAGGCCGTTCCTCTATACAAATACACTTGCATCCCCGATAGTTAGAATAAACTAGGGCTCCCCGAGAGTTTGTTCCTTCTAAGAAGATTATAGTGAACTTGGCCTTGTTCAAAGGGTTTTGGGAGGTATTTCCTCCTAGCAATGGTCCTTCATCGGAGAAGCCTCCTAGCTGTTGACTACCCATAATGAAGAAGGACTTGTCTGATGAAGTGTCAGTATCACTACCTTCCTCAATGATTGGGGCTAATGGATCTAGCCTTGCCTGAGTTACAGTCTCCTCAGTGGATACTAAGCTACCATGATCATATGCCACTTTTTGGTCTCTTGAAATGTGTCTTCCTGATCTTAAATTCATCAAACTTAGCAATGCAATTTATCACAAATCCAACCACTCTCCTGACAAAGGATCAGTTTCTGCACAACTTCTTGCTTTGTTGCCAAATATACATGTACACAAGCGTTTAATTTCGGCAATCGAATCAAAAAATTTAACTGCTAGAGGTGGTCTTAGTAATGATTGGTATAACTGGAGTGTTAGTCCAACCACTACGTACTATACTCTATACACTTCTGATGTTCTTGATTAGGTCCACTAATCTTGAACTGTACACCACCTACATGTCTTAATTCTCATCTTTGCTTCGTAAATAGGTCAAACAAAGTCCAATTTCACTTCTGGAAGAAGTTCTAAAACCCTCAATTAGAACCTCCTTGTATGTCCACAGTTTAATATTGTCCTAAAAATGACCCTGTAGACATCCTACGCGTAGGATGTCTTTTTTGCTCTATTCTAGATAAAATTTGCAAGGTAGCTTTCCCTTGATGTGTTGAGCTCACAGTTGTTCTCACTTTTTGGTTTGGACACCTATAAGTTGGTCAACTGATCAGAAATCTGTTCCAGAAGCCTAATGTCCGTTCTGATAAATTCACCAATCAAATCAACTCCAAATTGGACCAAACTTGACTAGGAGGTTTGTCCAAGGCTATATCAGAGCCTGGTATGTCTCAAATATAATTTTGGGCCTTGTAATCATGCATTAGACATACTACATGTAGGATGTCTTTTGCGTCAAAATTTAACCCAACTTGGCTCACAGCTTTTCCTTGATGTGTTGAGCTCCCTGGTGTGTTTAGATTTGTGTTTGAATGTCAAAAGACCCCAAACTTAGCTATTCTTGCCTTTTTTTTGTCAGAAATGCTAAAGTCTACTTAAACCCCAATTTTCTCACCCAATTGAGATGAAACCTTTCACATGCACTCAATAAATCATGTAGATCATGCACATGAAGACATCTTATGGTCTTGGTCTCAAAATTATGCCTTGGCACAATTTGGGTAGGATGTCTGCCAATTCCTGTCTTTTGACCACAATCAGTCAAGATATGGTCAATCTTCCACTTTCTAGGTGAAAATAGGATAAAACCTACCTTCTAAACACTCTGGTCAACTCAGATCCTCAAAATTCCTGCCAGATCACCCTGTAGACATACTACGTGTAGGATGTCTACTGTCTTAGAATTTAATTTTTCTATACCTATGGGCTTCCCTGCTCTATAGATCTCTCAGCAACAAATCACAGAAACTTTTGGACTTCAATTCAGCTTCTAAACACAATTCACCGTCTTTTATAGTTCTTTGATGAGCCTAACAGCAAATATAACATGCATTAAGTGCTCCAGATCATAAATCATCATGTCCTACTTACCCTACTCCTACTCATCATGTGAGATGGTGATTTTGGTGTCTTGGTTGCTTCCTGGCCTCCCACAGACTCTCAAGCTATCTTTTCACCGCATCTACCACTCCAACTCCTACTCTCCACTCCACAACCTAACTCCTATCTAACACTACCTAAGATGGACAATCCTGGCCAGCCATATGCTCCCTAGACTCCTCCTAAGACCTAGAGAGTCCACCACCCT
The DNA here is from genome assembly GCF_014529385.1 of Adiantum capillus-veneris. Taxonomy (NCBI): domain Eukaryota; kingdom Viridiplantae; phylum Streptophyta; class Polypodiopsida; order Polypodiales; family Pteridaceae; genus Adiantum; species Adiantum capillus-veneris. The sequence goes on from NC_140953.1 coordinate 136,216,274, forward strand.
CTGATCCTATCTAAATGTAAAATAAGACTCTGGCCAGCCAGAGAATCCCTATCCTCAAGGATTAATCTCGGTCACCTACCTAGGGTTTTCATCCCCGGCAACGGCGCCAATGTTGGCGGATACGCCACGATGAATGGCAGCACAGCGAGAACTCACCTAACAAGAATTTTCAGCTAAGGACGAAGCTCGATCCGCAAGCGCATGGAAGCAAGCATAGGGCGTTAACCTACACTCGACCGACTATCGACTACTTCCTACAGAGGTCTCTACTCAATGTCTAATTTACAGCCTATTATAGTGCACTGGAGGAGGTTTCCTACAACGCTTCCATGAGACAAATGCCCATTAGACATTCTCAAAACGCTACAAAACTTGAGGGATATCCTATCAACACCAATAGGCCACTCTCCCTAAGGTCCGTGACGCAAAACCCTACCCAAAAACCTCCAGTGCAGAATCACGTAGGATGTCAGACAGGTTTTTGCAGGTCGACGTTTTTGAAAATTAAGGTGCCTAATGTGTAACTCTACTTAATACGAACGCGTGGATATGCTGAAATGCAAAAACAGACACCATTTGCTTACCGAATCCCTAGAAATAGCTCATAGGTCAATCTCGCAAAGCCGAGTCGTACACACGCAATGTGGGTACTGGCACGTAGCTCTCTCTGGGAACAGCACATGGCACTTCTCCGTACTTGATTTCGACCACCAGTGTGCACATAGCGTCAAGATAAGCCTCTCTCATACACAGAATACGCTTCTCATAGACATTTCATAGAATGAACATGTTTTTTTCATTAAGGTTAAAATTGGGTATATATACCTTCCAAATACAAATCCTCATGTTCCAAAGTGAAATCCTACTCAGTCTAATGGCAAAAAATAATATACAAAATTGGAAACTTTTGCAAGCCCCCAGTATTTACAAGTGAAATTACAGGTTTTTCTTAATCAGAGAATGACTACATAGGATTTCCTTCTTTTCTCATTTCGTCAGTCTTCAGTTGAGTGTGGCCGCCAGCAGTCTTCAGCTAACAATGGAACGTCATGCTTTTGTAGGTGTCTTATGTGTAGTTCGACTGGTGGAATAGCGCAATGCACAGCATCAAAAATCACTTTTTCATCCTTGACAGAACTATGGAAGTGTGTATTGTGCCCAAAGCCAACTAATAGTGCTTTTCACCACCGCAACAAATGTCTTTTGGAAACATGCATTGATTGCAGGATTGAAAGGCTCTTGTTGTGTCCCGTTGAAGAGAGTGATGGTATCTCTAGAATGACTGTCAAGCTTTTTGACAAGGTTCCTACATAAGAAAAGTATAAATAAGGTCTAGATAAATGTCGAAAAGAACTCGTGGTTCAGCAGCTCAGTCCGATGAGTATCATTGTTGTGCTCCGAGGGGAAGTTCATCAAACACAACTACTTGTACAGGTGGCAAGCTCAACAGTTCAAGGAGTGTTTGCACAATGAATGGCTGAAAAGACACGGCTATAGTGTCAAGCAACATTGGGTGTGGTCGGATGGTGCTGCGTCATAATTCAAAGCAAGGCAGCCATTGTATTTTGTTGCACGATTCTTCAATACATGACAGGTGTCGAAATGACACATAATTTCTTTGCTTTAGGCCATGGAAAGGGTGAACAAGACGGGGCTGGTGCAGTGGTCAAAAGAGCCCTCACACAGGAGCTGTTGAAATTTGATGGGTGGGAGATTCAAGTGTTGTTGTATTCCTCAATGCAACTCTCAAAAATCAATGCCCACAGATAGGCAAGAAAGTTGATCGTGCTTTGTGGGAGGTCAAGCTCGGTGATGTCGATAGAGTTATAGAGTGGGATTGCAAGCACATGATAGGGTCTTGATCCTGGCACTGTGTCAATGACTATAGTCGCACGGACTAAGGCACAGACTTCTCTCTTGCTTTTGTGGTGCGTGCATCAAAGGTCAATGGAGGAGATGTGCCAACAAAGATCATGTGGAAGGGTGGGTACTTACAAATACAACCCACAAAAGCGATGGATAAGCGTCGAGTGAGGATGAGGATAAATACGCCCCCATGTATGCTGGCCACCATGATGACCTGAGCAATGCCTTGATGGTTGGCTAGAACTTTGCAGTGACTACAGAGGAGGCAATTGCAGACTTCTATGTCCTAAAATGCACCAACACAAAGCACCTGGCCAAAACAAAGGAAAAGGATCAATGGCACAACATCATTAAGAAAAATTCACATGTAGTTGAGGGCCTATTCTATGACAAGGTAAATGGCCGAGATGATACTTATGTCCTTTTGGACAACAAGCCTACTACTCTAATCTACTCCCATCTGGTGTGATGCATCCAGTTTTCCATGTCCCCGAGGGAAGGTGAGCATAATGTATATTTGTAATGGAATTGGCCTATTAACTTGAGAGTAATGGAAATTAATGAGAGTACTTTTGAGATATTACTTTGTGAGCATAGTGGGTGAACATAATTGAAGATAACAACATAGGCATGGAAATTAGTTAACTTGGCACGAACAATACTTTTGCAAGAGAGAGAATTTAGAGAACATGACAACAGTTGAGGACCGGATTTATGTGGAGCCGGTCCCCCCTCTAATAGGCATTTGTATTATGATTTCTCCCATTAAGAGACTTGTTACAAAACAATCCTTGTGTTCCTTGTAACCTAGGTGATGCAATGAAGATGGAAATCTTCATGCATCACAAGCATAACATAAGCTTTGAAGAAATCTTTATCCCAAGCCGCGGTCCCAAGACCTCAAACCCCTTCGAAGGTGGAGAGAGCTGGCAGAGAATGAGGGTAAGAAAGAGGAAGAAGAAACATTTCATGGGAGAAAGAATTAGTTCCTCACTTATCATACTCTTCTTGCTAGCATACATAATAGCATAGTAATGAAGATGGAGAAGATGGAGAGCTTAAGCATTGAATCATGGCTCTTGGTTGGATTTGCACTCTATAGCCAAGAGTGTTGGTGTAGGCTCTCAACCTCTACTTTCTTGGAGAAGGAGAGTGAGCTCTTGCACTTTGCACAATGCATCATGAGAGTGTGTGTGTGAGTGTGTGTGGGTGAGTATACCCTGCAAGCAAGGCCTCTTCTTGCTTTGGTCTACCCCCTCTTCTATCTCATGCTTGAAGCTCATTGGCTCATGCCAAGCCTAGCCAATCACAAGCTTGGGTCATTTCTAGCAATAGGGGTAGTCTTGGGACAAGGGTCCCCCTTTCCCCATTGAGAGAGAGGACTTGATAAATGCAAAAACAATTAGATAATTTAGGTAATTTATCATTGGACCCCTTTTAAGCCTGGCCAATAGGATTCAAGCACCTCATGGAGGTAACATGGGTAGGATCTTGACATGTGTCCTTGTTGCCTCTTAAGGCTTGGGGTTACCTTGAGTGTGTGTGTGTGTGTTCTCTCACTAGCCCCTACAATATGGGCTCGCCCCCTCTTATGTAGGGCTCCTTTTGACTTTAGGTGCTCAAGCACCTTACTCATCAAGCATGATAAAGCACTTCTACCTTGGGGGTGTTCCCACAAGCATATCAAGCAAGCACAACAAAGCACAATATGCACCTTAGTCATTCAGCAGGACACACACCTCAAGCACCTTAATCATCCAGCAGGACGAGCACCTTAATCAAGCTCGACAAGTACCTCAAGCAGGACAAGCACCTCGAGGTGGGTTGGGTTCCCATCTCAAGCTCAGCCCTAGCTTACCTAAGGTCAAAGGACTTTTACACACATTATTGGAGGTCGTCAATGAAGCTAACCATAGGTCTTATGCTCCATTGGTTAGCCTTGCTCTTTGATAGACCATCTCTCATTTGGGCCCCTTTACCATTGGCCCCATGTTGAAATAGATCTATAAGCACATGTATATATCTTAACCCTCGTTCCCGTTTATTCTCCCATATTAAGTGATCAGTTTAATATGAGAAAATTGTTTGGGTTGGTTAGATATTAGATTTTATGACATTACCTCCATCTTGAAATCATAGTCATCCTCAACTATGAGGTAGAAGAGATAAAGCCTTAGTCATTAGTCAATCGTACTTAGCAGGTAGCGGATTCCATTTTACCCTACGACATCTTTCCAAGATGGATGACTAATCCATTTGGTGCTTGGGAGACATAGCTACCGCAAAGCATGTTTGCTCTTTAGTCCATTTCATTCTTCCCAAGTAGAGTGACAAATTCTACTTAGTTGAGAGACGTCGTCATCACAAACATGATTCTAAGCATGCGTACTATTTAAATTTGTGCACAATTAAAAAGAGAACTAGTCGTATAAGACAAAAACATTGGTCATTTAAAAGAAATTTGTACATTTTCTTACTCTAATGTAGTGTTGTAAGCATTGACAAGGTTCATACTATCCTTAAGTTGTATTCCTTGCATCCATCTAGCATCTTCAAAAGGATAATTTTTGAACTGAATAAGATACCGTCAGATAACTTTACCATGTCGTAGTACCTTGTCTTCATGCCGAAGGATAGCTTCGGGTTGTAGCACCTCTTCTTGGTCTTCAACTTCGGGAGGGTCTTCAATAATTGGTTCACTTGGTGGCTCTCCTTTGTAGGGCTTAAGTAGGCTCACATGAAAAGCATTGTGTATGAGCCAATGGTTGGGCAACTTCAGTTGGTAAGCCATCTCATTAATGGGCTTCAAGATTTGGAAAGGACCATAGTATCTTTTTACTAGCTTAGCATAATACTTTTGATCGCCCGTAGGATTTTTGCCCGTCGTTTGCCTTAATCGAGCCTTAGGAAACTTGAGCAAGACCCAATCATTTTCTTTGAACGTTAAGGCCCTTCTGTGATTGTCAGCAACAGCTTTTTGCCTTTGTTGAGAGATGGATATAGCCTCCTTAATCTTTTGAAAATATTCTTGTAGGTCACGGCTATACTCATCGGAGACAAAGATCTTCCCATGTACTTTGAGTAGCAAGGGACTTTTAGGTCTTCCCTCAATGATCTCAGAACGTGCTTTTCCTGTAGAAGTATGTACAGTATTATTGTAGGCTCATATATGTATAAGCTAAGCATGCGAGCTATGCAAACTGAGCCTCCTCATTTGATTAAGACAAAATTGGGATGGTGAGACATTCATTATGGTCACATACAACCTTGCTTACACGAACTATAGACACCTAGAGGTTGTGTATAGTGTGTCCCCAATTTTGATTGCATAGGAAGAGATTGCACAGTGGGACCCACAATGCACATGAGAGAGAAAACCAGGTGATTTGTGTTTCCCACTTCTAGAAAGCCATGCGGTTGCTTGCAGCAACACATTTTTTAGAAAAGCTGCAATCGCCTTGAGCCACCCAATGAACTTAGGTGCTACACTTAAATATTTTGAGGTGGACCCGTCAAGGATATTCTTAGCGATGGAGATCAGCTAGCCTTTGAGTGCCAGTGTATTTCACCGAGGGGAGGCCACGTCCTTCCCTGGTTTTCTCGCTCCCTCGTCATGTCATCATGTTCCCTCGCCTCATGCCCAAGCCTGGGATATCCTCCGCACAAACCAAATGTCTCTTCTGAGGGACAACTCTTGTCCTGCTTCACCTACTGTTGTTCCCCCTTTCTACTTGAAGACTTTTGTTTTGAGCAAGCCGAAATCATCCACCAAGCCTATCTGCGGCATCAAGCTTCTACCCATGTTCAACATGACGAAAAGATGCCTTTCCTTGGAGCATCAAGACCACATCCATGCCCTAGTGATGTCGGCAAGGGGCTCAATCCCTCTTGTTCCACCCTCGTTTGCGATGTAGAACCTCAAGCATTTGAGAGCTTCAATGGGCGAGGTAAGCCATTAGTCATACTTCGTACATCTCAAATAGACAAACTAGAAAAAGATCTTGAGGCCAGGGCTGCGGTAGGCCTTTTGGCAGGTCCTAGACCTCCTGCAGACACCATGAAAAGCTGGATTAAACAATAGTGTGGGTCTAGAGGCGTAGTCCTCAAGACCATTCAATCCCTACCTAAAAACCACTACCTTTTTGTGTTTCAAACGGCCTTTGGCATCATCACCATGGGTCCATGGCTGATTAGGAGCTCCCCTCTCCTCCTGTCCACGTGGAACAAGTACTTTAATCCTAAATAATTTTCCCTAAAACACTACCCAGTGTGGGTTGAACTCCCCAACCTTCTTTTGCACTACCATCAACACTTGAAAATGATAGCATCTAAAAGCTCGGAAATGTGTTAGGAGGAAGACCTAGAAGGGAATTCAACCCCTCGTGGCACCCACTGTTGGAATTAGGGTTGCAGAGAAACACACACAGCTTGGAGAAGACGAAGGAAGCTCAAGGCACACAATAGAGAGTGTGTTACTTAGTGTGCAATGGAAAGATAGATAGCCCTAGAGTGATGGGCGTATATACAATGCACGGGGGAAAAAACCTCCTAAAGAGGGAAAAAATGCCCCGGCGGTCCTAGTGTGTTCACACACATCACTACCACATGTATATGGTAACAAATCCCCCCTGGAGTGATGCGGTGAACGAGAGCTGGCACATGAGTAAAGGGAAGTGCCATGCCCTGAGGACAGGATCAGTCCACAAAGGGGAGTAAGCCCAAAGCTTTGCGGAAAGCTTCAAGCTTCTCACGAGACAATGCCTTTGTGAAAAGATCTGCAAGGTTGTCCTGTGTTGGCACATAAGCCAAGCTGATCTCTCCTGCTGAGAGCCTCTCCCTGACATAGTGGTAATGCACCTCAATGTGCTTTGTGCGAGCATGAAAAACTGGGTTCCTCGCAACTGCCAATGCGCTCTGACTGTCAGTGTAGATAGTGTTGGCAGTGTCCTGTCCAACACCCAAGTCAGCCATAAGGCGTCTGAGCCATACACACTCAACCGTAGCTGTGAAGACTGCCCTGTACTCAGCCTCACAACTCGAAGTGGCCACAGTAGGTTGCTTCTTGCTCAACCATGATATACATGAACTGCCAAGCATGAAACAAAAACCACTTGTGGACACTCGCGTGTCAAAACAACCAGCCCAATCTGAGTCCGAAAAAGCATGTAAGTCTGGCGGCAATGATCCCCCCTTGGGATAAAACAAGCCAAGATGTAAAGTGCCACTAAGGTAGCGGAAAATCCTCTTGACAGCCTGCCAATGCTTAGACCCTGGGCTATGCATAAATCTGCTGACCTGCGAGACTGCAAACTGAATATCTGGCCTCGTGTTGCATACATAAATGAGGCAGCCAACAGCAGTTTGGTAAAGAGTGACATCAGCAGGATCGCCAGCATCATGTAGACTCAACTTCAAACCTGTTTCCATGGGAGTGGCAATAGGTTTGCAATCCTCAAGTCCAAACTTACATAGCAATGTCTCTATGTAACTTTTCTGACACAAGGCAATACCACCATCACACTGCTTAAACTGTATACCCAAGTAATGATGCAACAGCCCCAAATCTTTCATCTTGAAAGTAGCATTCAAATCAGCCTTAAATTCAGCAATATGTCTCTCATTTGGTCCAGTGATCAGCAAATCATCAACATAAAGAACCACAATGAGAAATACATCATCCTCACGCTTTACATACAATGTGCTTTCTGTTGGACTGTTACGAAAGCCTCGTTTAACCAAATGAGTGTCAGCTTTCTCATACCAAGCACGAGGAGATTGCTTCAACCCATACAAAGCCTTCTTACATTTGCACACTTTGTCCTCTTGTCCTTTTATGACAAAACCGCGAGGCTGCGTTACATAAACTTCCTCAAATATGTCACCATTCAAGAAAGCAGTAACAATGTCTGATTGATGTACATCCCAACCAAAATGAGCTGCCAATGCACATAGAAAACGCACAGTAGTCATACGACAAGTGGGAGCAAAAGTCTCTTCATAATCTATGCCTTTTTGTTGTGCATAACCCTTTGCAACAAGTCGAGCCTTATGGCGATCGATCTCACCATCCGGCTTGCGTTTCAACTTGTAAACCCACTTCGTACCAATGGCCTTTTTGCCAAGAGGCAAATCACATAAAGTCCATGTGTCATTCTCTATAAGTGCATCATATTCTGATTTCATGGCAGCAATCCAATTTTCTGAATTCTTTGCTTCATCAAAAGACAGAGGCTCCTCAACATCATGTAAACTAGACACAGCCAAAGCATAACAATCTGATGCATAAGATGCATGGCGAGAGCCTGAACGAGTACGACTAGATAAAGGTGCATCCAATTTACTGTCACACAAAGTGTGCACCAGCCATTTTGGCATACCTCTAGCCTGCTCATTTTCAGCCCTTTCCTCATCAAGTACATCATGTACATCTGCATCAGTAATAGGCTGTTCTAAAACATTTTCAGAAACCCCCATAGGCTGTACATTTGCCTCATTGGAACTTACATTCGTATTTCCACCACTGAAAAGAGGCAACAAAGTGTCATAAATGTCCTGTGAGCTTACATTACTGTCTCTAGTACATGACAGCAAGGGTTGAACAGAATCTTCCACAAACACTACATCCCGTGAAACCAAAATACGTTTTGTTTGCGGGTGATACAACCTGTAACCTTTGCTTTCAGCACTATAACCAACAAAAATACATTTGACAGCCTTATCATCCAATTTTTTGCGCTGCACTTGTGGCACCAAAGCATATGCCAAACAGCCAAAAACACGCATGTGCTCAATAGAAGGTTTTCTATCATGCCATGCTTCATATGGAGTAATAGACTGCAAAGCTTTCGTAGGACACCTGTTAAGTACATAGGTGGCACACATGATGGCCTCAAGCCAAAAAGAATGCGGCAAAGCTTTACTTTTGACCATACATCGTGCCATTTCCGTTAGTGACCTGTTTTTCCTCTCAGCAACACCATTTTGCTGAGGTGTATAAGGCACTGTACATTGGTGTTTTATCCCACGACTAGCCAGAAATGCATTAAATTCATGAGACATATACTCCCCCCCTCGATCGGAACGGAGGGTGCCCATAGTACATTTTGAGACATTTTCAGCCATAGCCAAAAATTGTTTGAAGCACATAAAAACTTCGGACTTCGCTTTAAGCGGAAATACCCACGCATGCCTGGAGTAATCATCAATGAAAGTCACGAAGTACAGGTAATTGCCCAAGGACGGAGTTTGCATGGGCCCACAAACGTCACTATGCACAAGCTGCAACCTGCATGTAGCCCTAACTGAACCATCCTTTGGAAACTTAGAACGCTGCATTTTACCCAGAATACAGCCTTTACAAACATGTTTGATAGGTGCTTCAAGAGGCGGCAAAGAAGCAACCATATCAGATTTCTGCAAACGCAGCAAACTGGCAAAATTCAGATGGCCAAAACGTGCATGCCAAAGTTTTGCATCTGAAATAGCCCTTGAATCTGCAACAGCATTTGCAAAATTTTGTCCACACTTGTCATACAAAGTGAGCTTATACAGCCCACGGCACAAAAGCCCAGATGCAACAATTTCATCACCAAAACTGAGATCATGAACTGTACATCTATCATCCACAAATTTGACTACAAGTCCAAGTCTAGCAAGTGCGGATACAGACAATAGATTCTTCTTGATCCCAGGTACATAAAGTGCATCAACAAGTGTGAAGGAACTGCCATTAGCAGCAGTGAGCACAATCTTTCCAACTCCCTGAACTGGATAAGAGGCGTTGTTGGCACAAGTGACTGAATTCCCATGAGGGACAGACTCGAGAGAGGTAAACAATTCACGATGTGAGGTAATGTGCTTTGTAGCACCACTGTCGAAATACCACACATGTGAATCTGCAGCAACTGACAAGCATGCATCATGGACAGCAGGATTGTAAGTGCACTCTGCGCTAAAAGCCCATTCTGCATCAACATCAGCATCACAATCTCCTTTCACAGAAGACTCAACAATGGCTGCATTTGTAGTGGAACCAGAATTTGCAGTGGAACCACCCTCTTTCTTCTTAGCCTCTTTGGCCTTCAACTTAGGACACGACTTGATCAAGTGATCATTGGCTTTACAATAATGGCAACGCATCTTCTTTTTGCCCTTATCACCAGAATTGCCAGACGAAGTGCTGCCAGCAGAAGCATTAGGAACAGAATTTTTGCCACTCGCAGCAGAACCATAAGAAGTGGCTGCATTACTGTTACCACCCTTTCTTTGAGAAGCAATAAAAGCCTGTTCAACTGCACGCTGCCTAGTCCTGTTTTTTCTAGAAAGTGACTCTTGCAACAGCAATGTGCATAATGCATCAAACTTGACAACTTCAGGATTTCCTTGGGTCATCAGTCTCCAAGTACTAGCAAAAGTCTGGTAGGAATCTGGTAAGGCATCAAGAACAGTCTGCACAAGGGAACTGTCAGAAATGACTTCACCTGCAGAAATGAGTTGCTCATTGATATCCTTGACACTAGCAAGGAAAGTGTCCATATCATCTTCCTCATGCATAATCTTCGACTCTAGCTCTTTACGCAGCAAAGCAATTTTAGCCTCATTGCGGCTTGCATAAAGACCTGCTAGAATATCCCAAGCCTGTTTTGCAGATTTTGCTGAATGGATGTGAGGAATAATGGTGCGCTTCACAGACAACACAATCAATGCATGAGCCTGCGCATCCTTAACATCCCAACGAGCTTGTTCTGCTGTAGGCAAAACAACTCTAACAGCTGCAATCCTTGCAGCAAGACCTGCAACATCCTCAACATCGCCTACATCTTCAGAACCAGGACGTACATCAATGCCCTGCACAATGTTCCAGACACCTTTTGACACAAGAACATGTTGCATCATATAAGCCCACATAGGGTAGTTGTCCCCATCCAACCTGTCCTCAGCAGCAAACATCTTGAACACATCTGTGTTGTTGTTGTCAGCCATGGTAAATGCTGCACCTGATGTGAAAACTGCCCGAAAATAGGAGAAATGGAGCGGGAACAACTTGTGCTATATAGCACAAACCGTAGAAGACTATAAGGCACCTGTTATGCAGAAAACGGCACTGACAGAAAATCTGCACAAAATGACGAAATAGCCTGTGCAGTACTGCCCGTAGTGGAAACGGAGGCCGAAATGAGCCCAAATCAAAATTCTGAGCAGACCGAGCTCTTAGAGTTCTCCCAAAATATTTGTCGACCTGCGAACGCTTGCCAAAGCTCACTGAAATCGGAGAAAGTGAGCAGGCGTGTGCTGGAGCAGCTGGCGACTAAGCCCGAGAGGACGTGACCTGCTCTGATACCAATTGTTGGAATTAGGGTTGCAGAGAAACACACACAGCTTGGAGAAGACGAAGGAAGCTCAAGGCACACAATAGAGAGTGTGTTACTTAGTGTGCAATGGAAAGATAGATAGCCCTAGAGTGATGGGCGTATATACAATGCACGGGGGAAAAAACCTCCTAAAGAGGGAAAAAATGCCCCGGCGGTCCTAGTGTGTTCACACACATCACTACCACATGTATATGGTAACACCCACAAGTCCTAGTGGAAAATGGACATCTCTATCCCCCTTCCTCCAGCCATTGAAATTTTTATAGATGATGGACAAGGCTTTGAATAGCCTTGGTCTATAAATACCTCCCTAAAGCATGTTTCTTGTGTGGGGTGGGAGGCAACTTTGTCAGAAATTGCCCCATCAAGAACCCAGCTCCCTCACCCAAACTAGCTTCCTCAACTCAACCCTCTGCACCTGCCCCCAAAGAAACCCTGGTCCACCAGCTTTCCAATGGTTTTGCACCTCTCCCGTTTGCTCCCAAACCTTCCCCTACCCCTGCTTGTAAACCTGATCCCAGACCATCACCTAGGCCCAGTAGATTTGATGTTCTAGCTTCCGTCAACGATTTTATTGATGATTCTGACTCTGACTGTGAGGAATGTGTTTGTCCTACCCTTGTTGCTCCCCCTTCAACTCGTGAACTTCAAGTGAATGTTTTGGACAATATGCAAAAAAAATGACCATAACAAAGGGAATTCCCCGATTGGGCCCTCTTCCTCTGTCCTAGTTCTTGTTTCCAGTCCTACCCCTATGGAAATCCTCAAAAATAACAAACAAAACCATGCTAATGTCTTTTAGACTCCTCACAGGTCCGATGGTGCTAGTAAACCCCCCCAACGTAGTCATAAATGAAGTTTATCTCTTGGAATATCAAGGGTCTTATCGATCCTTTCAAGGCTAAGAAGATAGCTGGTTTGCTCAGGGGAAAAAAGATTGATGTAGTTGCTCTTCAAGAAATCAAAGTCTCAGGTGAGGATCTGGACAGGCGTCTCTTTGAGGTTTCTAAAGAATTCAGGTGGATCTCTACCCCTCACTCTAGAGGATCTGGGGCTCAGATTTGTGTTTTCCCAAACATTGGCCTATCTCTTCGACAAGGTCGGGCAAGTTTTGGTGCTCCATTTGTTCCCCTCAATTAGCAAATTTTTGGATTATTTCCTTTTACGTGGTGGGTCCTCATCTGATAGGGCAGGTTTCTGAGAAGATCTAGCTCAGTTTACAGGCCCTTTTCTGTTTATGGGTGACCTTATTATGGTTGAGTCTCTCGAAGACCGCTTTTGTCTTAAAGGTTTATGTATCTCAGGGAGCAAGAAGGACATCGAGGCTACCCTTAAGGACCCTCTCCTATTGTGGGATGCAAGTACTCCAGGGGAGTACACCTGGAAAAACTACATTAAGGGGGATTTAACAAGGAAAGCTAGACTTGATCGTTGCTACCTCAGTATTCCCCTGGCTAATCTGTTCAATCACATTAAAGTCAAGCCTATTCTCACTAGTTGACTCTCTGACCACTACCAGGTCAGCATTACGTTGGATGACAAGGCCAAAAAAGTCATGAATTATTGGTTCCATACTGACCGTGAATTGTTCAAACTTCAAATGTACATGATCTAGTCTCCCAAATCTGGTATGAATGCTTCTCCTCTTCCTTCTCTCCTTCTAAATCCTGGTCTAATGATGTTAAAAAGACTCAGAGGATGTTGATTAGTATTTGCAAATAGGTCACTGCCATCTACAAGAATCGTAAAGAGTCCATGTATGCTGAGCTCATCACTCTTGAATTCCCTCCTTGGACATCCACCAACAGTCTCTCATCTCGGTCCTTAGATCTCAGAATCAGGGCAAAAGAAGATCTGGCCTTCAAACACGCCTCACTCTTCTTTAAAGAATGGTTGGCTTGTCAAGTAAGTAGGCCTTCTAAGACCATGTTCAAGTCCTTAAGAAGGAAAATTGCCAAGGAGTTGGTCCCCCTATTTGTGGAAACAGGGAAGAGCATAACCAATAACCAAGAAAATTTGGAATATGCTATATCTCACTTTGAATCTCTGTTCAACCCTCTTGAGGATATCACTCCTGAAATCAATAATGCTAGGTATCAATTGTGGGCTACCCGATCTAAGGTCATCCCCTCCGTAACAACTAACAAGTTGGAATTCCCTATGTCAATCACGGTTATCCTAGTTGCCATTGAATATCTCAAAGCTAAGAAGACTCCAGGATTGGATGGGCTCCCTGCTAATTTTTTTCAAACATTCAAACTCTTGCTCACTCCCTTCCTTCTTAAAGTTTGGGAAGAATCTCTCGCCTATGAAGCACTACCCTTCTCCATTAATACTGGTGTGATTAAGCTTCTTCACAAGAGGGGTCCTAGGGAATCCCTGTCTAACTTACCCCCTCTCACTATGCTCAACATTTTGTATAAGATCTTTGCCCGAGCTGTGGCAAACAGAATTACTCATGTGCTCATGAAGTGGATTTCATCATAACAGAAAGGCTTTATTAGAGCCCGAAACATGATTCAAGCTATCATTTCATTATAAGAAGGCATATAATATGCTCAAGATTATAATTAGGACTTTGTGTTTGCAAAGGTTTATTTTGACAAGGCTTACAATCGTTTGGAATGGTCCTTCATCTTGCTAAGTCTTGAAAAAATGGGGTTTGGTCCTATTTTTGTCACTTTGTTAGAACTTTGTTTGGTCACGCTCGGGCAAGGATTGATTTTAATGGTATATCATCTAATTTCTTTGTGCTCAACCGCTCTGTTAGACAGGGATGCCCCCTTGGCCCCATCCTACTTGCAATAGCAGCAGATGGTCTTAATTTTCTAGTTAAGGCCACGATTCTTGAAGGTAAAATCAAAGGTATTTGGTTACCCAACTCTAAAGGGCAACAATGCTTATCCCAATTCGGGAACGACACAAATAGATTGCTAGCATATAAAGAATAAACTCTATGGGAATTCTATCAATGTCTACTTCTTTCTATTTAGCTTCTGTTTTAAAGATCAATCATTTCCAAAACAGGGGGAAACAATGGGATTCTCCTCTTCCTCAGTGGCTCCTTGCTTCTGGATGCAAGCTAATTCTTCCCCACCAGCCTTTGCGGCACGTCTTTATTTCTTAGTCAATGCCCACTTAAATGTCTGTGAAGCAAGCCTCACCTAGTCGTTCAAACCAGTCGTAGGCGATCGTATGCATTTTTTACTTTTTTTCGTTCTCATGTTGTGGCACATTTCCAATGTGAAATTTAAAAATTCACCTCACTTTCTATGTTTTTTTAAAATGTGGGATCAAATGCTATAATGTATATCAACTGAAAAGGATTTCCACTTAGTTGTATACGTACCTTACCAAGGAGGCAAGGTCCTAGACATGGCGTCATGCATGTTTTATCACATTAAAACTTGCTAATTTGTCTTAGAAATGTAGACATTTATGTCAAGTGTCTCAAAGTAGCACACTCGCTTTGCCTAGAAAGTTCAAAGCGAGAAATCCTGGCCAAAAATAGCCATGGCCACAAAAGATGTACCCAAAAGTACTTGCCAAGTTGAAAAATGAGATTCAACGTGTATTTTGAGCCCAAAGTAAACTTTTCAAAAAATTAGGGTTTTTTCCAACTTGTTTGGGCTTTTTACAGACAAAAAGGAAATTTTTGGGCTAGAAGTGACTAAAAAATGGATATAAAATGGTAAAAAATAGCACAAAATTAGCATAAAATAGTTCAAAATACCACACCAATGATAGTACTCTCATCTTCTCTCAAGCTAAGGAGATCCTTATAGAGCCAAAAATGATATCCTTTGGACATCTATTATAGGAGATATAGTAGTTGCAAGTTAGGGTGCTAGTGCAGTCCAATGTGTTTTCACCCTGCGTCCGAGGCTGTGAGGCCACCAATTAGGTTTTCCCTCTTCAAGTATCATTTGTCTTGTCTAATGAATTTTTGAAACTTTCATAAAATATTCACAACAAATAATTGAAGCGTTAATATAGGGTTTTTTTAACATGGTGAAAGAGCACTGTATCTGTGCAATTGGGAGTGAGGCTACACCAAATCATTACACACACAAGAGTTTTGAGTTGATCTTCGTTGTTTTTCAGAGTGAGGCTTTCATGTTTGGAGTCTTTTTCTTTTCAAGGTTTGACAATTTTCTTGATTTTGCTCTCATTTTGCTATGAACCCTCACAATCAAAGGCCTTATGCTTTCCTTAACGCATTGCATACTTCCTAGCACATTATTGGTGAACCCAATGCAAAGTAGGCTAGGGTGAGGGTTCAAAAGATTCATTGAAGGCCTCAACTTAAAGATTCAAAGCTATGGAGAAGCAAGAGAAATAGGGGACCTCCAAGGGATGCTGTTTGACTCGACCATCATGCAAATGTCTCAAGCCTACATTGTGTTTGTGCAATAGCAACAAGCTATAGAAGAAGAACAAAAACCAAAGCAAAAGAAAAGGGCAAAACAGATTAAAGTGGCACTAGATGAGGCATTTGACAAGTGGAACATGTTTGAAGGTTACAAAGACCCAAGAAAATACCTCAAGTGTTATGTCATGGAGATGAAGCTTCAAGGGGTAATATAACATCAGATAATTGTAGTGTTTGAACAACTGGTGGCTCTAGTTTTTCACGAGCAAATCCAAGACCTTGCAAGGGAATATGAAGATCGTTGGAATGACTTCGAAGAAGCTATTAAAAACAAATGGCTTGAATATGTAGATTTGGAGATGGAGCGGAATGCTTCCACAAAGGCAAAGGAAATGGAACATGTAAGAATGATGCATGTGGACATAGTCAAGTTCAAGAAAAGCTAGAAGCCATTATCGATGATTATCTTTGTCACAAGATGACCAACAATTATAGGCCAAAGATGAGGACATAATCAAAGTTTTGTATAAAAAACTAGATATTCAACTTTCTTTACATGAGGTTTGTGCTTTTGGGGAAAAAGATATGATATTTGAAGGCTTACAAAGTAGGTCACAAGAAGGATCTATGGACGATATGCATGTCGAAGAGACATAGCAAATTATTATGTCATACCATTTCTGATCATGTTAGGATCCTAAATTCCTTGGAGCGGACAATTTCAAATCAAGCTACTGCCATCGTTTGAACATGTTTTTCTTGAATGTTGGTAGATAATGAATGGCATCACAAGTTTGTTTAAGATGATTCGCAAAAGGTGATCAATACCCATGATATCTCAATCATATATACATATATGGGTATAAATGGCACACTAGTACAAAATGGTACCTGCATTCTCTACTTCTCCTAGCAAGTTGTGATGCTACAATGTGGTCGATGGCTTCAATGTATGGCTAGCATCAAATTACCAAAATTTCCATATAAAAAATACCAACTTTAGTGAAATGGAAAACCTGATATATCACTGGAAAATAACACGTTGCTACTGGGTAAAAGCATGAATAGGTGGTACACTAGCAGTGTGGTAGCTACCAGTAGCAGGCTTCACCGCACAAATCACAAAAAGAGTATGAAGAAGTCATCAAAACAATATTATCTAGCACTCGATAAAAGAAATAACAAGTGGGTAGTAATGTCATAATAATCAATATCTAATTCTCCTAAATGATTTTCTCATATTAAACTGATCATTTAATGTGGGGAAGTGCCAAGGGAGAAAAAGCTAGAATATTGGTTAAGTTAGCAGACCGGCCACAGTAGGGATCCAAAGGAGGGAAAATAGGGATCCAAAGGGGGGGCCATCTGCAAAAGAGCCATGTGAAACAATGGGCCAAAAAGACCCTAAGGTTCAGCCCATTAAGACTTCCAAAATGCTAAGGTTCCAAAATTCAAAGGTTGTGTCCAAAGGTCAACCCTAGGGAAAATTGGATGCTTAGTGTGTGCCCAAAAAGTCTTTCTACATCCCTACATGGGAGGGGGCGAGCCCCAAAGCTAGGGGATGAGAGAGAAAGCCACACACACACACACAGGCTCCCTTTACACAAAGGGAATGAGGGACACATGTCAGCTCCCTAGGCCAGATGCCCACAAGGTGTGCCCAATTCCTATTGGAAGACCCTTGAAGTGGACCAATGAGAATTAAGCTAGAGTAAATCTAGTTTAATTAATTTAAAAACATTTAATAAAAGAAACCAATGAGAATTAAGTCTCCTAGAAGACTATTGGGCAGTCTCCCAAGGGGTCCAATGAGCATTCAGGAGCCCAATGGCTTGCCTGATTCCTATTGGCCAGGAGGCAAAGGGGTCCAATGAGAGTTTAGTTTAATTATTTAATTACCTAAAGCTCTCACAAAAGGGGAAAGGGGGACACATGTCAGAAGGCTATCACTTATGCTGCTTAATTCCTATTGGCTTGACCTGGGGAGGTCCAATGAGGCAAAAGCCAGACCTAATTAGCAGCTAGGGCTCGCCCAAGAGAGAGGGGGGGCTGATTTTTGCTTGGCATTGACACACACACTCTCACACTTGACCATGTGTGAAGGGAAAATACTCTATCTCCTCCCAAGCTTTAATGGAGAGCTCATCACCTACTCCAAGCTTGTGAGATAGAAGCCTACATCAACACTCTCTTGACATGTGGATGCAAATCCAACCAAGAGCCAAGCTTCAATGCATGCTCATCTTCTCTACCAAGCTAATTACTAAGCTAAGCTATGCTAATATGAGTGATTATGTGAGGAGATGTACATCTTTCTCGTAAGATACTTCTTTTTCTTCTCAATCTACTCTCATACCCTGCTAGCTCTCACCATCTTCGAAGGTGTGTGAGGTCTTGGGTCTGAGAACGGGGATAATTCAAGTTGTGTTTGATTAAGTGTTTTGCTTGGTGTATGAAGCTTCCATCTTCATTGCACTAGCTAGTCTTGAAGGAACACAAAGAATTGTATTGTACAATGTCTCTCTTGATGGGAGAAACCATAATACAAAGCCTTTTGGAGGGGGGACCGGCTCCATGCAAATCCGGTCCTCAACTGTTGTCAATAGCTTAATTTCTCTCTCTTTTGAAAGTATTGTCGATGCTATCTAACTAGGTGTTATGCTTTTTGTTGCTCTCTCCACCCAAGCACTCTTGTAATTCTCATTAGGAATCTATTCTAATGAAATGCCCACTATGTTCATGCTAAATTCCGCTACACATAAGATTATAGGCCATTAAATGTTACATTGGTATCAGAGCACAAGGTTTCTCTTTTCTTGCTCAAGAAGGGAGGTCCTCAAGCTAGCTACAAATGGTTGGTATTATTAATTGCCTGTGAGTAAGTAGAATAGGGATTTTTTAGCCTTGCAGTGCGCCTGCCTTTGTGCAGTTAACGGGGCATCACCGTCGAGAGCTATGGTCTTAATAGTGGAGTCCTACGGGGCTTGCCTATGGCTTAACCACTATTGAGCTATTAGAAGCTTGACAGGAGCCGGTGCTGTCTTGGTGTCGAAAGACCCTCTCTTCTATTCCTTGCAATTAATGGTATTCGAGCCGCGGGTACAGTAGCTTGAGTGCTTTTTCTAAAGGGGTAAAGAGGAGTAGCAACTAGGGCTTGAAGTGCCAAAGTACACCTAAAAAGTTTACACCTAAAAGTTGTTAGAATGGCTGACAATAGTAAAGAGAGTGAAATTAATGTTGATAACTTTGATTTTGCTCATGAGCAAGCTACTAATGATGCTTCAATGCTTGTTAACTATCTTGTTTCTAGGCTTCAACAAGCCATGGGCAATCCATCTCTCCAAAGTGAAGTGCAACGGCAGCTCCGTGCTCACGGGATTCTCCAAGCTCATCACCATGACGAGAGAACACCTAGGAAGCCTCCTTGTGAGACTACCAAAAGAGGTCTCTCTCCGATTCGGGAAGAAGAAGAGAATCCATATGAAGGGCTC
This sequence comes from Adiantum capillus-veneris, assembly GCF_014529385.1. Classification (NCBI taxonomy): domain Eukaryota; kingdom Viridiplantae; phylum Streptophyta; class Polypodiopsida; order Polypodiales; family Pteridaceae; genus Adiantum; species Adiantum capillus-veneris. The sequence continues at coordinate 136,235,374 of NC_140953.1, forward strand.
AAGAACTTACTTCTGGATGATGCATCTCCTTCCCAAAGGAGAATTCAAGAGCCTCCACCGAAGGAACGAGAAAGAAGCGAGTCTCCCGCCACCTCGGCGGAGATGGCTCCACGAAGACGGCGGGCTAAACGCTCTCCATCACCACCAAAGCGGAGAAGACCATCACACTCTTCTCCACGCCATAATTCAAAGAGGGATGATAAAAAGCAAGAGAAGAAAAAGGCGAGAAAGAGGACACCCTCTTCTCCATCTTCTTCATCCTCTTCCTCTTATGAAAGCTATCGTGAAGACGACAAGGATCAAGACAAGAAAAAGGCGAGAAAGAGGTCACCCTCTTCTCCACCTTCTTCAAATTCTTCATCTTCTGAAGAAAGTGATGGTGCAACTTTTGAACCATCAAAAAGAAGAGGCCATAGGAAATCCTATGCCGCATGGAAGAGGTCGTCCAAACTGAAGAAATTCAAAGAGGGAGGGAAGAGCATCTCTTTCCTTACCTATGATGGCACCTTCGGTGCTACAGACAAAGTTTTGGCCTTTATCCAGCAATTCGATGCGGCGTTTGGAGATGAGGGCTTCACGGAGTCCTCTAAGCTACGCCATGTAGCTATGCACTTTCAAAAGTCCGCCAGACAATGGTGGTCTAGCCTACGAGCCAACGGTGAAGCTCCACGAACATGGAAGGCTTTAAGAGCTTCCATTATGAAGCAGTTTTTGGCCACCGATGCCAAAGACAAAGTACTCACCGAATGGCGAAGCTTAAAGCTCTCTCCCAATGAATCCATCCACAAATATGTAGACAAGTTTTGGGACCTACAACTCAAAGCCACTGTCTTCAAAAAGTTGGATTTTGGAGAGCAAAAGCAACAATTTTGTGCGGGCTTAACCGAAGAAATGGCGGAGTATGTCAACTCCCAAAGGCCACGTACCATATCGGCGGTAATACACCATACTATGGTGGCCTCGCGAATCAATTTCCAAACGGGGGGTAAAAGAAATAATAAGCCCCCGGAAAACAAGGGTTCCAATGAGCCTAAGGGGAAGGACAATGTCCAAAAGTCTCCTAAGGGCAATTCCAACAAAGCTAAAGAGAAGGGAGTTTACAAAGGAAAGAATAAACTCTCTCCTGAAGAGCTTGAGCGTTATCGTAAAGATAACCGGTGTTTCAAGTGCGGCGAACAAGGGCATGCGTACCGCGCTTGTCCCCAAAAGAACAACCGCCAAGATCCTCCTAGAGCTTCTTTGGTTGAAATCCAAGAGGAGGAGATTCACCAAACTCACCACAAAGGATCTTCTCTATGCCATGCTTGGGGAAAGGTAAGAGAACATGATGCTTTTATTCTCTTTGACCCTGGTTCTACTCACAATTTCATATCTATGGAGTTAGCCACCAAGCTAGGCATACAATCCTACGAGATGGGAGATATCCTACCCGCAGACAGTGCCTTCAAGGGGCAAGAAGCTTCAGTCACTCCCTTAATCGGGAAATTGAGGCTTCATGTCCAAGGCTATGTGGACAAAGAGGACTTCTTTATCTCTCCTCTCAAGCATGAGGATGTAATCCTAGGGGCACCATGGTTTGACCGCCTGGCTGCCCATGTTAAATTTCCTGAAAGGAGAATCTCCTTTAAGTTCAGGGAAAAGGACATGTATATAGATGCTAAGGAGATGGGTAACACCATCCCCATTGTACATACACCAGCTTTCAACAAGTCAATAAAGAGCTCTATTTTCGTGTACATGATTTTTGTTAAAGATTCTCAAAATGAACCTAATGCTTTAGCAAAAGAAAATAAAAGCAACCAAAAGGAATTAGAGTTATCCAATTTTCTCAAGGGGTTTCAAGATGTCTTTATTGACGACATCCCTTGTGAGCTACCTCCTAAACGAGGTAATGACGACCATGCAATTGAACTTCTTCCAGGAAGTTCACCGCCTAACAAACCTCCTTATAGAGTTTCTCAAGCTCAACAAGAGGAGATTATGCGGCAAGTGCATGAATTAGTTGAGAAGGGCATGGTTAGGCCTAGCTCATCTCCATTTTGCTCACCTGTGCTATTAGTGCAAAAGAAAGACGGCACATATCGTATGTGTGTCGACTATAGAGCACTAAATAGGATCACTATCAAGAATAGGTTTCCCGTTCCACGGGTAGAAGACCTATTTGATAAGCTACAAGGATCGACCTACTTCAGTAGGATTGACCTAAAAAGTGGCTATCATCAAATAAGGATAGTTGATCAAGACATTGTAAAGACCGCATTTCGTACTACATTTGGTCTTTACGAATACATTGTCATGCCTTTTGGCTTGACTAATGCACCAGCCACATTCAACCGCTTGATGGAGAAGCTGTTCAGGCCTCATCGAACCTTCACTGGAGTGTTCTTTGATGATATTATCATCTACTCTAATTCATTGGAGGAACACAAGCAACACCTCCAGGTAATATTTCAAGTTTTAAGAGAGAATAAACTTTATGTTAATCGAAAGAAAAGTGAATTTTTCTTGCAAGAGATTCAATATTTAGGTCACATTATCTCTCAAGATGGAATCCAAATGGATCCATCCAAGTTAGAGGTAATAAAAGGATGGCCTAAACCAAGGAATCTTCATGAACTAAGAAGCTTTATAGGTATGTGTGCATACTATAGACGCTTCATAGAAAAGTTATCACGAATTGCAGGACCATTACATGACCTCACAAAGAAAAATGTTAGGTATACATGGTCTGCTAAGGAGAACAGTGCTTTCGAAAAACTTAAAGAAAAGCTTATCTCTCAACCTGTGCTTACACTACCGGATCTCTCAAAACCATTTGAGGTCCAATGTGATGCTTGTGGTGATTGCCTTGGGGCTGTTTTGCTCCAAGAAGGGCACGCCATAGGCTATGAGAGTCGAAGGCTCGACCCTGTTGAGCAAGCTCTAGGCATATACGAAAAAGAACTCCTTGCAGTTCTACATGCCTTAGACTCATGGAAGCACTATTTATTGGGGACTCCTTTCATTCTGCGAACGGATCACCAAAGTCTTAAGTACTTCATGACGCAGACCAAGCTCTCCGACAAACAAATGAGGTGGGCAAATTTCCTTTCGCAATTTCATTTTCATATTGCTCACATTGCTGGCAAGCATAATCAAGTAGCCGATGCACTCTCAAGACGACCGAGAGTGAATGCGGTTTCCATAGCAACTCACAATGATCTATCTTCAATGATAGATGAGTATGCTATTGATCCCGATTTTAGAGATGTGATTTCAGCCCTTGCATTAGGGAAGAAAGAAGAACCATTTACTTTACAAGATGGTTATCTTCTCTATGGCAATAGACTATGCGTTACTAACTCACTACGTGAGAAAGTAATGTATGAATCTCATGCTCCCCCATATGCGGGGCATAGAGGGATTCAGTCTACCCTAAAGGGAATTGAAACATATTTCTATTGGCCTACCATGAGAGTGAACATACACGAGTATGTTTCCAAATGTGTGGTATGTCAAAAGACAAAATTTGATAGAGGGAAGCAACTTGGATTGCTTCAACCCTTGCCAATCCCTAATTCACCTTGGGAGAGCATATCCATGGATTTCATCTTTGGATTGCCTAAGTCTATCCATGGAAATACGGGAATATGGACGATAGTAGACAGGTTCAGTAAACAAGCTCATTTTATACCTGTCAAAAAGACTATCAAAGCCCATCAAATGGCAACCCTCTTCATTTCACAAATTTTCAAGTACCATGGCTTGCCAATGTCCATAGTGTCGGATAGAGATCCTAGAATGACCAGTAATTTCTGGAAGGGTCTCTTTGAGAATTTAGGAACAAGGCTAAACTTCTCTTCGGCCTATCATCCACAAACTGATGGCCAAAGTGAAATAGCTAACCTAACCATTCTTGATCTACTAAAAGCCTATGTAACGGAAGTAGATCAAAGATCCCAATGGGAGAAGTACTTACCTTTAGTAGAGTATGCTTACAATAACACTGTACATACTTCTACAGGAAAAGTACCTTTCGAGGTAATTGAGGGAAGATCAAAAAGTCCCTTGCTACTTAAGGTACATGGGAAGATCTTCGCTGCAGATGAGTATAGCCGAGACCTACAAGAATCTTTCCAAAAGATTAAGGATGCTATCTCTATCTCACAGCAAAGGCAAAAGGCTGCTGCTGACAAGCACAGAAGAGCCCAAGCCTTTAAAGAAAACGATTGGGTCTTGTTAAAGTTTCCCAAGGCTCGATTAAGGCACACGACGGGCAAGAATCCTACGGGCCACCAAAAGTACTATGCTAAACTAGCAAAAAGGTATTATGGTCCCTTCCAGATTCTTAGGCCAATCAATGAGATGGCCTATCAACTTAAGTTGCCCAATCATTGGCTCATACACAATGCTTTTCATGTGAGCCTATTAAAGCCTTACAAAGGAGAGCCACCTCAAGAACCAACTATTGAAGACCCACCGGAGATCGAGGACCCCGAGGAGGTGCTGCAGCCCGAGTCCATTCTCCGACATGAAGACAAGGTATTAAGAGGCGGTAAGACTATCCGACGATATCTTATTAAGTTTAAGAATTATCCTTTTGAAGATGCTAGATGGATGCAAGGCATACAATTAAAGGATAACCTAAGCCTTGTCAATGCTTACAATGCTTCCCAAGAGTAAGCAAATGTACAAAATGTTAAAAATGAACAAAAATTTTTGTCTTATAAGACTCTCTTTTTTTATTTGTGCACAAAAATGAAGTAGTATGCATGCTTAGATCAAGTTTGCGGAGACGACGTCTCCCAAACACCAAGTAGAGCTTGTCACTCTACTATGGAAGACTGATAGGACTAATGTGCAGACATGCTTGCGGCAGCCTCAGGCTCTCAAGCGCCAAATGGACTAGTCATCCATTATGGAATGATGTCGTAGGGTAACATAGGGATCCTCTACCCGCTACGAAAAGGACTCATGCATATGCTTTATCTTCTCTACACCATAGTCGAGGACGACTATGATTTCAAGAGAGAGGTAATGTCATAATAATCAATATCTAATTCTCCTAAATGATTTTCTCATATTAAACTGATCATTTAATGTGGGGAAGTGCCAAGGGAGAAAAAGCTAGAATATTGGTTAAGTTAGCAGACCGGCCACAGTAGGGATCCAAAGGAGGGAAAATAGGGATCCAAAGGGGGGGCCATCTGCAAAAGAGCCATGTGAAACAATGGGCCAAAAAGACCCTAAGGTTCAGCCCATTAAGACTTCCAAAATGCTAAGGTTCCAAAATTCAAAGGTTGTGTCCAAAGGTCAACCCTAGGGAAAATTGGATGCTTAGTGTGTGCCCAAAAAGTCTTTCTACATCCCTACATGGGAGGGGGCGAGCCCCAAAGCTAGGGGATGAGAGAGAAATCCACACACACACACACACAGGCTCCCTTTACACAGGGAATGAGGGACACATGTCAGCTCCCTAGGCCAGATGCCCACAAGGTGTGCCCAATTCCTATTGGAAGACCCTTGAAGTGGACCAATGAGAATTAAGCTAGAGTAAATCTAGTTTAATTAATTTAAAAACATTTAATAAAAGAAACCAATGAGAATTAAGTCTCCTAGAAGACTATTGGGCAGTCTCCCAAGGGGTCCAATGAGCATTCAGGAGCCCCATGGCTTGCCTGATTCCTATTGGCCAGGAGGCAAAGGGGTCCAATGAGAGTTTAGTTTAATTATTTAATTACCTAAAGCTCTCACAAAAGGGGAAAGGGGGACACATGTCAGAAGGCTATCACTTATGCTGCTTAATTCCTATTGGCTTGACCTGGGGAGGTCCAATGAGGCAAAAGCCAGACCTAATTAGCAGCTAGGGCTCGCCCAAGAGAGAGGGGGGGCTGATTTTTGCTTGGCATTGACACACACACTCTCACACTTGACCATGTGTGAAGGGAAAATACTCTATCTCCTCCCAAGCTTTAATGGAGAGCTCATCACCTACTCCAAGCTTGTGAGATAGAAGCCTACATCAACACTCTCTTGACATGTGGATGCAAATCCAACCAAGAGCCAAGCTTCAATGCATGCTCATCTTCTCTACCAAGCTAATTACTAAGCTAAGCTATGCTAATATGAGTGATTATGTGAGGAGATGTACATCTTTCTCATAAGATACTTCTTTTTCTTCTCAATCTACTCTCATACCCTGCTAGCTCTCACCATCTTCGAAGGTGTGTGAGGTCTTGGGTCTGAGAACGGGGATAATTCAAGTTGTGTTTGATTAAGTGTTTTGCTTGGTGTATGAAGCTTCCATCTTCATTGCACTAGCTAGTCTTGAAGGAACACAAAGAATTGTATTGTACAATGTCTCTCTTGATGGGAGAAACCATAATACAAAGCCTTTTGGAGGGGGGACCGGCTCCATGCAAATCCGGTCCTCAACTGTTGTCAATAGCTTAATTTCTCTCTCTTTTGAAAGTATTGTCGATGCTATCTAACTAGGTGTTATGCTTTTTGTTGCTCTCTCCACCCAAGCACTCTTGTAATTCTCATTAGGAATCTATTCTAATGAAATGCCCACTATGTTCATGCTAAATTCCGCTACACATAAGATTATAGGCCATTAAATGTTACAAGTAATGTGGTAGCAACCTACTCCTCAAAAGAATCTTGCAATCAATTAATACCAAGGTGGTAGTCTTATGGTAGCTACCTGTTCGGGACACAGGTAGCTATAGCACCTACTCATGCATATACCATGTTGCCCTAATTTTAATTGAGGTTAGATTTTTGGTGATTTGATTCATGTTATAGCCCACAAAGCCCCAATACTGAAGATCGGACCCGATCAAGTATTTATAAGCTCCTAATTCTCCTTGAGTTCCTCGCTCATTGCTTCAATGACGCCTTCTGTTTTTCTCAAAGGATGCAGCCTCAGTATTCATGATGTTGATTAGAATTTGCTTCCTCTTCTTCTGCTTCAGCTTGTACTCCACTCTCTTGACTCAATAATGAGTCCCGGGTGGAAAATGTGAGTGGTTCAAACTTCAAATTTCCACAATTTTAAAGATGTTAAATATGGTCCATTGTCCAAGTTTTTGGCATGCCCAAAGGCATGGCTATAGCTAGTGTTCAATATTCTTTTTGTCACTAACTAAACATCAACATTTTATTTTTTGGTTTGGAAAATACTTAGGTGATTCGTCTAAGAAATTTGCGATTCAAGTGATAGTGGGCACTTATGATGAGGCAAGGGTGTAATGATCATGTTTCCAAGGAACAATATTTTTGGCCTACATCAAAAGGATGCAGGAGGAATAGGTTAGTTGAAGACCGTCCACCAACTGTGGATAAAGGAAACATATGTCCTTTGCAAGACATCTATGTGCATCCACTGTTGCCATCCCGACTTGCGAGTCCAGATTTTTGCATATGGAAAGTACATCGTCTTGAATCAAAATGTCAAGCACAACTAGGAGGAGGGAGGTTTGTGAAGGAGCTTTTGCCTCCCTCTCTTGCTTTGTCTAAATAGGACAACATTGCAACTCCTCTTTCTCACAAAGGTTGTGAACCAAGAGTGCACAAGGGCCAACCTTGATCCCCACATTCATCGTGCTCCAAAGTAGAAGCAAGCCTTTCTCTATTCCAACAATTTATTTCCCCTATTTTATTTGGTATATTGATCTGCACAGCTTTCTGCTTGCAAATTCTACGTTGAGACTTGAAGCTGATGCATGACCACTAACCACCTCAATCTCCTACACTCCTATTACCAAAGCCACAAAGTTGAATGCCTCTATTTTCTTTGCATGTTTTGTGTTCCCTTGTACCATTCCTTCTTCATTAATCTCTGGTAATTCCCACTGGTACCTCAGCTTGTCTAGCAACAAGCACTTTAGGAGCTTCCCACTAGAAATTATCGCCTGTTTCTGTAGCATGGAGAGTTGGCTTCTTACCTTCAATGATAAAGGGCCTTCTTCCATCACAATTATACTCTCCATCCTCTCCCTTGGAGAAGTCAATTCTCTCCAACAATGGGTTTGTAGGAGAAATTTAGCAACCCTAGCTAATTGCAGTAAGCTCAATGCACTAGATCTCAACTTCAATCATCTACTTGGTGAGATATCTCCTAAGGTTGGGTGTTTTTTGAGGTGTTTGTTGAACATATAGATCTTGTCAACATCGTACAATCAGTTCATTGGACACACTCCAAAAGAGATATGGTTGTCATTCAAACTAAGAGTTCTCATTTGGATAAATAACAACTTACTTTCTTCTATATCATCTATTGAGATCTCTAATTACATTGAAATGAAATGGCTCCTACTCTCCAACAGCCAGTTCAATATAGGAAGCATCCCACTTTCATAAGGACAGTTGAAAATGCTAGAAATTGGCAACAACAATATCTAAATCCCTATACCTACTAAGAATGCAATTGCCACCAAATTTCTATGAGTTGATCTCAACAACAATCCCTTGAGTAGTCCCATCCCCTCTAGGGATTGGGTGACGTCTGAATGGACCCAAAGATTGCCTCCATGACCTGGGGCGTCCACTAGGAAATATGTAAGGTACCACGTGCGAACAAAATAACGGATTTATAATTAGGTACATTTACAAAAAAAATGTACTTACATAAAGGTTTTTTAATTAAGAAAGTGAAAATTTTCATATATAAGGGTTAGTTTTTTTACAAAAAAGCATACATAAGGGGTACATATAATACTTGGAAATATACAAGTAAGGGATTATTTAAATACATCTTGTTTTCAGGTGCTATATGAAATTTTTACATAGTGGACTCCCCGGGCTCCATGGTCAAGAGTTTGCATTATACATGTTCAAGGCAAAGGTTGTAGAGGACTTGGAAATTTATTAGAGTTTTCATGTGTAACTAAAGAAACTCTCACCCCAATTTCATTGACGAATTCATGCTCAATTCATGTAACTCCTTTAGACTCTAGGTAGGAGACCTCTTAAACGATGATTTAAACCTTAGTAGCATATAGGTATTGGACCTCTCCTAAAACGGACTGGAGGATAGCATACCCAAAGAGTGTGGCAAGTGCTCTTGTCATTTTGGATTTGGATTGAGTCGAAAAGACCATCAATATTGGTTTGAGGCTAAAGTGTGGTGAACGCCTAAGAATTGCAACACAATAAAGCAAGTTGTGATTTGAGAGCATAGACTGCATGTACAGGAGTGTGTTACCGCACAACCTCAAACAAAAGTTCAAAAAATTGATCAACACTCTCTATGAGAAAAAAAAGTTCATCAAGCTAATATGAATGCAATTTTCACATTTTGAATCAATAAGAGTGTTTAGCTAGAGTATTTGAGCACTTGTATGAGAGTTTGAAGCGAAAGGAAACATAGTCCGTGAGCAAGAGTCGAGAGACTTAGTGTCAATAAGGCTATATACTTGTTGACTCCAAATTATATAAATAAAATGGAATACATATCATTCATTGTGCTTAATAGAATGTGAAAGAGGCACCAGATTAAGAAAAGAGGAAAAGGGACTTTTTTGGGCAATTACAGGAAAACAATTTCCTCAAATGGATCCAAAAGTTCATTTCTTTTGCTTGGATATGTGGGACGGGTGTCTAAGCTCACTCCTATCTTATTGCAGACAAAGAACCATGAATATAATTGTCAATCCATGGGACAAAGTTGACTTGCCATAGTGCATAGAGGCTACAAGAGGTTGTCAATCTCTTGAAAACAACAAACAACTCGCATCTAACTCAAGCTACACTCAAATGACCAAAATCACCAAAAGTTAAGTCACTAATCGGCAAACAAATCATAAATGTTACATCATCAAACGTTACAAAACTTCTAGGACATGTTTATAAGACCTAAGCACACATGCTTATGGTCTCAAATCTCACTTTAGGTCAAGTGTAAAAATCACGATTCTTAACAACAGTGAGCTTTTGACCTAGTCGTTTTTGACCCAGAATGCATCTAAATGCTTAGCAATGATGCCCCAATACCCCTCCTATACTTATTTTATGATTTTTAAGCTTAAATTTCCACTTATAATGAAATTAGGCCGTGAGTCGACGACGCCAAAAGCTACGGATTACCATGAAATTCTTACGTCAACGCGTAGAGCTCTTACCTGCGGTTGCAACGTAATAGATGGCAATGCAATGTGATAATTGAGAAGGGAGTAGGAAGCACGAGAAGGAGAGAAGTGAGCATTGTTAGCTCACGCTATGTTCTATTATCCAAAAACTTACAAAATACTTACAAAAATTGGCTTTTATACCTTAGCCAAGGTTTCTGTGGTCAAAATTAATAATCTGGGAGCTCTAACTAAAGATAGGTTAATACAATCTAGAAGGTTGTAGCCTCGGCTCATCAATTGCACTATTTATCTGAAAAGTAGGAGTTATAACATTCTCGATTCATCAAAATAATAAGTGTTTTTACAATAAAATCTCCAAAAAATATTATCCGAGTTGGCTTACTGCTAACATTCCCCCCCTCCTTGACGGTGTCGTCCCTTGACGTAGCTTCATGGACTGAAGTAGTCTTTGGGTTGACGACTGGCGAGGTGGTCTTTTAGCACATATAGGGCCTTTTCATATTTGATTTGTCTTTCTTTGTTAGGGACTTGCAAAAACTGCATGGTGACTCTGTTTTAAATTCAATGGCTGAATCGCCAACAAACCTTGATGTAAGGTTTCTGATCACTGGTCCAAATATCTTTGTTCACCATGTGAAGAAACCTGTATAGAATGCCTCTTTGAATGCCAACATATTGCTAGATGGCAGAAACGTACATCTGGCGTAGAAGCCGTAGAGGACTTCTTCTAAAGGTTGTCCACTTAAATCATTGCATAGACCTTTGTTGCCTTCAAGGAAAGACATCCATGGTGCTCTTGCTTGCTCAGGCTCGTGAAAGTTTGAATGCAGGTGAGCAGCATTCTACAGATCTTACAAAGCATTGCACATGAGAGGTCAGGGAGGCTCTTGAAGAAGGTCATGGCGCCCGTTAGGGTTTTCACCATGTATTCTTTCGTTGTTGGTCCCTGCTATGGAGCTGGTAGTCGTGGGTAATTTAGCCATGTTGGACTCTTCTTCTTTAGTGCATAGTGTGCCTGCCATGTCCTTATCCTTGGTACATGACAGATTGTAGGATCCTTTTGTAGGACTGCAGGTGCTCTTGTGAATAGAATTAGGTATCTGGAGTTCTTGTTCAATGAGTTTTTTCTCCATTTTGGGTGGATATCATCTGAGCCTTCTGCCTGCATATCCTTGTAAAGTCTTTCCTTAACCTAGAGTAGCTCTACCTTTATCAATGGATAGGGTAGTGATTGTTGTTGCCATTGAGCATTGATTTGGTTGGGAGTGAGTTGAGTTACATTTACTGAGTGGAGAACTCTCAACTCCCAATTTATTACTGCTTTACATTCAACATCTGCTTCTTGGGCAATTTGCTCTTTCAGTGCATCTTTCTCAGCTTTAGAAAGCTGGACCATTGGCACTTGATCGGCTTTAGTGATTGGTACTTGAAAATATGACTCTGCTGCTAGCCCTTCTGACGACTGTGTTTCCATATCAGCAAAAGAAATTGATGGTATGTCAATGGTTGGTTGTTCAGTGGTTCCTGCTTCATCTTGAGTTTTTGTTTGTCCCTCTCATAGCAGCTGATTGACTCTCTTCAATTCTTCTATTTCCTTGAGCAATTGCCTTTTCTTTAAACCCACATCAATGCAAGGTCTTGTCTTTGCGTTTGTTCCAGCTTCAGCTCAAGTTCAAGGTCTTTGTTCCTCTTTTCTAAAGTCTTGTAGACTTCATATGCTCCCTTGATTGAGGCTACAACAGGGTTTTCTCTTATTTATCTTAGAAATGCCGCTTGATCACTGATCTGTTGCTCGGAGTATTGCAAAGAGGCATTAGCTACATCTAGCTGCACTTGGATCTTTGTATTGATAGAGTAGTGGTTAAAATTTTATTGGTTACTTGTGTCAATTGTTGATCTTTACTTTTGCATGCATTGGATAACTTTGTCAGGAGCTCTCCCAACTCTTCCATCTCTTTTTGTTGTTTCTCCTTTGCAATATGGTGTCTTGCTGCTTCATTTTTCAGCTCTATAGTCTATCCTTGAAGATCTTCAATGACGTTCATTATGTCTTCTAGATCTCCTTATAGAGCATCAATCACTTGCTCTAGCTCTTTAGCCTTGGCACTGCATCTAAAAGCTGTTGTTCTCATCTTGTCTGTCATTAGCTGCATTTGCTTTGCGTACTCATTTACATGCATGATGACTTCATCATTGGTTTCCCAGTCTTCAGGTTCTACCTGGGGTTGTTTAGAAATTTGGACCGTGTCAGTTTGTGGCTCTTTTGTTGGTACAGTGGCTTCTGCTTGTGGCCATGGAGGTGGTTCTACTTCTTCTCCTTGAGTCTTTGTGGATGCCTCAACTGCACGTGCTTCTTGACGATTTGTGGATGCCTCGGTTGCTTTTGCTTCTTGAGCTGTTGTAGAGGAAGGTTCTGCTGCAGTTGTTTTGCCTTCCTTGGGTTGTTCAAAATCTGCTTCTTCCTACTGTTCAGGCTCTTTTTCCTTTGCTGTGTTGTCTTCCTTAGATTTATCCGCTGGTGAAGACCTTGGACTCGGCATGGGCTGATCTTCTTGTTTCGTAGTTGGTGAAGAGGGTCTTGGAGACATCTCCTCGTGGTCATGATGTGACTCACTTTGTTTAGCATCTTCCTCATGTCTTTGTTGCTCAGTCGCTTCTTTCTCGTTGCTTTTCTTTGAGCTTCAAGAGCTTCCTTCAGCTTTAAAGCTCAGCTTCCGCATACATCCGCTCGAGAAAATCTTTGGATCCTCTGGACCCTTCTTTGTAGGGTTCTTGGTTCTTGGTCCCTTTAATTCTCTTGGACTCCATCTTTCGGGGTCTTCACCTGCAACTTGGTGGCTCCTTTTGTATGTTTGCTTTTTTCTTTCAAACCTAGCCTTCTTTTGTTGTGGTTCCTCTTGGTGAGCTGCTACTGCTTTCTTTTTCATTGCTTCAATCCTTACCCTTCTTTCTTCGTTGTCAGAGATTTTACTGCTATGGGCTTCATGGGAACTTTCTGCAAATTCCTCACCTGATTTGTATACTTTCTTTGTTGATCAAGTGGTCCTTGGAGAAGGTTGAGCTGAAATGATCTAGGTGTTCTGATATCAGGCTGGCAGTAAATTGTTGGCCATTCCAATAGTATATGTGCTATTCTTGTTAGCACTTTTGGAGCGCCCAAATATGTGATCTTTCCCTCTCTTTTTTTGCCCTTCAATGTTGTAAGCATGTACTACGTGTGATCTATTGCTTGCCTAGTTGTCAACTTCAATACTTTAGTGAAAGTAGTCGCAACCGCATGGTTTGGAGTTGTGTACCGTGGCGATCTCTTTGAGAGGAAGTGGAAATGTTGATAGTAGAGGCAAGCTAGTTCCTCCACTTGCCTTTGGATGAGATCAAAAAACATGGCAGTAGCAGTATCTTTGTGTACCTCTTGTTGTAAGGTCTCCAACCCACCAATACCAAGATCGGGATGGGATCCTTGAAAGGTCTCTAGGTCTGATAAAAATCAGAGTCTCTAAACAAGAAAAATCCAAGGAATAGACCTTTACCATTGACAATGGCTTGGGTCTATAGCCTTAGAATAAGACCTATTCCTGTCTCGCAGCAGAAACGGGATAACCTTTTAAAAGTCCAAAAAACTATTTCGGCCCTATAACTGCCACAACTGGGCTAAGGTATCCTCAACCAACGCTTTTTTTCCCCTAACAGATGTGAGGGCACAGCCGCTGGTGGACTCCTCTTCCAAGTGAAGAAGCTTTCTAAACTTTTTAGTGCGCAGGGATGGATAGTTACCTAACCAATCAGGTCCACCCGTCCTTGATTGACAACCTTAGTCAATCCCCACTTACCACCCCGCACTCACATATGATTCTTTTGTTATTTAATTACTACCACGTTCTTATCACAATTAAAATAATGATTCCTTTTATCCTTCATAACAAGATTTCATTAAAACAGCCCTTGAAAACGGTATTGAAAACATCCTTTTAGCAAACAGACAGATTTAAACTTAAGACAGGGTACTGTCAATCAAAACATTGTCCATAATAACCATGACCAATACTCTTCTTGTCTCAACACCACCTAAGGGTGAAAAAAACGGCACCCATTCCTTATTCATAATCCGGAGTGGATAAACCCCCACCCAAGGTTCCAGGTGCCCATACACCAAACCAGTTGCCCATACAATCGGGCGGCTCCCCTAGGATAAAAACAGTATCCGGACATGACACGAAGTAGAAACTCATCATTCATGGGGGTAACCGACTTATCCGTGGCTGAAAAGCCATCATTATCATCAAAATATACCAAGGATTCGGAGGTGTCTTGAGACAAGCTATCTTAAGGATGATCAACCATATCTTTCCTAATTCAACCAATTTTAACCCAAACAATTCTTTCCTACATTTAAACAATGCACGTTGAAAGTTACCCTCCTTTTTTGGTCAATTATTCATTTTCTTATTCTTACTCACTCCTTACATATGCAATGCTAACTTAAAAATGAACTTTAAAAGATTTAATTGAACAAAATAGAAATCCACCTGGGACTGCTCGGCCATCTGCTGCTCCGTTGGAGCCTGTAGACTTTCCTCCGTCGGCCTATGGCTAGGCTCAGCCTCATGGTCATTAGTGCCTTTATTTCTTTTGTTGTTAATATCCTCTTCCTTGGTAAGAGGATTTCCTCTGATTCTCTTTGGAGCCATTTCGGTAGCCTTATAAAAAGACTTAATCAATTAGAGGTTTAATTGAATAATTTCTTTTCTTCCTTTTTACCCAAAAATAAGGATTTTTGGAGTAAGTAAGTATCCTAATAGTTAATCGGATGAGATATTCCTCTAGTAACTTCCTTGTACTATAAGTAATTTCCCATAATTACCATTTAATTTGGGAAGCCCTTTAACTAGGTTTATCCTTAATCTATATTCAATTTTGGCCTTGGTAAATTATAAATTTCTATCGGCCAATGGATTACTCACCCTAAATTGCAATTGAATATGTTCTATCTTTAGGAATTTTCATAAATTTGATTTATAACCTTTCCCTCCTATACTTATAGTCTATTTTGGTAAAAATTTTCTGATAGTAATTTGTTATACTAACCATTGATGGTGAGGTAATTTTCACAACCTTCAATAGTGTTTTTAACCTCAGGTATTTATTTGGTAATTAGATAAATTCATTTACTAATTTTCTTTCTCTATTTTATACGCAAAATCGATTACTTTGAATGAAGATAAGTGTTTAAACTATTTATTTGAGGTTGGGATATTTATCATGTATTTTTCAAGGCGTGTTCTAGCTCTGATAATTATATCAAAGGATTTTCGATTAATTTACTATTTTCCCCCTTTTATTTTCTCCTAAAAATAATGTAATTTTATTGAGATAATTAGGTAAACTAATTATCTGAGGGTAACATAATTATCACGTGTTTCCTAAGGTGTGATTAACCTCTAATAAATAACTCAAAGTATTTTGAATCAATTTGCTAATTTCTCCCTTTTAATTTGCCATAAAAATAGAGTAATTTTGTTAAAGTAATTAGGTAAATTAATTATCTGAGCTTGAAATAATTATCACAAGTTTCTTAACATGTAATTAACCTCTAATAAATAACCCAAAGCATTTTAAATCAATTTTCTATTTCCCTCTTTTTATTTTTCATAAAAACAGAGTAATTCTGCTAAAGTAATTAGGTAAATTAATTATCTGAGCTCGACATAATTATCATAGGTTTCCTAACATGTAATTTACCTTTGATGAATAACTCAAAGAATTTTCAATCAATTTGATAATTTCCCCCTTTTAATTTGTCATAAAACCAAATTAATTCTGCTAAATTAATTAAGTAAATTAATTATCTGAGCTTGACATAATTATCACAAGTTTCCTAACATGTAATTAACCTCTGATAAATAACTCAAAGCATTTTGATAATTTTCCCCTTTTAATTTGTCATAAAAATAGTGTAATTCTGCTAAAGTAATTAGGTAAATTAATTATCTAAACTTGACATAATTATCACGGATTTCCTAACATGCAATCAACCTTTGATAAATAACTAAAATCATTTTGAATCAATTTGCTATTTTTTTCCTTTTAATTTGTCCTAAAACAGAGTAATTCTGCTAAAGTAATTAAGTAAATTAATTATCTAATTTTGACATAATTATCACAGGTTTTGTAACATGTAATTAACCTCTAATAAATAACTCAAAGAATTTTGAATTAATTTGATAATTTCCCCCTTTTAATTTGTCATAAAAACATAGTAATTCTGTTAAAGTAATTAGGTAAATTAATTATTTGAGCTTGACATAATTATCATATTTTTCTAACATGTATTTAACCTCTAATAAATAACTCAAAGCATTTTGAAACAATTTTCTAATTTTTCCCTTTTAATTTGTTATCAAAACAAAGTAATTCTGCTAAAGTAATTAGATAAATTAATTATCTAAGCTTGACATAATTATCACAAGTTCTCTAATATGTAACTTATCTCTGATAAATAACTCAAATCATTTTGAATTAATTTGCTAATTTTACTCTTTTAATTTGTCCTAAAACAGAGTAATTCTACTAAAGTAATTAGGTAAATTAATTATCTGAGCTTGACATAATTATCACGGATTTCCTAACATGTAATTAACCTTTAATAAATAAATCAAATTATTTTGAATCAATTTGATTATTTTTTCCTTTAATTTTCTCTAGAAACAGTGTAATTCTGCTAATTTAATTATGAAAATTACTCAAAAAATTATAAGATAATTTTTCTAGGTTAATGATTGTCTAATGCAGCTTTGATAATTACCTCAACTTAAACTAAACTTAATTAATATATTTTCCATTAATTTATGGTTAATTTGGATAATTTCAATCCTAATATGATAGGATAATTAATTAGCTTAATATTCCCAAGCTTAATTACAACAATCATTAGAGTATATTTAATTAAGAGAGAATTTATGAGTATACATAGGGCTAATATTTCAGTTATTAAGAAAATAAATTAATCTAGCTTTGCTAATTAAGAAGGATTAGGCTAATTACCGTTTAAATTTTTCAACTAGAGCTTAATCTCTAGTGATTTCTGTGTAGCGGTCTCTCGAGATGAGAGAGAGTGTGTCGATGCTCCGAGTCTGTGTAAAATTGTGAAGCAAGGGTCATATTTATAGGTTTCTAGGCACTCACAGGCTGGAAAATGGCAGTAACTTGCATCCCAAGCAACCCTACAGGTCAAAATCCGCCCCCTGTTGCTAAATCTAGTCTGGGAGAGTTCATCATTACCCCACACAGCCCTCCTTAGCTTCGAGAATCGATTTTTACTATTTTCACTGATTTTTAATGATGAAAATTAGAAATATCAGTAATTTCTAGAACCTTAGGATAAGAAAGTCTTTATTAATAATAATTACTGAAACCATCCAATTTTTCTTAACTAATTGAATTCCTAGTGTAATCTTTCAGGGCCAATAACTTTTTTAGATTTTATCGGAATTCTGTTCTAAAAATTTCTAGCCCAGGGTTTGCTGTGCTTAAGATTCCAAAAATACCAATATTTGCCACGGTCAGACAATTCTATATTGCTTTTTCAATAATCATATCAATCGAATTAAGCTTTATACAATCTTTAAGGTTTCAGAAACTGGAAACCTTACACTTGTCTTTCTATCTCTTGCCCGCATAGTCATACCTTCTGTTGGCAGCTTCAGTGCCTCGGCCACTACTTCTTTAGTGATCACCACTTCAACCTTTTCCCCTTGTTGATCCATGATTTGGACCAAATCATCTTCCTTGATTGAGGATAGCAATTCATATGCTTTTAGGAAGTCCACTCCGCATGGTTCCTGGTCATACAAATCTCGAAGCCCCAATCTTTTATTGGCTTCCTTGGTGTCTGACTTTGCCGCTATATCATAAACCTCCTTAGGTAGCATTTGCAATTCTACCTGGTGTCCTTCTTCGCTCTTGAATCTGCCAGTCAAAATCATTGTGTTGTTTTCTTCGAGCTGTTTTTTAGACAAGTAGGTTGCCTTTGTTGTCTTCACTGAGCGTGGATCTAACTGGTATGGTGGCAACTCCTGCAGCTTATCTTTTTGGGACACCCTTTTCTTTGCCTTCTTAGCCGCTTGCATTGCTCCTGGTAAGTGAATACAGTGTCAAAGTTAGGAAATTTTGCAAGTTCCACTCTAAAATGCCATGAGTCTGAATTGCTGGCAAATGATGTCCATTTTGCTTTAAATCAATTTTGAAGCATGCATATATGCATAAAAACATGTAGAGATAGGACTCATATAGTTCAGGCAAAAATTGCAACAAAAGTAAATAATCGTGATTATTTACAGCTGGGGATTTTTTTCAACTTTTTGAATGTTTGACATCATAGGCTTGAAACATATGGCATTTAGGTACTCTGAGTGAAGTGTGGACTCATTTGAGTACACTGAGTGGAAATGGTGCCCAATTTAGGCTTTTAGACTCTGAAATAGTAGATATAAAGAGGTTTTGAGTTTTTGAGATCCAAACTTGATTAGTGGGCTTGGGACATCATGTTCTTTGGTCCCATAAGGTCAAAGTTGCAAATTGCACCCATGCTCGAAAAAAAGTAAATAATCGTGATTATTAAATTTTCATCAATTTGTACATTTTTTGTTGCAACTTGGTTCTAGCAATATGTAGAGTCTATGTGTGAGATATGGGGTGATTTGGATCAAAAAACGTGCCAATTAACTCAAAAATTGGATTGAAAAGACTTTGGTGCGTTTTTTGACAAATTCAGAGTTTTTCTTGATCATTTTGGCTCATAATTAACAAGTGGCATGTAATAGATGTATACAAATGATAGGTGAAGTGAAGAGATCCATTTCAAGCCAAACAAGCACAAAAGTAAATAATCGTGATTATTTATAGCAGTCACTTTTTTTGTAAGAATTGACAACTTGATCACCTAAACATCTTTAATACATCTAAAACAAGTCCTAAAATGAATTTGGTAAAGTTCGATCATTTCGGCATCATTTCGTGCTCTTGTCGACTCTATAAATTCCCAATTTTTGTGATTACTTGTCATGTAGAGTTGGTTAGTCACTTTTGAAGCTATGGACTTGTTCGCTACATAGTCCTGATGCTACTCATCCAGTTTTGGCCCATTCGAAGTCAGTTTGACTTCATATGTCAAATTTGATGCTTTTTAGCCTTTGAGCTGTTTTCTGCTGTTTGAGAGCCTGCCTTGAATGTTTCCATGAAAGCATCTAGGTACATTGTGTATAGACCCAGTCTATAAGTTGCCCGTGGAGTCATAATCCAATTTTGATATATGGCAAAAATCTAGATTATTTACTTGGGACCCCCACGACCCCTGCCAAATGGTCATCTGGTGATATGAAAGTGTTCTATTATATAGGGGCATGCTGCAATTCAAGTCTCGTCCAATATGATTGAGCTGACAAGCCGCTATGGTCAATTTTGTGTCGTAGGACTTCGTGCATAGCTGGGTTTCTAGGGTTTTTTCTTGAGCCTAGACTTGTTATCCGGCCATATAGAAGTTGTTCACTATAAGTTCAGAACTTATCCCTCATGTCTCATGTGAGATGGCACTGTAAATGGACGACTGTAGACTCCGTTAATCCGCGCAAAGAAGGCAGAAAGCTCTCTCCTCCAAGAGTGACTAGTGGAAATGAGGTGATTTTGGGCTACCTTTGATATCTATACTCGGACTTTCCAAACTATTTTTCCTTAAATTCCCCTGATAATCCTACTATGCCGTGAAATCTATGTTAGACTCAAAAATTTATTCCATCGGATCCCATTAGCTCATTCTGCAAGAATTTGTGAACGTAGGCCTTAGCGGCCTAATTTAGGCTTCCCACTTCCATCTGCTGATTCGATTGAACTTTTTTGTGCATGTCCTTGCCTTGTCCTTTTGATCATCAACGTATCTTCAATTTCTCCCTCTGAGCTCATTTGCCATTTATTATTAATTTTTGACTTGTTTATTTGAAAAATCAAAGAAAATAATAAAATGCGCTAAAAAAGCAAAGTGAAAAATCAACAATTAAGAAAATCCATTGAGAAACACCATTTTATTGTTTTTTGATGGCTTTGTCCAATTTTAAGCTCCAATAATAAGAAAAATGATAAAGATAACCAAAAAAGACCATTTTTTATTATTTTTTGATAGTGTATACAGTATTTACACCCATTGGGGAGACGTTATCAGTTAAATTTCCCTTGTTGATGATTTTATAAGGGTATTATTAGGTAATTTTGTAAAAAATCACACGTTAACATCCAACTTTTTCCTCCCTCTTTAAACATTGCCCTTATTACTTAGTTCCCTTCCACCCCTCCTAGATGGCATACTCCGGGACAACCGTATGCATGGGTTTAGCAATCGTGTCTATGCATAGCCTTGGTTGGCTCTACCATGCTTCGAAGATCAATGCAATTCAAACCATTATGTTGTGCAAGAGTTGGGTCTTGAGTAACTCAAGGGTTTCTATGGTCGAGGTTTCCTGTTGCTGTTTTCCAAAGATAAATTCTTGTAGCTTGTGTGCTCTTTGCTTTATTGTACCGTTAGGATGCTTTGGCATGTTGATTTCCTGGGCTGTTGGTATCAATGATGACAGTTGTTGAGCTTTAACTCGCCACTGGTATCCTGGTTTTTCTTTGTGAATTGTTGTGGTTGAGTGTTTTGAGACTTAACTCTCCACTGCTTCATCGGTTTTAAAATTTGTGGAGAAGATAAGTGCTCCTCTTTCCTCCAAATCCATCTTGTGTTAGGTTCCCTGCTCAAAGATACTCTTCTTTGCGTTTTCAACTTTGGAACCTTCTTTGGTACATTAGATTATGTTTTGGGCACCCAAATTTGAAATGGCTTGTCCTTTAGTTGTGCTTTTGGTACCCAAATATGCTTGACTCCTTGCATGCTACTTGTAGCATTTTCTTGTCTAGAGAATGAAGAAGATTGATTGAATCATGGTTTCTTCTGATGGTAACTTCTTTTCCATTCCTCTTTGCTTGGTGCAATTGGAACGATGAGTTATCTTAGGTGATAGCTTGAGTTGATTGGTGTCCCAATTTGGTACTGCCTTATACGTCCGCATCCATGAGATTTCAAGAATCATTGTTTCATTCATGTGTTCCTTTGGTAAGCATACAAACTGATGAGGGCATGAACATCCATGTACTATCACATTTAAGTTGACTACTCCCAATGCCGGTGTCGGGTTCTTGTTGCATCCTTTGATAGCCAATATTCTTGATGTCAAAGACTAATTCGTTGCTTTCTTGTGCGTGGAATAACTGACTGCATTTACTCGAGCTCCTGTATCAATCAATGCATGTGTGCTATGATTGGTCAGTTGTATGTTGATGCGAAGGTCCATTCCATCTAACCATTCATCATTTGTTGACACTGCATCCTTCTGTAATTCCCATATCGTTCATCTAGTCCCAGAGTGTTGATGGGCATAGGTATTTGTTTATTTTTGAGAGCAACTTTCCTTTTGAGTACTCAAAGCCAAGCTTTCTCTTGGGCTTCATCAAAGACCTGCTATCGTTTCATCTTTCTTTGCTTTGTTGAATGCATCTTTTCTAGTAACTCATTGGTTAGTGACACATTGTACTTCTTTAAGCGGCATCCACTAATCCAATTAGCCATTGGTTCACCATCTAGGGTGGACAACTTAATTGCTCCACTTGGGGATACATCTTCAATGATAAATGGTCCATTTTCCTTTTTTTAAAACTTGGGAATGTGTTGTTTAACACTAGGTTGGTAACCTAACAGGACATAAAAGTGTCCTTTTAGGGTTTTGAAAAAAACCTCCAAAACCATAGTAGATCCACTCATTTTGTAAAATCCTTTCATGAGGTTATAGTTCAAGGCCTACTACACATGGAAAAAATAAGAAACTTGTAAAATTTCTCATCTTTTGGTCACACCAAGCCTCCAAAGTTGATGGACTAGTACATTTTCATCAAAACAATCATTTCTTACGTTTTGTTGCATAAAAATAAGATTAGGGAATTTTGTAGGACTTGAGATAAATTCCCTAGTTAACTTCAATGGGTTCGTGATCAGAACATATGATTGCTTCTCACTCACTATTTTTTGTTTTGCCAAAAGAAATAGGTACAAAAAAGTTGAATTTTTACCATTCTGCGGACCTATCATCAAAGTTTCTATAGCCACGCTCAATACAAATAATATATGCATGTTTTCTTAGTTTCCTATTGTCCTTTAGGTTCATAAGGAGCCATGGAGCATGTAAAAAGAATAATACATCTCTTACCAAGGGGAATCTTGGGGACAAAGATGAAGTGCTAAATACAGCAAACATGAAAAAACTGGGTTCAACATTATGAGTTGTAGAATCCCATAGAAAGTATTCAGTATCTAGCCAAATTTGATCCTTATGACTAGATATGGTTACTACCTACAAAATGCATGTAGTTGTCACAAGAAACTAACAATATTGAAAAAGCTATACTTGATATACTAGAATGTTTCGTTTCTTCTATAATTGGAAAAATCAACCATCGTTGTCTACTATGCAAAATAGCGTATTAGGTGCCCCAAAACTCAAGGAATATTAGCTTTATGTTACAATATGCGACATAGAAAATCAAAAATGCATTTGGATATCATGAAAGCCACCAAAAAAACCATAGAAGAGCTAAAATTGGCTAAAAAACAGGATTTGACAATTTTTGTAATTTGGTCATAACTTACGACTTTAACATTTATTTCTCCCTAGAAGCATCAAGACATGTTGAGGACTACTAAAGATAGTCCTCTAGCATTATAGACCTCACAAACATGAATTCTAGAGTGGTATAGTTGCAAAAAGTTGAAAAAAGCCAAAAACAGGACCCGTTTTTTCACACAGTTTAGGTTGTGAAATGTTGTGCAAGGACAAGGTTAAAGATGGAATTGTTATTCCAAAAAAATGTCGAGTTTTTTTCAGCTCATGAGACAACTTTTTAGATAGATAGCACCTCAAAATCCATTTTGAAACTCTTGAAATAATTCAAGGAAAATGGTCACTTAACAGGACATAAAAGTGTCCCAGGACATAAAATTGTCCCATTACCAACCTAGTGTTAAGAGAGTAGACTAAAACTAAGTCCCCTTTTTTAAAGATTTGTGTGACTAGATGGGAATCAAAAAACTATTTTTGTTTTCACTTTTGGGCATAGATGTGAGCTACAACAGTTAGCCTTCTCATCAAGATTTTCTAAATCTTTGAGCGTTTTTGATAATTCATGTCCAATCCACTCAAGATCCTTAGCTACCCTTAGTGTCGGCAATAGAAATTCCCTCAATAGTATGGCATCAAGACCATAAACAAGGTTAAAGGGTGTAGCATTTAAAGTTGTCTTAATGAAACTCTATAAGCCCATAGAGCGGCATGGAGATTCGTTTTTGAATCAATCTGTCCCAAGCTAACCACTTTAGTTAATACCGAGCTAAGAATTTTATTCGTGTGCTCAGCTTGTCTATTTGCTTGTGGGTGATAGGGAGCCGATTTGTTATGGATGACCATAAATTCATTAAGCAGGTACTCAATTATCTCATTGAGGAAATGAGTTCCCCTATCACTGACAATTTCTATTGGCAGTCCATATTTTGTGAACACATTCTCATACAAGAATGCGGCTGTGGTTCTGGCATCATTCTTTTGGGTTGCCTTAGCCTCTGCCCACTTGGTCAAATAGTCAGTAGCTACAATGATATATTGAGCTTGGGTTCTATAAGCAGGTGGTTGTATTGGCCCAAAAAGTCTATACCCCATTTTGCAAAAGCTCTAGCCCCCATCATCGGTCTCAAAGACATGTTATCTGCACAGGTTGTCATTTTTGCTCGTTGACATGCATCACACCTTCGAACATATTCCTTAGCATCTACAAAAAGTGTTGGCTATCATATGCCTGCCATTAAGATTGCTCTTGCGGTGGTTTCACTAGAAAAGTGACCTCCAGCTAATCCAGCATGTGCTTGTTCTAAAATGGGAATATATTCGTCTTCATTTGCACAAAGTCACAGATGTTGATCCTTCCCTCTTCGATACAATTGGTTTTCAATAAGAGCATAGTCTCTTGCTTCAGTTTCAATTTCTCTTTGGCGGCATTTACTCATATCCTAAGGACATGTTTAGCTTGATAAGTAAGTAACTAGATAGCTACTCCACTTAGGAACGATGATATTCGGAACAATGTCACATGAGGTATGGGTGTTTGTTTTTGGCATTGAGAACATTTTTTTACAAATGAGTGAACGTCACTACTCAAGGTTGGTCAAAATACTCCAAGTCTCAAGATCCGTTGCATAGTTTGTTCTTCCACAAAGTGAAGTCCCACGATGGTAATATGTTTTTGACTTAGGTATTAAGTTTTTTCTTTATGATTAATACAAAAAATCAATATTCCATCTTGATTTCTTTTGTATACCCTTCCAACTAGTAATTGATACATAGCCGATTGTTTAATTAATTCAATTGTAATAGGGAGTGGTATTTGCAAATCCACTTGAGCTATGGTCATCAATGATACCATATTTTCCGACCATTGGGGTATCATTTCCACAGATAATAGATATGCATCTGGTAGATCATCATTTACTCCCTCTGGTGGTTCTCTTGAAATAATCCTTGATAAACGATCTGCTCTTTGGTGAGTGGTGCCATTTTTCCTGTGTTGCATGGCTTGTTGACCAAGTACAATAAGGCTTGGTGGTCCACAAAGAACACAAATTTGTTAGCTAATAGGTAATGTATATACTTTTTTATGGCAAAGATTATTCTTAATCCTTCCCTTTTGGTGGTTGTATAGTTTTTCTTTGCCATATTTAACTATCTACTAGCATAAGAAATAAGAAAATCAATTTTTTCATCTCCTGGTTGAGCTAGTATACACCCAATGGCAAAATTGGAAGCATCTACATGTATGTGGAATATCTTATTCCAATCTGGTGCTTTCAATATGGGGCTAAAGTGAGAGCTTGCTTTAGCTTCATGAAGGATTCTCCACACTCCTCAGTCCATTCAAAGAGTGTGATCAAGTTGTATATGGGTTTTGCAATTATAGCATACATGTAAATGAATCGTCTGTAATATCCACAATGTTTCATGAAATCCTGAACCCCTTTTATTATTGTCGTTCTAGGCAATTCAACAATAACATGAATTTTATCCATATCAGTAGCTATGCCACTTTAAGACACTATATGTCCAAGAATTTTTCCTTTTTTGAGGTGTTCAAAATGATCAGCTCGGATTGATGAGTATACACATAGATCATCCATATATACTTCCAAGAAATTCCAAAGATATTTCTTAAAAGCATGGCTCATCAATCTTTGAAAGGTGGCAGGAGCATTAGTTAACCCAAAAGGCATAACCCGATAGGCAAAAATATCCCATTCAATTGCAAAGGCAGTTTTATGCTGATCTTTGGGATCAACCAAAAGTTGATTGTATCCCGAAAATCTATCTAAAAAGCTGTAAGCTTATTTTTTTGCAACTCGTTCTAAAACATGCTCAATGATTGGAAGAGGAAAGTTGTCTCCAATGATAGCTGCATTCACTTTCTTGAGATTGACACACACTCTTCATTTTCCATTTTTCTTGGGTACTACCACAATTGGAGACACCCAATCTGTGTGTTCAATTTCATAAATGAATTTGGCTTCCTTGAGCTTTTCTATCTCTTCTTTGATCTTTCTAGAAAATGTTTCATTATAAGTATATGGCCTTTGTCTACTTCGTTTCGCATCATCTCTCATAGGTATGGTATGTTGACAGATTTTTGGATCAACACCCTTAAGATCCTTATAAGACCAAGAAAAAATATATCGGTATTCTTTTAGTATTCTTAACAAAAGCTCTTCTTTTTCTTCCATCAAGTCGTTTGCAATGTAGGCAGGTCTAGGCTCTTCTCCTGGTTCGGCCAGATCTATCTTTTTGCATTTTTAGGTCCTTTGTAGGACTCGCCCTGTTTTCTTAGTTCCCTGCTGATAGGTTGTTCGACTATGATCTTTTGGTCTTGGAGAGTATATTTATTGTAATGGGATGGAACACTCATTACATCTTTACCTTCCTCCTTGGTGGTTTCCATTTCAGTGGTATACATCTCCTTTAGATCTTTCTTCAACTCTTGATACTTCTTCTTTTTTTCAACTCGTGGCATGGTTGAATCCTTGTCTTGGTATTTAGGTTTTGCTTCAGTTTCCTTTCTTGTTTTTCTCACTGTTTTTTATATTTCTTGCTTTTCGTTTAAAGGATATATGCCATTGATTTTGTCTTTGACACAATCATGTGCATCTATTTGCATCAAAAATTGTGTTCTACTAGAGACTGATGGCATGGGTTTAGATTTCAAGTTTTTGGTGTCTCTTTTTCTTCTATACCATTTTTATCTTCTCAGTTTTTGGTTTGGAAAGTCAAAAAACTTTTCTTCCCCTCCTTTCATGAGTAGTTTGACTCTCACATGTTCTTTTTCCGATTGCAAATCATCTGAGGTAGTTGAATGTTCTTCTAATTTTTCTGTTGCATAATAGTAGAGGTTTGAAAAGACTTGTTGAGCTTTGATTAAGTCCTTGGGTTCGTGAATTTTGTCTTCAATGTAAAGGATTGAGATCATTTGTATGGGGATTATGCCATAGCCGTCCTCATTGCAAAATTGAGTAGGCATAGACGTATTCACACACACATCCATTGTTGCCAAAATTTGAGTCCACTCAAATGGCTCAAACCAATGCTCCGGAAAGGATTTAGGTACTTAGGCTTCATCTGTGCAATCCCTTTCTAAGATACATTCTTCTCATTTTAAGCTCCCGTTTTCTGAGGCTCCACACATCCAAATAGGTGTGTCTTTGTTTAATGAAGATGGAAGCTTTGTTTCAGCCGAAGAGACTGATTCAAATTCTTGTATGGGCGTTTTCATAACATCTCTATAAGTGTGATCTCTTAGATTAACCCTTGTTATTGATCCCACTTGCTTCAAATACAGGTAATTGTTTGCCCAATCCTGGATGAGTTATACTTGTCACTTGAAAGGTCTTCCCAAGATGATTTCATAATTGAGCTTCTTTCCAAAGTCCACTATTGCAAAAGTATGTTGATAATCGATTCCACAAGAACTAACTATCACTTTTTCAAGCAGTCCTAAGGGTCTTTTGATGTGTCCATCATCCAATTACAATTTCATTTGAGTTTGTCTAATAGTTGGCTTTCTCCATGATTCCCATACTGCTTTTGTGGCTATGGCTATGCCTACCCCACTATCCAATATTGCCATGGTTTCTAGGTTGTGTTTCCTTCTTCCCCTTCGTAGTATACTTCCACTTTGTTCATTGGTACGGATCTAATCTCTTTGTTATCCAATTTGTGTTTCAATTTTCCAATTTTTTTGCAATTAGCCTTGTTATCCCCACCTTCTCTAGAGTTTTCTGTAGATCATCCATAAATATGGTCTGACTTTTAACAGTTCTCCTAAGGTAAGAGTACATTGAATGGGTGTAGACATGATTGAATGGATGTTGTCTACCTCTAGGGTCTATTCCACTCTTTTTATCTGAGTGGTTTTACACACTATGGATTCATCTTCGTTATCTCCCAAGTAAGAGGATAGTGTTCTTTAGAGTCATTGGTTTAGACATTATTGAGGCTTCAAAGCCGCAATCCCCATACAAGGATTGTACATCCATGTCCATATCAAGAGGTAGATTGTCTAATTAAACTTTCTCTATAGGAAATGACTTCAATATTAGGATCCCATCATTAATATCTCTAACTTTTTCCCATAAGTGTCCTAGCCAGTCTTCTTCTACGAACAAAATTATATCTAAGGCATCTTCACTGTCAGTCACTATGAGTTCTGGCTCTTTAGTTTCAAGGTGGGGTTCTACCACCACTTTGGATTTCTCTTTACTGGTTCCTACCACAAGCTCCTCAGGTTTTGCTATACTCTCGAACTTGGGTTTTTGTTTTTCCAGCATCTCTTGAGTAATTCTTACCAGATTTTGATAAGCTTCAAGCTTAGCTGCTTCCATATCTGGAGAAGGATAGTTTTTCCAAAATTTTTTCATGTTTTGGCCTGTGCTTTAAGTCCCACTTGGTAAGCTTCAAGGCTACGTTGATTGGCTCAAAAATTTTGTCTACCAAAATTGATCCTCCAGATTTCACCATGGTTTCCTTGATTTCACTTCTAATTCTTTCACTTTTGCTTGGAATAGTTTCTTGGCTTTCTCCTCGATTTCAGCCCTTTGCTTTTGTTTTCTTATCTCATACATGTGGCTTCTTCTTCTCTTGGTATTTTGAGAGGAAAATTTAGTATTCTTCGAATCATTAGAGGAGTTATGTTACTTTTTCTTAGCCTGAGCTCTAGTGATTACCTTGATTGGAACAATAGGTTCACTCTCCGATGAGCTACTAGGTATCACTTGGACTACATTCACTATTGTTTTACCCTTGTTTAAAGGATTTTTGGAATCTTCAGGGAAGTGTCCTCCCTTTTTGCAACATTGTATACAAAAAGCTTCAACTGGCTTAATGTTCTTGTCAAGCTCTGGGCATTCATTTTTCCAATGATCATCTGCACCACAGTTATGACAGTTTCTAGTCCTTGGCTTCATCATGGGTCTTACCATCGGAGGTATAACACCTTGATTAGCTACATAGTACATTGGTGCAAGCTCTGGTGTAAGTATAAGTCACAGGTTCTTCCATTGGTGGTGAATGTGAATTATACCACTCTCCTTCTACCATTACTGTAGATGGACTAGGCTCAACATAGGGTGTAACAGACACTAGTGCTTGTTCATCTATGATTCCCTCATAATGCATATATTTTACAGGCACTACATTATGTCTAGGATATGGAGGTTGTTGACCCAACACGGGTTGAGGTCTTTCCATCCCCATTGGTGGTCTTTGAGCTGAGACCATATTAGGCTGATATATGTACATGGGTTGTCCTTGTGGCCTCATAAGCACATATTGAATATTTCCATCATACTTTGGTCGATAATAACACCTATTGGTCTCATGGTTGGTCCATTTACCCTCAATTGCACACCATTTCTATGGGCTAATTAGTTGTCCCTGTTGAGGTATCCTTTGCCCTGGTCCCCTCATAGGTGTTTTTTGCATGTTATTCAACATTTTACTCATCCTTTTGAGCATGTCTTCTATGGTTGTAAGCGGTGTTGCAATAGCCATACCCACTTGTGTTGGTTTGGTGGATGTTGTCTTCTCACTCTGATTATCCTTAGGGACATCTTCTTCATTAAAAATATCACAACTGTCTCCCAAATCAATGGCATCCAACACACACTCTTCTAGAGTCATATGTTTCTTGCTATACAATATAGCATGAAGTTCTTTGTTTAGTAGTCCCTCTAGAAATAATCTTTCTTCTGCAAGTATTTCTAGTTGTGGGCATCTTGCAATGTATTGATTCATTCTAGCTGCACAATTCCTAACAGACTCACCTTGTTTCTGTTTGAAGCTATAGATTTGAGCTACCGTATTATGTTTGATCCCCACTTTGGAACATGCAGCTACAAATCCTTGAGCTAATGTATTTAAGTCCACGGTTGACCTCAATGGAATGTTTTGGAACCATGTCAATGCTTTTCCTTCTAATGTCATTCCAAATCCCTCAAATTGAGTATGGAAATCAAATATGTGTTCTGCTCTTAGCACTTGCTTAAAGCTTGCTAAGTGTTCATATGGATCCCCAGATCAATTGTATTTTTTGACCCATTTTTGAAAATCAGCTGGTATGAACCGTCAATTTGGTTCAACTCCCGGTCTCCTGGTAGTTGGTCCTGTCCCGAGTCTTTCAAACCAGTCTGTTGGAAATAGTGACTCATGTAGCCCTGGACTAGCTTTAGTGTCACATGCAGTTTTCTTTGTGATGAGGTAGGTTTGGGTTTTTTAACATTGCTCCCAAAATATCTCTCGTGGAGTTCCTCTCTTGGAATAGTTGTTTCCTTGGCCCAATTTCCAATTTCTTATGGAGTACCCTTGGTATTTGGTTTGTTCTACCTCCTCAAGACTCATCATAACAAAGTTATTGCTATAACAATCCCTAAAATAGGTAGGTGGGTAGATCTGCTTAACACTTGTCTTTGATTTTGAAGATATAGATGATCTTCATGGGTGTTAACTGTCCTGATTTGGCATGAAAACTCCATAGAAGATCTTTGACATTTCTATCCTCTCAAAAATATATTCTTGATCCTAGGATTATCCGTGCTAAACGTTTTAAAGGCTTTAAATCAACTTGATTGTATCCCTTGAATTCTAAAGTCGGTGGTCCTTCTTTTGCTACCATATCTAGAATTATGGTATTTACTTCTAACCCCCATTTGTCTATCACATCAGGTTTTTCAACTTGCAAATACTGAGTTCTGTTTTTATCTATATACATTTTCCCTTGTTTGTTTTTCTTGATTTCCTCTTCAAACTCTATGTCATGGTCATCAATGCGAATGGCATACTCTTCATTAGGATCCAGGTAAACCTGAGCTCCATGGCCATTAGTCTTATAAAAGCTGAGTATGTGCTTATACCATATTGTCATTCCGGTTCCTGAATGAGTCGAATAGGAATACATCTCAGATGTTGATTCTAAAAAGGTGTATGAGACTTCTTCAAAGATTGTGTCCAAGTGATCACCTTGATTCACACTCTCTTCGGTGGATATTCTACTAGCAGTCTCTCCAAATATGCCTTGGTTTGCTAGTATACGACCAGATCTAAGGTTCATATAGACTTGTGAAGCCCTAGATAGAGTATTTACTGCTGGATTGACTTGTTATCAGTTTCTTCCACTTGACTTGATTGCAACTCCTATCAAGATTTCAATTCCTTGTCTGTAACCTGATTTATGTACAGTGTTAATCAAGTTAGCTATTCTTTCACAACGACTGTATAATTTTTTGCTAACTATTGTGATTGGTTTATGTATATCACTTCAATTTGAGCTAACTGAGTCAGCAATTAAGACTTTCAAATTTTACTATTGCAAAAAGCCAAGAGACTAATCTGCAACCTAGAAACTGAGTGAATATGTACTAAATTGAATCCGATTGAACCCAAAATTGATCGGTGCCCTTGTATTATGTTGTTCTAACACGGTACAATCTCAAAAGCCCAAAATTTTGCCTCCGTGTATCAGAAGTAAATAATCGTGATTATTTACTTTTCTCAATTTCTTGTACTTTTTGGCTTAATTTACCAAGTATTCAACTTGTTAATGTCTCTGGACAAGTTTCACTGAGTTTGAACAAATGAGTCCAAGTTATCAACTGTTTAGTGTCCGTAGACTCAGTTTTTGAGAATCTGGCATAAGTCTCACTTTTGTGATCCAAATTCCACCAAATTTGATTTTTGTGGTCTATTTGATATGCTTGATCTTCTGGTGTACTCAAATGTGCAAAAATGTCTAATTTTGTAGCAGATGTAAATAATCACAATTATTTTTTATAATTTTGTGCAACTTTTTGCCACAATGTTGACACAGAATGGTTAAGCAACTCAAATTAAGCTCTCTAGCCAAGTTTCATCAAGGTTGGATAATCCCTATTCAAATGGTCAACAATTTTGTGTCTGCAGACTGACTTTACAAATTGGCCACAATTTTCACTTCAATGATCCAAATCTTACCAAATTTGATTTGTAGGCTTAATATAACATGCTAAAACTAGTGGGATGCTGAGTTGCTCAAAAAAGTTGAGAAATGGAACAAAAGTAAATAATTACAATTATTTACTTTTGGCAAATTTTTGCACCTTTTTGGTAAACAAAGCATGTACACTTGTTCAATGCTTCAATATAAGCCTCTTAGTCAACTTTCATCAAGTTTGAACAATATTTCCCAAAGTCACACTCAAGTTCTCGACAATCAGTACAGATTTC
Source organism: Adiantum capillus-veneris (assembly GCF_014529385.1). Lineage (NCBI taxonomy): Eukaryota > Viridiplantae > Streptophyta > Polypodiopsida > Polypodiales > Pteridaceae > Adiantum > Adiantum capillus-veneris. Next base: position 136,267,367 of record NC_140953.1, read on the forward strand.
AATGTTTACCAAGGTTTTGGTCAGTTTGATGATCCAAATATTATGGGCCTTTACAAAAGATATTTGTACACATGCATAGAGTCTCTGGTATCAACCTTGATCACTTTTGAGCTGGAAGTAAATAATCATGATTATTTACTTTTGGCCTAAAATAAGCACTTTTTCAACTTGTTTAGTGGACAATCTTTTTATGATCTATTTTAAGCCTCTGAGTCAAGTCAAAACTTAATTTGGCCTAAAATGTCAAGAAAAAGTAAACAATCTGAGTTTTTGCAAACTCTTGAAAATTTACCTCAAATGCGTCCTTAAGCTTACTCACTGGTTCATACAACTTCAAAAGCATAATCTCCAGTCGGATTCAGTGGCTGACAGTCTTTTGGTGTTGTTTCAAGCCGTAGACTTGAAATTTTGTAACTTCACATAAACAACTCACAACTGCTTCTTTTGGAAAGAGCAATGTTCTGAGATCCCACCTCAGATTCTACTTACCCTACTCTTAGATTCTATTGCAATGGGGTTGTGGAAAGTGTCCACAAACACTCGTTTTCTTGTTTTTTATGGTTTTTTGAGCCTTGATCTTAAGACTTTTCTCATCCCTCAATCATTATCAAAATCCTAATCTAATCCTACAATCCTAAAAGGTACTTAGGAAGTATGCTTACTTACAAGCTACCTCTACACAGCACAAGAAAACGATCTTAAGCTATACGATTTTAAAAAGAAAGTTTTGACTCTATGTGATCCTAGAGGAAGTTAAAGGACAATTACACAAGACGACGATCTTAAGCTATGCGGTTTTAAAAAGAAAGTTTTGACTCTAGGTGATCCTAGAGGAAGCTAAAGGACAATTACACAAGACGCTCGTGTTTTTCCTAATTTAGGTCTCTTTGATCCCCGACAGTGGGATGGGTGTCTAACCACACTCATATCTTATTGCAGACATAGCGAGAACCATGAATATAATTGTCAATCCATGGGACGAAGCTAACTCAACTAGTGCATAGAGGCTACAAGAGGTTATCAATCTCTTGGAAAACAACAGACAACTCGCATCTAACTCAAGCTATACTCAAATGATCGAAATCACCAAAAGCTAGTCGCTAATCGGCAAACAAATCATAACCGTTACAGCATCAAACGACATCCAAACGTTACAAAACTTCTAGGACATGTTTATAAGCACACATGATTATGGACTCAAATCTCACTTTAGGTCAAGTGCAAAAAACGTGATTATTAACAATGGTGAGTTTTTGACCTAGTCGTTTTTGACCCAGAATGCATCTAAATGATTAGCAATGATGCCCCAATATCTCGCCTATACTTATTTTATGATTTTTAAGCTTAGATTCCTACTTATGATGAAATTAGGCCATGGGTCAGCGACGCCAAAAGCTACGGATTACCATAAAATGCTTATGTCAACGCGTAGAGCTCTTACATGCGGTTGCAACGCAATAGGTGGCAATGCAATATGACAACCGAGAAGGGAGTAGGAAGTGCAAGAAGGACAGAAGTGAGCGCGTTAGCTCATGTTGTGTTCTATTATCCAAAAACTTACAATATACTTACAAAAATTGACTTTTATACCTTAGCCAAGGTTTTTGTGGTCAAAACTAATAATCTGGGAGCTCCAACTAAAGATAGGTTGATACAATCTGGAAGCTTGTAGCCCCGGATCATCAATTACAATGTTTTATCTGGAAAGTAGGAGTTACAACATTTCTGATTCATCAAACTAATAAGTGTTTTTACAATAAAAGCTCCAAAAAATGTTATCCAAGTTAGCTTGCTGCTAACAGGATACTTTATCCATTGGACGTTTGAAAGCTAGTTTGTGCTTGGAAATTCCATGCTTCTTTGTGGATACTACACCCCAAGATTTGAGTTGTTGAAAAGATAAACATGAGCTTAATAGACAAAAAAGATAGTCAAACTTGACAAAACTGGGTGTATAACATTGTTTGAAATTGCTAAGTACAATGCAATTGTCAAAAACTTAATTGGACTCAAGGACAAGGGGTAGAGAAAAAAAGGCATTTTTTCCAACTCTCTGCTACAGGAGTTAGAACTTGACAAAACTTGCAACAAAGGTTCTTCTTTACCCAAGAAAGCAAGCCATCAAATCAAAAGTGAGCTTGGGCACATAGTGTGAGTGTAGGGTCAAATCTTAGATCTTAAACTAAAAAAATTGATAAAATTACACACACACACAATTCACTAAGACTAGTTTTCCCTCGCATAGACATCCTAAACAATGCGTTTTTTATGTTGGCATACTAGAGATAGATATCGACCGCCATAATAATAATATGAAGACTATAAGTGAGAGCCTTGAGATGTTTTGAGAGTCCTCTCTGTTTACCGGCATGCCTTTGTGGGCTTGTGAAAGGTGCAATACCCTCCAAGTATAAAGACTCATAGTTAAATGACAAGAAGATGGAGAAGATGCACCCTTGTTACTGCCACTCGTTTTAACCAAGTAGCAACTAGATCTTAATCCATATCACATGGGTTTGTGACTCTTATGCCCCCCCCCCCCCCCCCCCCCCCCCAACAACCATCCAAGCCACCCACCCAATCAAGACACCTACATAGTGGTTTTAGACATTTAGATACCAGTACAATCATTGCAAATTGGCAATTATTGAATAGAATTATCACAATAATTGCACAGTGTACAGTCAATCAACACCCAATTTGGGTACCTATAAATAAAACCCATTACTTCATTTTGTGGGCTAGTCATTACAAAGACTAGAGTTAACCTTTTGTACTTACTGATCATTTGCTTTGAGCATCAATTAGTTCTTGCTTAGCTCTATGTACCAATTCTAAACTTTGCAATATCTTAATTCATATCAGAACAAATCTCTTCTCTTCATTTTTCCATTTCAGTCTTTGTCTGGTTTGTTTGCTAATTGAAGTCTGAATATCTAATCTGGTTTGACGTACTCCAAGTCTCTAGCCTAGAATACCTATTTCATATGAGCAACTCATTCCATTTTGATAATCACAATCATGAGCTTATGCTCTTGAAAAACAACATATTAAAACATAGAACATATCTCCCAGTCAGAGATCGACCACAAGGTTCATGGAGGAGCAAGATCATGTCAGCACAACGGCTGAGAAGTCAGAGCGAGGCTCAAGCACTCAACCTGACCTTGGGAATGATACAGATGCGTACCTTGACCAAAGGGAAGCTTAGGAACTTGGTCCAAGCATTCAACTTAATCCAAGAGATGACATTTAGAGCGAGAGGAGAGGCTCTCTTAGTTGCATGGATCACAGAGATCAGATAAGGGAAAAGGTAAGAATCAGAATGAGGGTATTGATGAGAGCAAATGGATTCATAGATCAGTTTACAAGAAATCTGAAAAGAAGAATGAGACAGACACAGGTGTTGAAATCGACGATCAGTATAAAAATAAGTGGGATGTAGATAGAGACCATTATAGCAAGCATCATTCTGGACAAATTTGAAGGAAAGATCCAGACGTAGGGACTACATCATCACCAAACTAGACACAATGAGCATTCAACTAATCTAAAGATTGCTTCTCCAATCTATGATGGTGGGAAAAAGGAATCCTGATGGTTATATCCATGTGTTTGAGAAGTATGCTAAACTGAAGGACATTGATGAAGATGAGTGGGGAGGATACGTTCCACAAGCCTTGAAGGATGCAACATGGAAGTGATGTTACCATATACATGTGGCAGTGATGTGTGTGAACACACTAGGACCGTCAGGGCATTTTTTCCCTCTTTAGAAGGTTTTTTCCCCCGAGCATTGTAAATACGCCCATCACTCTAGGGCTATCTATCTTTCCATTGCACACTAAGTAACACACTCTCTATTCTGTGCTTTGAGCGTCCTTCATCTTCTCCAAGCTGTGTGCATTTTTTTGCAACACTAATTCCAACAATTGGTATCAGAGCAAGTTATGTCCTCCTGGGCTTAGTCGCCAGCTGCTCCAGCATATTCCTGCTCACTTTCTTCGATTTCAGTGAGCTTTTGCAAGCGTTCGTAGGTCGACAAAAATTTTGGGAAAATTCGTAGAGATCAATCTGCTCAAATTTTAGATTCGGGCTCATTTCGGCCTCCATTTCCACTACAGGCACCTAGGTCTGCACCGGCAATTTTGTCATTTTGTGCAAAATTTTTGTCAGTGCCGTTTTCTGCATAACAGGTGCCTCACAGTCTTCTACGGTTTGTGCTATATAGCACGTGTTGTTCCCACTCTGTTTCTCCTATTTTTGGGTAGTTTTCACATCATGTGCAGCATTTACCATGGCTGACAACAACACAAATGTGTTCAACATGTTTGCTGCTGAGGACAGGTTGGATGGGGACAATTATCCTATGTGGGCTTACATGATGCAACATGTTCTTGTGTCAAAGGGCATCTGGAATATTGTGCAGGGCATTGATGTACGTCTTGGTTCTGAGGATGTAGGTGATGTTGAGGATGTTGCAAGGATTGCTGCTATTACAGTTGTTTTGACTACGACAGAACAAGCTCGTTGGGATGTAAAGGATGTGCAGGCTCATGCATTGATTGCATTGTCTATGAAGCGCACCATTGTTTCTCACATTCGTTCAGCAAAATCTGCAAAACAGGCTTGGGATATTCTAGCAGGTCTTTATGCAAGCCACAATGAGGCTAAAATTGCTTTGCTGTGTAAAGAGCTGGAGTCGAAGATTATGCATGAGGAAGATGATATGGACACTTTCCTTGCTAGTGTCAAGGAAATCAATGTGCAACTTATTTCTACAAGTGAAGTCATTTTAAACAGTTCCCTTGTCGCAGACTGTTCTTGATGCCTTACCAGATTCTTACCATCCTTTTGCTAGTACTTGGAGACTTATGACCCAAGGAAATCCAGAAGTTGTCAAGTTTGATGCATTATGCACATTGCTATTGCAAGAGTCACTTTCTAGAAAAAACGGGACTAGACAGCGTGCAGTTGAACACACTTTTATTGCTTCTCAAAGAAAGGGTGGTAACAGTGATGCAGTCATTTCTTATGGTTCTGCTGCGAGTGGCAAAACTTTTGTTCCTAATGCTTTTGCTAGCAGCACTTTGTCTAGCAATTCTGGTGATAAGGGCAAAAAGAAGATGCATTGCCATTATTGTAAAGCTAATAATCACTTGATCAAGTCGTGTCCTAAGTTGAAGGCCAAAGAGGCTAAGAAGAAAGAGGGTGGTTCCACTGCAAATGCTGGTTCCACTATAAATGCAGCCATTGTTGAGTCTTCTGTGAGAGGAGACTGTGTTGCTGATGTTGATGCAGAATGGGCTTTTAGAGGACAGTGCACTTACAATCTTGCTGTCCATGATGCATGCCTGTCAGTTGTTGCAGATTCACATGTGTGGTATTTTGACAGTGGTGCTACAAAGCACATTACCTCACATCGTGAATTGTTTACCTCTCTCGAGTCTGTCCCTCATGGGAATTCAGTCACTTGTGCCAACAACGCCTCTTATCCAGTTCAGGGAGTTGGAAAGATCGTACTCACTGCTGCTAATGGCAGTTCCTTCACACTTGTTGATGCACTTTATGTACCTGGGATCAAGAAGAATCTCTTGTCTGTATCTGCACTTGCTAGACTTGGACTTGTAGTCAAATTTGTGGATGACAGATGTATAGTTCATGATCTCAGTTTTGGTGATGAAATTGTTGCATCTGGGCTTTTGTGCCGTGGGCTGTATAAGCTCACTTTGTATGACAAGTGTGGAAAAATTTTTGCAAATGCTATTGCAGATTCAAGGGCTATTTCAGATGCAAAACTTTGGCATGCACATTTTGGTCATCTGAATTTTGCCAGTTTGCTGCGTTTGTAGAAATCTGATATGGTTGCTTCTTTGCCGCCTCTTGAAGCACCTGTCAAACATGTTTGTGAAGGCTGTATTTTGGGTAAGATGCAGCGTTCTAAATTTCCAAAGGATGGTTGAGTTCGGGCCACATGCAGGTTGCAGCTTGTGCATAGTGATGTTTGTGGGCCCATGCAAACTCTGTCCTTGGGCAATTACGTATACTTTATGACTTTCATTGATGATTACTCCAGGCATGCATGGGTATTTCCGCTTAAAGCGAAGTCCGAAGTTTTTATGTGCTTCAAACAATTTCTGGCTATGGCTGAAAATGTCTCAAAATGTACTATGGGCACCCTCCGTTCCGATCCAGGGGGGGAGTATATGTCTCATGAATTTAATGCATTTCTGGCTAGTCGTGGGATAAAACACCAATGTACAGTGCCTTATACACCTCAGCAAAATGGTGTTGACAAGAGGAAAAACAGGTCACTGACCGAAATGGCACGATGTATGGTCAAAAGTCAAGCTTTGCCGCATTCTTTTTGGCTTGAGGCCATCATGTGTGCCACTTATGTACTTAACAGGTGTCCTACGAAAGCTTTGTAGTCTATTACTCCATATGAAGCATGGCATGATAGAAAGCCTTCTATTGAGCACATGCGTGTTTTTGGTTATTTGGCATATGCTTTGGTGCCACAAGTGCAGCGCAGAAAATTGGATGATAAGGCTGTCAAATGTATTTTTGTTGGTTATAGTGCTGAAAGCAAAGGTTACAGGTTGTATCATCCGCAAACAAAACATATTCTGGTTTCTCGAGATGTAGTGTTTGTGGAAGATTATGTTCAGCCCTTGCTGTCATGTACTAGAGACAATAATGTAAGCTCACAGGACATTTATGACACTTTGTTGCCTCTTTTGAGTGGTGGAAATACGAATGTAAGTTCCAATGAGGCATATGTACAGCCTATGGGGGTTTTTGAAAATGTTTTAGATCAACCTATTACTGATGCAAATGTGCATGATGTACTTGATGAGGAAAGGGCTGAAAATGAGCAGGCTAGAGGTATGCCAAAATGGCTGGTGCACACTTTGCGTGACAGTAAATTGGATGCACCTTTGTCTAGTCGCACTCATTCAGGCTCTTGCCATGCATCTTATGCATCATATTGTTATGCTTTGGCTGTGTCTAGCTTACATGATGTTGAGGAGCCTCTGTCTTTTGATGAAGCACATAATTCAGAAAATTGGATGGCTGCCATGCAATCAGAATATGATGCACTTATAGAAAATGACACATGGACTTTATGTGATTTGCCTCCTAGCAAAAAGGCCATTGATACGAAGTGGGTTTACAAGTTGAAACGCAAGCCGGATAGTGAGATCGATCGCCATAAGGCTCGACTTGTTGCAAAAGCTTATGCACAGCAAAAAAACATAGATTATGAAGAGACTTTTGCTCCCACTTGTCGTATGACTACTATACGTTTTCTATATGCATTGGCAGCTCATTTTGGTTGGGATGTACATCAATCAGACATTGTTACTGCTTTCTTGAACGGTGACATATTTGAGGAAGTTTATGTAACGCAGCCTCGCGGTTTTGTCATAAAAGGACAAGAGGACAAAGTGTGCAGATGTAAGAAGGCTTTGTATGGGTTGAAGCAATCTCCTCGTGCTTGGTTGTTTGGACACGCGAGTGTCCACAAGTGGTTTTTGTTTCATGCTTGGCAGTTCATGTATATCATGGTTGAGCAATAAGCAACCTATCGTGGCCACTTTGAGTTGTGAGGCTGAGTATAGGGAAGTCTTCATAGCTATGGTTGAGTGTGTATGGCTCAGACGCCTTATGGCTGATTTGGATATTGGTCAGGACACTGCCAACACTATCTACACTGACAATGAGAGTGCATTGGCAGTTGCGAGGAACCCAATTTTTCATGCTCGCACAAAGCATATTGAGGTGCATTACCACTATGTCAGGGAGAGGCTCTCAGTGGGAGAGATCAGCTTGGCTTATATGCCAACACAAGACAACCTTGCAGATCTTTTCACAAAGGCATTGTCTCATGAGAAGCTCAAAGCTTTCCGCAAAGTTTTGGGCTTCCTCTCCTTTGTGGACTGATCATGTCCTCAGGGCATGGCACTTCCCTTTACTCATGTGCCATCTCTCATTCACTACATCACTCCAGGGGGGATTTGTTACCATATACATGTGGTAGTGATGTGTGTGAACACACGAGGACCACTGGGGCATTTTTTCCCTCTTTACGAGGTTTTTGCCCCCGAGCATTTTATATACGCCCATCACTCTAGGGCTATCTATCTTTCCATTGCACACTAAGTAGCACACTCTCTATTGTGTGCTTTGAGCTTCCTTCATCTTCTCCAAGCTGTGTGCGTTTCTCTGCAACCCTAATTCCAACAATGATATTACCACCATCCGGCATGCAAACTCAAAACATATAGCAAGATAATCAAAGAGTTTCGTATGGAATATATTGATAATAGAGGTGATAAGGACATCCTATGTGCGCTAGATGAAATTAAGCAAGGAAAGCTTTCAGTCAGGAGATATGTAGAGAAGATAAAGGAATTGACTAGACATCCCTTAGAGAAAAGCATGTGAGCCTAGTTACTTGGTGGTTTGGAAATTAAAAAGTTTAGGAAACAAGGGTTCCTGCACCGATGAAGAAGTTCAATGGCGTGGTCTAAAGAGCACAAATGCTAGAGAAACAGGCGAAGAAAGAGAGGGTCTATAAGGAACAAAGAGACTCCAATGATGACAATACGTCAACTGAGGAGTCGAAGTCTAGCTCTAGCTCTAGTTCATATGATAGTGACTAAGACGATCATGTGAAAGGGAAAAAGAAAGGGTCCTTGAAAAGAAACATTCATGCACTGTCAAAGATCTTGAAATGTCCAAGGCCAGACCTTTAGTCGGCAAGGTTGAGACCTGGTGTTGAAAATGCAAATCCAAAGATCACAGATATGATGAGAGTGCTTGCAATGTACATATTATAAGGCATTTGGCCATGTTTGGGATAATTGCAAAATCAGGATACATCATTTCAAGAAGGGTTAAGATATGTATATGATCACATTAACAAATAGAGCCTCTAGGTCTAGAGAAAACAAGGCCAATACTAGAACTAGTCCTGGAAGAGGAAGGTATCCGGGTGCTAATGGCCAAGAGCAAGGTAGACCTCATTTTGGACGGAGAAATTTTAATTTTCTACACTTGCAAAAGGGTCATAGCATGCATAGGTGGTACCAATTTTTGCACCTTTTGGTGGTACCACCAATAGCCCCTAGAAGGAGGGAAATTTACTATATTTCAAATGTAGAAAAGAGAGAGAGAGAGAGAGAGAGAGAGAGAGAGAGAGAGAGAGAGAGAGAGAGAGAGAGAACTTTTCATGTTGCATGCAATGGTATATAACCCATAAGCCTCCTTCTATGGGTCTTTGTCCAGAACATGTCTACTGCCCCACCTTGGAGATCCATATCGGTTTAGAATTTGTGAAAGAGTTGGGCAAAGGCGGGCAAGGCCTTGTTCTCCTTTGCACATACCACACAACTTTTCTCCTGCAAAACCATCAGGTCGCATGTCAGTATATTTGAATGCCTAGCTAGCCCTTGCATTAGCAAGCAGCTACAAAGTGATTGCACGACTCGTATGCATCCCCCCCGTTAAGGAGGACTCAACTCATGATGTTTATAACTTCTCTGCATGTTGTGAAAGGAAACAAAAGCTGAGCCCCGAGGAGGTGTTTGCACATACCCAGTCTCGATGGGAGGTAGACTTGCTTTAAGACCTGCACAACATACCCGATGTCCTCCCTCTCATTTCCACCTTTGAGGGTAGTGATGCCTGCTTGCATCCTCTGCAAGGATAGAGACACTAGGTTTACATTGGATGAGCTTTTGTGTTATATGTGGCTGCTTTTCAAAAAATCACCTCCTATCGAAGCGCTCGTTGATAACTATAATGGTCTGCAGTTACCAACGACAATTAGTCAAACATGCATGTTAGGAACAACAATTCAAAATGTGCGAGCTAATTGTTCATAGAGCATCATTAATAATGGCAAGAAATTGCCAGGCGTAGCGGGTCATATCCATGCCCCGATTGGGTGCAGCCAAGAGTTAAAAGATCTGAAAAATGGACTAGCTACTCCCAAATGCTAGAATTAAAACCCACATGCCCATGAGCAAAAAATGCTACCTATAGCATTGGGAAATGCCTTGCCCAAATCAAATATGGCCATGGTGAGGGCTGTGCGATTTGACTTGCAACTTTCCTTACTGCAAGATTTACGCATTGATTTTGTATAGCTATGAGGCTTCAAATGCAATGAAACTTACTACCGAGAATGTGCAGGGTACCCTCAACATCCCCATACGTTGAAATTTCATTTCCAACACTCGACAAAAATCACGTCTAAGATAAATAGCCTATTTTTGGCAGGTTGGTTTTGGCCTCCAAAACACTCTATGTCTTCCTTAAGACGTTCTTATCTATCCCTATGGTCAAAAATCAGTTAAGATGCGTATACTTTTCATAGGGAATGAAAGTAGCTTGTAGACGACCACGCCTAAAAACACAACTTCATCATGAGAAACTTACCTAGAAAGAGAGAGCTTTCACCTGATAGCATGTTGGTTTGCTCAGATTCACAAAGCAACACCACATGAGGGAGACATGAGCAATTGAAAGTAACACAAACTCATAGTACTCTGTTGTAGCAATGTATGCTCACTTTCATTATCCAAAACGTAGGTTCAAAATTACAAAAGCTGGTTTCTATACCTTAGTCAAGGTTTAAAGAATGGATTCGTAGCTATTTGGGCTCAATAACAAGGCTTAGGAACTGAATTTAGTTACAAATTTGGAAGCCCTCAGCCCCTTTACACTCTTTAACATGTATTAAAGGCTTTGGACTTTTACAGGATTTTTCATTAATACATGAAGTTGTGATACAATCAATTAGGGTAAAAATAAGAAGGACGTCCATTTGTTAGCTGAGAAGCTAACAACCCTGACCATAAAAGTATAATCAAACATGCTTGTTAGTAGGTTAGGAACTTACCTTCATGTCTTGTATAAGATCACCTAGTGTGGTGGCCATTAGAGGTGGCAAAAAGCACGCACAAACTAAACTCTGAGTGCTCTCTTCGAAGAAGGCAATATACAAATGAAACTATTTTTGGTCTACCTAAAGTATATATGCATGGGCTTCCCAACTCATTTTCTCTCAAAACCCTCAGTTAGTCCTACTAGACTGTGAAGTATATGTTTCTTTCAAAACTTTCCTCATTTGGACATTGATTGCCCTGTACCAAATCAAGCTTCGTGGGCCCAATTTTAGGATTTTTGTCACAAGTGTTAGAGTTGAACAGGATTTTACATGTCATTTGTCTCTTCTTCTTGATCACTAGTGTATCTTCCATTTCTCCATCTGAGCTTGTTTACTTGGTTTTTTATATTTTTTATCCTTTTTATTGAGAAAATTAAAAGAAAAATACGAGACTAGTCTAAAAAATAAAAAAATGAATCCAAATTTACCTAAACACACATAAACACTATACTTGGCCATATTTTTGTGGATTTCTCTATTTTGGTCAAAAACACGTAAAAAGAGTAAAAATTGCACTATTTTTGGCTTTTTGATGACATTGATATTATTTACACATACTCAAGATTTGTTATATTACATTGTCCCCATTCTCTTTACTTCAAAGGCCATTTATTATGGATTTGCAAAAAACAAAATCACACATTAATATACAATTACTTCAAGCATTTTTTCCCTTTTACTAGTTGGTATCTTTTCCTTGCTTTTGCATTTAGAATGCCTCCCCCTTCTAATTGGAGTTCTCTGAGATGACAAGGTGTAGCCCAGATAGTGTAGTGCATGGGTTGACAGGTTGTGTCTATGCACAACCTTGATTGACTCTACCATGCTATGGATTCAGCAATTCAAAACACAATGTTGTGCAAGAGGAGGGTCTTGAGCGGATTGCTTAAGGGTTACCAAAGTTAAAGCATCCTGTTGGTTAACTCTTTTGAAGAGTAGATCTTGGAGCAATTTTGATAGTCCTTGTCGAATGACAATCTCTATCCATCCAATCCTTCTGTAGAGAGATTGGTTGTTGACGTTGTTGTTGTTGTTGAAGTTTTGGCACCCACATGGAGACAACTTTGTCTGGTGTAGCCTTGGGTAACCACTTGTATACTAACTTGGTTGGTTGCACTTTGGTAGATTTTGTCTTTGGCACCCACATCCACTTAGTCTGCGATGACTATTTTGACTTGCTTGGTCGGGGTTGTGGAGCTGGTTGTGCATTAGGAGGAGAATGGGTGAGGGAGGGCCACTTAATTTTCCATGGCCTTATGAAAGAGCTTAAGGGAAGGGCAAATGGTTGGTTTCCAAGTGGATTGAAACCCACCATTTCACAGGTCCTTAGATTCTTGTAAAATTCCCTTCATTTATCCTAGCACGTATGTCTTCTAGTGCTTTGAATTTGAATCCATCTTTTAGTGAATAAAAGTAAGTTAAAAATCAATAAAAATATTTATAAGGAGATTAAGGGATAATTAAAAATATTAATCACCATTATTCATGCATACTATCTAAGTAAATATGATCTCCAATCTCTTATGGTTAGAGAGAGTGCTTTCTACCCTCTCTATGCCATATTAGTATGGTAAGGATTCTACTTCCGGAGCCAAATCTTCTTCAAGCCCAAGGATGAAGCAAATTAGTTTTTGTTCCTCTGTCATGAGAGGAGCATATCGTGAAAGTCCGACAAACTCCTCATAGTAGGCTTCAACATGCCTATTGCTCAGCTTGCAAGAAAGAAAATCATTCATCTTAGTGGTGGAGTACTCTAGTGGAAGATATCTCTCCTTGCGATGATGCTTTAACTCATCCGAGCTTTGGGTCACCTCTACTACTTGGCAAGATTGACAATTGAGATTCCACCAAGTTTTTGTTGGTCCTTCTAGCTTAGCTCTCCCCATTATCCGCTGAGCAACTACAGTGTAGCCAACAAGAGAAAAGTAGTCATCCATTTGAATTATCCATTTTTCTAATTGAGTAAAGATATTATCACCCGTGCTTGAAAATGAACGTGGTTGTACAGATTTGAGTAGGGCCTTCAGATCCTTGTTGCATCCAAAACCCTCTACAAATGTTGTAGCAAGCGGCATCTGATTTGGTACAGGGACAAATTGAGGTGATGGTGGCACTCGTGTATTAGGAAGCACCGAATATGAAGTGTTAGCTACAGGCGAGTACCAAGTAGCCCTATCTCTTTACAGTTTATGTGACATATTTTATGGCTGTGCCAAAAAACCACCTCCTCTCTGTTATCATATACATGTGGTAGTGATGCGTGTGAACACACTAGGACCGCCATGGTATTTTTTCCCTCTTTAGGAGGTTTCTTCCCTCGTGCATTGTATATACACCCATCACTCTAGGGCTATCTATCTTTCCATTGCACACTAAGTAATACACTCTCTATTGTGTGCCTTGGGCAATTACCTATGCTTCGTAACTTTCATTGACGATTACTCTAGGCATGCATGGGTATTTTCGCTTAAAGAAAAGCTCGAAGTTTTTATGTGCTTCAAACAATTTCTGGCTATGACTGAAAATGTCTCAAAATGTACTATGGGAACCCTCCGTTCCGATCGAGGGGGGGAGTATATGTCTCATGAATTTAATGCAATTTTGGCTAGTTGTGGGATAAAACACCAATGTACAGTGCCTTATACACCTCAGCAAAATGGTGTTGTTGAGACGAAAAACGGGTCACTTATGAAAATGGCACGATGTATGGTCAAAAGTCAAGCTTTGCCGCATTCTTTTTTTGAGGCCATCATGTGTGCCACTTATGTACTAAATAGGTGTCCTACGGAAGCTTTGCAGTCTATTACTTTATATGAAGCATGGCATGATAGAAATCCTTTTATTGAGCACATGCGTGTTTTTGGTTGTTTGGCATATGCTTTGGTGCCACAAATACAACGCAAAAAAATTGGATGATAAGGCTGTCAAAGTAATTTTGTTGGTTATAGTGTTGAAATCAAAGGTTACAGGTTGTTACATCCACAAACAAAGCGTATTCTGGTTTCACGAGATGTAGTGTTTGTGGAAGATTCTGTTCAGGATTGCTGTCATGTACTAGAGATAGTAATGTAAGCTCACAAGACATTTATGACAGTTTGTTGCCTCTTTTTAGTGGTGGAAGTTCGAATGTAAATTCCAATGAGGCAAATGTACAGCCTATGGGGGTTTCTGAAAATGTTACAGATCAGCCTATTACTGATGCAGATGTACATGATGTACTTGATGAGGAAAGGTATGAAAATGAGCCTGCTAGAGGTATGCCAAAATGGCTGCTGCATACATTGCGTGATAGTAAATTGGATGCACCTTTGTCTAGTCGTATCTATTCAGGCTCTTGCCATGCATCTTATGCATCAGATTGTTATGCTTTGGCTGTGTCTAGCTTACATGATGTTGAAGAACCTCTATCTTTTGATGAAGCACAGAATTCAAAAAATTGGATGGCTGCCATGCAATCAAAATATGATGCACTTATAGAAAATGAAACATGGATTTTATATGATTTGCTTCCTCGAAAAAGTGCCATTGGTACAAAGTGGGTTTACAAGTTGAAACGCAAACCGGATGGTGAGATCAATCGCCATAAGGCTCGACTTGTTGCAAAGGGTTATGCACAGCAAAAAGGCATAGATTATGAAGAGACTTTTGCTCCCACTTGTTTCATGAGTACTGTGCGTTTTCTATGTGCATTGGCAGCTCATTTTGGTTGGGATGTACATCAATCAGACATTGTTACTGCTTTCTTGAATGGTGACATATTTGAGGAAGTTTATGTAACGCAGCCTCGCGGTTTTGTTAAGAAAGGACAAGAGGACAAAGTGTGCAAATGTAACAAGGCTTTGTATGGGTTGAAGCAATCTCCTCGTGCTTGGTATGAGAAATCTGACACTCATTTGGTCAAACAAGGCTTTTGTACAGTCCAACAGAAAGCACATTGTATGTAAATCCTGAGGGTGATGTACTTCTCATTGTGGTTCTTTATGTAGATGATTTGCTGATCATTGGACAAAATGAGAGACTTATTTCTGAATTCAAGGCTGATTTGAATGCTACTTTCAAGATGAAAGATTTGGGACTGTTGCATCATTACTTGGGTATACAGTTTAAGCAGTGTGATGGTGGTATTGCCTTGTGTCAAAAAAGTTACATAGAGACATTGCTATGTAAGTTTGGACTTGAGGATTGCAAACCTATTGCCACTCCTATGGAAACAGGTTTGAAGTTGAGTCTACATGATGCTGGCGATCCTGCTAATGTTACTCTTTACCAAACTGATGTTGCCTCATTTATGTATGTAACACGAGGCCGGATATTCAGTTTGCAGTCTCACAAGTCAGCAGATTTATGCATAGCCCAGGGTCCAAGCAATTGCAAGCTATCAAGAGGATTTTTCGCTACCTTAGTGGCACTTTACATCTTGGCTTGTTTTATCCCAAGGGGGGATCATTGCCGCTAGACTTACATGCTTTTTTGGACTCAGATTGGGCTGGTTGTTTGGACACGCAAGTGCCCACAAGTGGTTTTTGTTTCATGCTTGGCAGTTCATGTATATCATGGTTGAGCAATAAGCAACCTATCGTAGCCACTTTGAGTTGTGAGGCTGAGTATAGGGAAGTCTTCATAGCTATGGTTGAGTGTGTATGGCTCAGACGCCTTATGGCTGATTTGGATATTGGTCAGGACACTGCCAACACTATCTACACTGACAATGAGAGTGCATTGGCAGTTGCGAGGAACCCAATTTTTCATGCTCGCACAAAGCATATTGAGGTGCATTACCACTATGTCAGGGAGAGGCTCTCAGTGGGAGAGATCAGCTTGGCTTATATGCCAACACAAGACAACCTTGCAGATCTTTTCACAAAGGCATTGTCTCATGAGAAGCTCAAAGCTTTCCGCAAAGTTTTGGGCTTACTCTCCTTTGTGGACTGATCATGTCCTCAGGGCATGGCACTTCCCTTTACTCATGTGCCATCTCTCATTCACTACATCACTCCAGGGGGGATTTGTTACCATATACATGTGGTAGTGATGTGTGTGAACACACGAGGACCACTGGGGCATTTTTTCGCTCTTTACGAGGTTTCTTCCCCTATGCATTGTATATATGCCCATCACTCTAGGGCTATCTATCTTTCCATTGCACACTAAGTAATACACTCTCTATTGTGTGCCTTGAGCTTCCTTCATCTTCTCCAAGCTGTGTGCATTTCTCTACAACCCTAATTCCAACACTCTCAGTGATAGGTTCATAAATCTCACAAATACACAAGGGTCTCTTAAAAATTCAGACATTTCAAACGATGGATTCTCTTTATCACGTCTAAAACTAAATTTGGGAAGTATTTAACGATCAAGAAAAACACTTCTTTAGAATTTTGTAAATGCGAGCTTCTTCAATTTCATGCTTTTGAGGGGACTGCCCTTAAAACCTTAGGGCTAATAGTGATGAAAAATACAATATTATAGACTTGAATAAAATTAATAGAGTTTTTTTTTCATTTCGTTTTGGGAATATATCTTGACATCTTCTTGGAATCTAAGCTTGGTGATTCCTTCTTGGGTTTATTTAAGTTGATGAAATACTTGAATAGACCTTTCTTATATCTTTTGACAGATTGATTAACCTTAGCTACTCTTAAAGGATCTTTGTCCATCTTGCCTTGTACAATAACTTGATTTTTTTTGTCAACCACTCCATCCTTAGAATTTCTTTATATATATATAATGTTTCCATCTTGAGTATAAGATTTAATGAGAACTAGAATGACCTTTAGCTTGAAATGAAGGTATATGCCCTCCTTGTCTATGAAAATAGTAGACCTACTAGCCCATTGGGCTAGTAGACCTACTAGCCCAATGAAGCTCTCAACTCCTTACCCATGGGCGAAGCCTCGAGTTGTATCCTCTTAATGAGGAAATTAGATTTGCACTTATCTTGAACAATCTTTTTTTTTTTTTTCTTGTTCCTTAAAGATCTTACTTTCCAAAATGGCTGTATTAACTTTTGATTTTTTTAACAAAAATTTGTTACCAAAGCTCACTAGTCTGAGTACTTTCAAGGGAGCTTATCTGGCTCTACCTTGCACTAAAACTTGTTCACCATTTTCATTTTTGAAAAGAAACAGTCCCTTTTTTGGAAAGATGAGGATAGGTCACTTGACAAGTTTCATAAGATTTGGATCACTTGAAAAAATCACGCTTATTATCTTGCCAAAAAAGCGCTTATTATCTTTTGATCCAAAATGAAGATTCTTTTTAAAGTTTATTGACCCACACTAGTTGTATCCACTATGAATAGGTCATTTGGCAAGTTTCACAAGGTTTGGAACAACTTTTGAGTGTTATGCTCCCTTTTTGTAATTGTTGGTGGATGTCAAAGAAAGTAGGCACAATCAGCTCTCAATAGCTCCAAATGACACCAAATTTGAAACATAAGCTCAATATACGTTGGTCTAACATGTGGTATCCTCAATTGATGAAAATTTTTTAATTTTGAAGATTAAGATACTAAGCATACTTATTATTTCTATGTCCAAATTTGCAAGACTTTTGACTTTTGATGGTGCCCAATAGTCAAGTGTATGTTGAATAAGCTCTAAATGAGGTTTCACAATATTTGGACAAGTTTAGCTCAATATTTGAGTTTGGCTATTTCAAATGCAAGTCAAGTAACTATCCAAGTCAAAAAAAATCCAAATCACATGAAATTTTACCCAAGTACTCTATTACTACCCTAGATAAGTTGAATTTGTAGGGTAGGAGATAATAAGTTCGCTTGTTATCTCTCAAGACAAAATGAAGGAATTTTCATAATTTTTTGACTTGTATTGGATGTTCACACTATAAACAAGTCACATATCAAGTTTCATGGAGTTTGGTTTAGTTTTCAAGTTTCTAGGCCAAATTTTGTGTATGTAATGTTCTTCAGTGAAACCTAAACTTAGTTGGCAACTTATAACTCCAAATGACACCATACTAGAATCAAGGTCTTATTATACTATGTTATAATGTGTGACTTTGTCAAAGGATGAAAAATGTACAACTTTGAAGACCAAGATAATAAGCGTGCTTATTATCTAGGTGCCCAATTTTGTCAGTTTTGAGTGTTCTTACCTTTAATTACCTATCTCTTCAAAGTGAAAGTTGTTTTGGGTCAGATTTGCACTCAAATGGACTCACAATCTTTTGAGCCTTCACAAAAAGTGTTAGCATATCCCCCAAACAAGCTTTCCATGTGAAAAAAGTACAATTTTAGGCCTCAAAAAAATGCTTATTATCTACATACCAAAACATGCTATTTTTTGAAATTTTGATAGCAATTAGGTTTTACATAGTCTATTGCAAGTACTTTTGGCCCAAAAAAAATCACATTTGCATGCATCTATCACAAGGGAGATAATAAGCCCATTTTTTGCTCAACTTTGAAATTTTTCTTGAAAGCTATTTTTGACTTGCCAACAAGTTGCTACAGGTTTTTCAAGATCCATGATGACTAGAAATGTTGTTTTGATGTCTCAAACTTGCCTCATAAGTTTTGTAGCTACAACCTCTAAAATTTGGCAGAAGACTTCACTAATGAACATTCAGAGGGTGAGAGGGGTTGGAAATCTTCCTCCATGTCTACTTACCCTGCTCCTAATCAAATCAGCAAATGACAGTGGAAAGTGTCCACCAACCCTTTTTTTTTCTTTTTTTTCTTGAAAAGTGCATCAATTTTCAGCCTCTAGTATAGTCTAAGCCACCAACCACTTGAAAAAAACCTCAACTAAGCCCGAAGACCCTTGACAAGTACAACTACTCCCAAGAAACCTCTACATAGTCGAAGTAGTCACACCTCAACCTTGCAATTTCTAAAAGTTGTCTTTGTACTCCAAGCAAACCTAGAGAAAGTTTTTGGAAAAACTACTGAGCATTGAGGTTTTCCTATGAGCTCCCCACCCCGTTACCATAACCTTTGGCAACTAGAGGGTACCTGACAGGTCGCTAGGCCCTAATCGCTTGAGAAAACATAGACAAGAAGGAATTGATTTCCAATGGACGGCCTCTCGTCACCAAGTAACTTGAGTCTGAACCATTAAAGAGGGTTCCTAGACTTGTCTTGCAGGGAAAACATGAACTAATACAAGAATGTTATATGTCCCTAATTCTCACCTTCCAAAAAAGAGAAAATCCAAATACCTTTTCCCCCATAGCTTTCAAGGGCACGTATATTTGGGACTTCTCGACTCTTGGCACAATGAATCCTTTATTTTTCTTCTCTTAACAAGAGGAAGTGGAGAGTTTCTTGACTAATCAATATCACCCATCCTTGACTGGCAGCTTGATCCAGTCCCCACTTTCCATCCCACACTCACACTTTTTGCTTGTTTTCTAATTACTACCACATGATTTTTCATACACACAAAATTCCTTTTTAAGATTCCCATCACAAGTTTGTTAAAACAGTCCTTCAAGCATTATCAAAGTAGCACCAAAACAAACTTTCCTAGAAGGAAAACAACATACAATTCTTCTTCATTAAATAATCCAAACCCCAAGAGTTTACTCCTCTTGGAGAGAGTTTATCACTCCCGATGTCTTTAGTTGCCCATACAACTAAATTGTCTTGCAACCTGGGTACAAACCCACAATGACTAACTTGCAATCTGGCTGCCAACCCGTAAGTACTATCTTGCATTCTGGCACCAACCTGCAAGATGTGTGCACTCATATGCATGCTTTAGCATTCACTCTACTAAGCCCTCCTCCCTGGATATCAAAGGGAGTTTTGACTATATCAGTATAGGATTTTTGAATGAAGAAGGTTCGAGATTTTTCCTTCTAGGCAAATATATTTTTTTCGACGAGCAAACTGACTATTTTCCAAACAATCTTTCACTATGAAGAAAATTTAATATTAAAAATATACCCTAGTTTGTGATGGTTTTATGATCCGTAGATATTTGTTTTCCCTTTTCTGCTTTGTCGTCAATGCAATGAATGCAAATAGTTAAGAAAATTAATTCCAACCTTGTCTAATGTAGGACCATTTCCTCACGAGTTTGGTGGCACCTCCTCCAAGGCAATATCTTTCTCTTATTAGCTTATCTACTAGTGTCAGCCTCATCATTGTGAGTCTCGCTAACACGGGCCCTTTTTGGGCCCATCTTGTCTCTAATATTGAGGATAGGTACATAAGAGTATAGCATCTGATATTAGGGTAGCAATTGGAAAGGATTCCAATTGAATAATAATATGGTAGCAACTAGAAAGGATTCCAATTGAGAGAAGAGATTGATAATAACTTAATTAAACAATAAATTTACATTACCCAAATGTGCTTTGGAGTTATTGATCTCTCAAAGCTTTGATGTGGTAGTCATCAAGTTGTTTGCCATAGTAGCAGAGCTTCCTTCTCCCAAGTGTTCAAGTGTGTTTAAAAATGAATGGGAATGCCCTTTATATAGAGATTTGGAGATGTCTTGTTGCCCAAAGCAGACCCATACCTCCCTAGCTTGCCCCCTCTTTCTAAATGAGTGTGTGGAGGTGTCACAAGATCCCACTTACCCATTAGAGGTGTCCCTCTTTACCCTTTTGGGTGATACTTACCCATGCTTATAGTCAACCATACCATAAGATATGGATACATGGCTTGAGTCATTTATGGGCATCCATGGACATACATACACATACACATACATGTCCATGCACATGCATAGACATACATACCTTAGGATTATAAATTAATTCTAGTAACATTAGGATAAGGATTTAATTGTGCTAGGTAAGCATAGGTTATCAGAATTGGATTCTGAAAGTTGTTATAGAAAGACGAGCTTGAGAACGACAACTTCAGGTGTCAGATGCACACACTTTCTATATTTAGCTGGTTTTGGAGCAGACAACTATTTTCATGAAAATTCAGGACAGGTTAGATTTAGACAAGACGGTCACATCTAGTTGGATGTAAGCACCTCAAAACCTACTATATTTGGATGAGGTAGATTTAGACGAGATGATCACGTCTAGGTGGGTGTAAGCACTACAAAACTTACTATATTTAAATAAAAGTGACAAAAAACTAACATTTTTATTTTTGAAAAGCTTACATCATATATTCATCATTAGCTCATCATAGGTGGAAAACCCGTCAAAATTAAAAACTTTCTATTTATGAGAAAAATGGCATAATATTAATCTTTTACATGGGAATCCCCTCTCCAAGAGTACCACAGACCTTACATTCTCCCCAGCTTGAAGAATTGAGATGTCATCACCTCAAAGGTAAGTCCATATGATCTTTAAGGAGAGATGTTTTGTCTTCCTACGTTGCATCTTCTTCAAGGAAATCTTTCCATTTGACAAGGTTTTCGATGATGCTCCTATTCCTAAGTTTCCTCTCTCGAGTTTCTAGGATATAGTCAGGTTGAAGTTCAAGGACTCCTTGGGTAGGAACAACTATTTGTTCGGTATCCAAAAGTTGATCGGGGTTAGGAATATAACGTTTTAATATAATAACATGGAAGGCATCATGAATTTTGAGGTTAGAAATAATCTTGATCACTTATCACTTTGAAAATCTCATAGGGCCCGCAGTATCTTAGGTTGAGC